>NC_140167.1:48790181-49063248 GCF_963971535.1 Notolepis coatsorum
AATACCCCAAAATACCCAAGTATACCCCAAAATACCAGAAAATACCCAAAAATACCCCAAAAATACCAGAAAATACCCCAAAATACCCCAAAATACACCAAAGTATACCCCAAAATACCAAAAAATACCCCAAAATACCCCAAAATACCATAAAATACCCCAAAGTATACCCCAAAGTACCCCAAAATACCCCAAAATACCCCAAAGTATACCCCAAAATACCAGAAAATACCCCGAAATACACCAAAGTATACCCCAAAATACCAGAAAATACCCCAAAATACCAGATAATACCCCAAAATACTCAAAAATACCAGAAAATACCCCGAAATACACCAAAGTATACCCCAAAATACCAGAAAATACCCCAAAATACCCCAAAGTATACCCCAAAGTACCAGAAAATACCAGAAAATACCCCAAAATACCCCAAAATACAGTATTGTATATTTGCATATCTTGTATGTCACAAATGTAACAGTACTGTATATCTGTATGTCATGTATGTCATAAATGTCATGATTAGATTAGATTAGATGATTAGATTAGATTTTTATATCTGTATCTGTATGTTGTGTATGTCATAAATGTCATTATGAATTGAAAATGGGGGATCCTGATGTAAACAAGACGAAAGTCTTTCTCTGGTCTGCATCCCCTTAACAATTGTGTGTATTGAGTTGTACTGTACTGTACCCATTCTGCAATCTGTTAATTAAAGTTTTCAATCAATCAATCAATCAATCAATCAATCAATCAATCAATCAATCAATCAACCAATCAATCAATCAATCAATCAATTCAATCAATAAAAAAAACCTGTCCAGTAGAGGGCAGCAAAAGAAACTTCTGCTATTTTCTAGAGCTAGCTACTTCTTCTTCTCTTGCTCCTCCTTTTCCCTTTTCCTCTAACTTCATCTACCACCATCACAATCATCCTTTCTGAAGAAAAAAAAACCATGGCATACACATGGGGACAAAAGAAGAAAAGATGTCAGATATGCAAAGATTTGTGTGAAAAACCATTTATTGAATGTCATGAATGCAAGTCAATCTTTCATGCCCCCTGTGTGTCCATGACTGAAAGACAGATCCACACCTGGAACAAGATGGACTTTTTCTGCCAGCAATGCACAAGGAGCCCATTTAGTTTAGACAAAAGTCTTAAAAGAATTCAAGGTGCAACAGGAGTGGAAGACATTCAAAGGAAATGTAAAAATGAAAAGGCTTTGTTTAAGCATTATGGGATTAACTTTCCTGCATTCAGTAATGACACCATCATGGCCCCTACAGATACTGTCTCACTCGACATCTTGACCAAATATCAGCCTCCTCTAACATTGGAGTACAGACCCCTGAAGATGGGTGCTGATGGGAACTGTTTGTATAGGGCTACCTCTGCAGCTTGTTTTGGGACAGAAGAGTACCACAAGCTCTTAAGAGTTCTAGTGACCATTGAAATGGCGGAGCATCCATGCTGGTATGCTCCGCGTGCGTGCGTGCGTGCGTGCGTGCGTGCGTGCGTGTGTGTGTGTGTGTGTGTGTGTGTGTGTGTGTATGGAACTGCTGCCTCCGTGACCCGACCACGGATAAGCGGAAGACGATGGATGGATGGATATATATTGTGGCAACCCCAAGCCACCCCTGGGCTTGGTGATTGATGGGCGCTATGTGGCGACCCAATGGCTGGGCGCTGCCCATGTTTGGGCGTCCGCTTCCGGACGCACCTGTCACTAAAGACCCATCAGAGTGATTACGTGATTAGCGAATCACGGCGCGGTGCGCCTGTTGGGGAGGGGGGACTTAATGGAGCCGAGGAGCCTCCTCTCAGTCCCCCGTAGCAGCGCAAGGCAAAAGGCCACAGAGCGGAGACGCCGCCCGGCCGACAGATTACCGCCAGCAAACCGTTATTATTTGAATAGAAAATAAAGAGCATGATTTTGGGAACTGCAACCTGTCTGTGTGTTGTTTATTCTGCCACCCCTACACCTGGAATTGCCACAATATGTAGTGGCCGCCTGTCATTCCTCGATGTGCTGACAGGCGTCACGATGCACCCGTATTTAGTTCTCTACTCAGTAACAAAGTTTGTGATGTAAATATGGAAGAAAGTCCAAGTTGCGGCTGGTACAGTTTGCAAGGTTTTATTGTCCAAAAATGAATGATAGTAAATTAATGGGTAAATCAGAACAGTTGTCAATTGCTCTATTTGTCAGTTCCAAACGGTGAAACAGGTAGGAAAAATTATTCTTCATAACAGGTTCATAACAGGTGCACCTGTGTTACGGACGGTGTCCTTATGTGTATATATATGGGAGTAATGTATGTAATCTGTTGTGTATATAGGCATGTTTTGTTTGTTGTTGTCTTGTCTCCCTCTTGTGTCTACATATCCCACTCTCAGGTTCCCAGTTGCAGCAGCAGCTGGTCAATCAGCAACTCACCCCGGTGCAGTGGCAGCTGAGACTCGTTCTGCAATCAACATCCACTCTCCCTTCATATACCCTTTGTGTTTCAGTGTTAGTTGGCTCCGTGGTTCGTTTGGTCTGTGGTTGTGGTAATTATACTTGGTCTGTGTGGGAGCTCATATTTGTGTGGTCTGGTAATAGAGCTGGTGAAGGCTCTGGCACTTTGTGCTATTAGTTAGTTTAGGACTTTGGTATAGTTTTGTGCTGTTTGTGTGTTGTATAGAGCTGTGGCCTGTTTGGCATTAGTTTAGTTATGTGTACATTTCTGTTTTGTTCCTAACCCGTGTATATTTATTTCCTCGTCACCCAGCCTATGGTGATTGTTTTGCTTTGTTATTAATCTTTTGTTTCGCACACAGGGACATTGAGGGCAGGAAGATACCCTGGGGTCTACATCTGCATCACGTAGAAGAACTACTGTTAAAGACACCAGTTTAGAGTGAGCACCACCTCCTGTACTTTGGGGCGTCCGCGCCTGTAAAGGGGGGGGTGGGCTTTTGTTTCCTTTTGATATTATTTGGTGCTCACTGGTAGGTCCTCTTTGCTCTCTGTGTTGCTGATCCTTATTTGTAAAATAAATATTGTTATTTTACAATCTGTCTCCGGTGTTTTGTGTCACTGCACCCTCACCTATCCTGTCTGTGGCCTAGTGTTGCGTCTCCCCATGGGGGCACATAACAACCTGTCACAGTAATTAGCTAGGTTACTTATAGAGGTGGGGCTAAAATGGAGGTGGTGTGCCCCCTAGTGTTTAAACATAAATACAACCTCTAGTGACCTCTAGTCTAAACAATGTAAGTTCTAATATTCTAACAATATAAATCCACCAAGTCGGTTTCTGCTTCTACAATATATATATATGTGTGTGTGTGTGTGTCATGTACCTGAAAATGAACAGACAATACACAGAATATACCAGAATGTTACTGTAAAAGATGATCAAAATCATTGTTTTGCATATAATTAATAATAAGAAATTAATCATTAATAATAACACATTTTCTTTCTTATGTTTTTATAGTTTCCAGAAGTTTTTCACAGCCTGCATTGACACAGTTGGTCAAAGGAAGAGGGATCCGAGCAAATCGCACGAATGTTACCATCATGTGGACATCAGTGTCTTGGAAGCCATACAATGAAATTCTTGATGTCAATCATTTTGTGGCTCTAGTTCCATTTTCAGCTCCTCCAAAAGAGAATGTGATCATCAGCCAAGAGGAGCACAAGTGTGAATCACTATTCAGTGAAGAAGACTTTCCCAGGCTTCGAACCAGAAAACGTGCAAACACTGAAGACAACCACGACACAACTAAGACAACAATTAAAGTCAATGACAAAAGGAAGTGTGACCCTGACCTCCAAGACAACATGGTTAACGTAAACTATTTCAGACAAGATGATGACAACAGCTATGATTCACTATTCTCTGAAGACTTTCCCAGGCTTCCAACCAGAAAACGTGCAAACACTGAAGACAACCATGACACAACTAAGACAACAATTAAAGTCAATGACAAAAGGAAGTGTGACCCTGACCTCCAAGACAACATGGTTAACGTAAACTATTTCAGACAAGATGATGACAACAGCTATGATTCACTATTCTCTGAAGACCTTTCCAGGCTTCCAAAGACAAATTATGCAGACACTGAAGACAACCATGACACAACCAAGACAACAATTAAAGTCAATGATAAAATTAAGTGTGACCCTGACCTCCAAGACAACATGGTTAACATACACAATTTCAGCCAAGAGGAGGACAACTGTGAATCACTATTCAGTGAAGAAGACTTTTCAAGGCTTCCAACCAGAAAACATGCAACCACTGAAGACAACCATGACACAACTAAGACAACAATTAAAGTCAATGACAAAAGGAAGTGTGACCCTGACCTCCAAGACAACATGGTCAACATAAACTTATTCAGGCAAAATGATGGTTCAATTAAGTCTGAACTAGTTCATCAGTTTCAGTCTGCTGTTATGGTTGACACCATAAACAGCTTTGACCCAACAGAGTCTGAATCAACTTGTCTTCAAGGCCGTTTTATGGAAATAAACAGAATATTCGCCTTGATCTCAGGTGTACCAGAAGATAATGTGTTGAGGCATGTCCTTAAAGGAATGAAACAAAACGAATGTTTCTTTATAAACAATTCCCTCAATAGAATGAGAAGAGAGAACAATCAACACAGAATTTTTGTTGATGACTGTGGAGTCTGGAAGAGCACCTCAGGTAACACCTCAAAAACACACGTGTGCTAAAAAATGGTCAACTGACACATGTACATTTTAGACAGGGGGTATATGGCAAGATAAGAAACAAGGTCTGGCAGAAATTAGACCCACAACCAGAGGCAACATATATTGTAATAATGGGCCGTTATTACACTAAACTTAAGAGGGATACTGATTTCATGAGGAGGATAACATGGATTGAGAGGCCTCCAGGATATTTTCCAGTGAACAGGGCCGACATTGCAGTGTGGGAATATCTAGGCACATTCCCCATAACACTCAGTCATCATGCAAATGCTAAGAAAAATCCATCTCAGTTTATCAGAACACAAACAGAGGTGACTGAAAGAGTGGCTCAGGCAGTACAAACCCAGACACCTCGTGATGTATACGCACAGTTAGTTATGGAAGATGAGGAAAATGCACCTCGAGATTTAAAACAAGTCAGGAATATAAAACATCAAGTATCAAAAGACCAGAGGCCTTCTGGTAATCGAACCAATACTGCTGATGAGCTTCAGACAGTTCTGAATATGTTGCAGGAAAATCATTATGTTCAGCAAATAATTTCTAGGAAGGGAAAACCACCTTGTGTCATCCTTTACTTTGATGAACAATTAGAAGATGTTAGAAGATTTTGTTGTGGGCAGGATGCTACATCTGTTTTAGGAGTGGATCGCACATTTAATTTGGGGGCTTGCTTCTTAACAGTGACTGTGTTCAAAAACCCAAAACTTTTTAAGAAAGAGACTGGAGAGCCACCATTATTCATTGGGCCACTGTATTTGCACTGGGACGGCAGCTTTGAGACTTACCATGATTTCTTTGCCCATTTGAAATCAAAGTTGTCGGTGGCATATTTAGCAACAGAAATAAATATCAGTGAGGACATAGTTATTGGATCCGATCAGGAACGGGCAATTTTAAAGGCCATAGAGTCTTTGTTTCCTGAAGCGAGTCATATTTTGTGTTCAAAACATATTCGGGATAATGTGAAACATTATCTAACACATAAAGTGGGAATGGACGCAAAAAAAAGAGCAGTACTTGAGAATAAGCTGTTCCATAATGCTAATTCTCTTACCTACTGTAAAAACGAGTATGACTTTTGTGAAAAGGTATACTTGAACTTGAAACATATATAGAATCAAATTGCCCAGAGTTCACTACATATTTCTCTAAGTTAATACCTACATTGAAAAAGAAAATAATGGAGACAAAGAACAGAAATAAATGGATTCCTGATAATTGGACAAATAATAATTGTGAAGCAATGAATCATGTAATTAAGCTGGCTACTAATTGGAAACCACAAAAGTTACCAGATCTGATATTAAAACTCCAACAAATTTCTCAACTTCAAAATATAGATGTGCGCAGATGCCTTCATGGCCAAGGTAATTATACTTTAAAGCCAGAATTTAAAAGATATGAGGTCCCCAATGTCATATGGGACACTATAACTAAAGATGAGCAGAATGAGCTATATTTAAAGTTCTTGAAAGTTAAGATGGTACCTAAGGCTAAAACAATAGAATCAAATGATGGGCAGTTGAGCATTCCAGTGGTACCCCAGCTAGCCAAAAAGCCTGGCCAAAAAAGAACGGCAAAAAATGAGCGAACAACTTCAAAAAGAAGAAAAGTGAAGACATAAGTATGTTCACTTCATGCATGCTCATAAGAGATTTGATTTAGTTTTTTCTATTTTTTTATATATGTTTTTTTTTTTAGATGACACAGAATTTTTTATTTATTTTGTATTTAACCAGGAAGTCCCATTGAGATACAAGATCTCTTTTGCAAGGGAGACCTGGCCAAGATGACAGCAATAACATTTGCAATATATCAGACAGCAATAATGTGCGGTACATCACACAAGAACATAATAAAAGTGCATATATACAATATACAATACTTTGTATACTTTTTGTAGGAAGTAATGTAATACAGATTAAAATTTGTTGAGAGAGACCAGGGTATCTAAGTGGATATGGTCTTGTAGCCCATTCCATGACCAAGGTGTGAAGCTTGAAAAAGCTGTTCTTCCTAGTTCAGTGTGTATTCTCGTTTTTTAAGTAGCCATCTTGTGGACCTGAATGTAATGTAATGACACAGTTAGAATGTCCTGTTATGTTGTCATGTATATAGTTGTCTCTTTTCTTCCGTCCTTACTGGAATTTGTTCAAAAATGTTATACTGTTCTGTTATTATTGTTGTTGATGTTGTTTTGTTATTGTTGAACATTTAAAATAAAATTGATACAAAAAATGTATACTGTTTGTTCAGTGTTCAATACAGATGTTATTACATTTGGAGATTATAATATATTAAAATAAACATTTGTTTTGAAAATATGTGGTACTTTGGGAATGGGAAATGGACTCCACATATAGCACTTTCCTACCTGCACAAATAGCTTTATAATTGCCTCTCCTTCACCAATTCACACATGCACTCACAGAGCAATGGCAGCCAGATGCCATGCAAGGTGCTAGCCTGCTTATTGGAGTCATTTGGGGTTCAGTGTCTTGAAGGACACTTCGGCATGTGAACAGAAGGAGCTGGGATTCAAACCACTGACCAAACCATTGACCATATGATCATTAGTTGACCTGCTCTACCTCTGAGCCAGTATTTTGTGGTACATTGAGGTATACTTTGGGGAACTTTGAGGTTCTTTGGTGTATTTCGTGATACTTTGGGGTATTTTAGGGTATTTTGGGGTATTTTCTGGTATTTTCTGGTACTTTGGGGTATACTTTGGGGTATTTTATGGTATTTTGGGGTATTTTATGGTACTTTGGGGTATTTTATGGTATTTTGGGGTATACTTTGGGGTACTTTGGGGTATTTTGGGGTACTTTGGGGTATTTTGGGGTATTTTCTGGTATTTTCTGGTATTTCGGGGTATACTTTGGGGTATTTTCTGGTATTTTGGGGTATTTTCTGGTATTTTGGGGTATACTTTGGGGTATTTTCTGGTATTTTCTGGTATTTTCTGGTATTTTCTGGTATTTTGGGGTATTTTCTGGTATTTTGGGGTATACTTTGGGGTATTTTGGGGTATTTTGGGGTATTTTCTGGTATTTTCTGGTACTTTGGGGTGATTAGTAGGACCCCCCAAGGGGTCCGAAAATAAAACTACAGACATCACAAAACAAGCTAATCAGGGTAATACTAAGGCTACCTGCCCGAACCCACCTTGACCCATCTCACTTTGAGATCATGAGATGGCTTAAGGTGGAAGACAGAGTAAATCAGATAGGGATGTGCCTAGTTCACAGAATAGTGCACGGGGTAGTGCCAGTGTACTTTAACAACTACTTCAACCGAATCAGAGACACACACGCATACCAAACTAGACGCAGCTCAACTGACTTTGTGCCAGTCAGATTCAGGAGCTGTATGGGGAAGGAGTCTTTTCTGTATTCAGCAGCTGTCTATTGGAATAGTCTGCCCAGTGAACTGAAAATCATAGACAATGCCGTTAGATTCAAGTCCAGCCTGAAGACATGGCTCAAAAGGGACTATACTTGACCTAGACACTTAGCTTAAGGCCCCCTTGCATGTTGTATGAGTCTGTATGTATATAAATGTTAAATGGTATATGTGATGTGTTGTGATGTCACGTTTTGTATGATGCATGTTTTAAGCATCACACTCCCCCACCCCCCTACAAGGACCACAATGGAAATAAGCTCTGAGCTTTTTTGTGTTCATCCTTGGCAGTATATCCCGACTGTGCTCTTCTGTCACATGTTTATTTTTATATTGTCAAATAAAGTCATTCATTCATTCATTCACACACACACACACACACACACACACACACACACACACACACACACACACACACACACACACACACACACACACACACACACACAGACCAATTCAGTAGAGGCGGGGCAAGTGAAAACCTGGTGCATGGCCTTGACTGGGCCGGATGAAACAGGAGACCGCAGACAAGATCAGCTAGGGGAAATCAATGGGCAACTTCTTCACTTTAACAAAGCAAATAAAAATCTGACTTTTAATAAACAGGGATCGGCTGGAGTGGATTTTGTAGAGACCTCACATAACTGGTGTCATATTATCCCGCTGTTGAGGTCTGCTAGAGAAAATAACATAATAATAATCTGTGTGGAACTAGACTGACACAGGGTAGACCATACGAGGAGCATACAAATTATATCAAATATGGATGGGGTGTTTCCACGTTTTAGCTATCTATGTACATCTGTCTGTCTCTGTATCTCTCTATAAGGTCTGTTATCTTGTTCATGGATGGATTTTGACACAATGGGCCCCTGGGCACAGACACAGGACTAAATGCCATAGGCAGTGCATTGTCATGCAGAGATTTGATTTATTCCTTTTTATAAATATATTATTTGCATATTAATACATATTGTGGTCCCTACGCAGCCTTGGAATTGTATACATTGGCTGTACAGCTAAGACAGAATCTGCACCTGGCTCGCTGATAACAAACTATCATTACACCTCGGTAAAACAG
Organism: Notolepis coatsorum; assembly: GCF_963971535.1. Classification (NCBI taxonomy): domain Eukaryota; kingdom Metazoa; phylum Chordata; class Actinopteri; order Aulopiformes; family Paralepididae; genus Notolepis; species Notolepis coatsorum. Next base: position 48,799,410 of record NC_140167.1, read on the forward strand.
AGCCCATTCTCTTCGGATCAAATAACAAACTCAGCAAGACTGACGGCTTCTCAGTTACAGTGGGTGACAATATTGTCACAAGGAAAGATGAAATTACATACCTATAGGTTCCATCCTAGAGGCAAATCTTTCCTGTGACAAAATGGCATCCAATGTAATAAAAAAAGTCAACCAACAAACTAGATTATTGTACCGGATCTCCTCTCTGGTAAACAAGAATACCCTGAAGACTCTGGCAGGAGCACTCATTCAAGGGTACTACGACTATGCTTGCACCTCATGGTACCAAAGCACCTCAAAGGCGCTAAAAACAAGATTACAAACATCACAAAACAAACTGGTCAGACTACTACTTGACCTTACTCCTAGAACCCACCTCACCCCTGCCCACTTTGACTACCTAGGATGGCTTAGAGTAGACGACAGAGTACAGCAACTTGCAATGGGCCTGGTCTACAAGATACACTATACGACTAAGGTACCCATGTACATGGCAAAATACTTCCCAAAGGTCAGTGAATACCACGACCACAACACCAGAGGGAGCTCAACAAATCATGTTAAACGCAGATTCGGCTCAAACAAGGGACTAAACACGTTTCACAATTATGCCACATCAATGTGGAAAGCCCTACCCAAAGCTGTAAAGGAATGTGAATCCCTACCCACATTCAAAACCGCTCTTAAAGAGCACCTACGGGAGGCTGCAATTCGAAACTGGCCACCATAAATGTCCAAACCCCCCACCCCCACCCCCTCCTAATAGACAGTCTCCTCCCCACCGTATGTATATATTCTCTCCCCACCGTATGTATATTTCTCTCCCACCCACCCACCCACCCCCTCCTAATGTACAGTCTCCTCTCCACCGTATGTATATATTCTCTCCCCACCGTATGTATATTTCTCTCTCTCCCACCCACCCACCCCCTCTTAATGTACAGTCTCCTCCCCATTAGTATATATTCTCTGTTAGGATCTATGGGTAACAGTACTGTATATTTGCATATCGTATATGTCACAAATGTAACAGTACTACATACCGGTATGTCATGTATGTCCCTATGCCATAAATGTCGTGATGTCATGTATGTTGTGTATGTCATAAATGTCACTATGAATTGAAAATGGGGGACCCTTGTAAACAAGACAAACAACTTTCTCTGGGCCCTATTCCCCGTACCTGGTTCAACTAAGTCGATCAAAAGTCCCATTATCCAGATTCAATTAAACCGATGTTTGAATCCGGACTTTCCCTGTTCCTCGAACGCTGATTCAGTTTCGTTAATTCGAACCAGACTTGATACTCAGGATAATTGCGTGCGGCCGCCTCACCTGAAAAGACAGCAGGTGTCGATCGCAGAAATCCGTATTTTCTAACGGCATTGATTGATTGATTTAAAACTTTATTAACAGATTGCAGAATGGGTACAATACAGTACCGCTCAATAGCCTCACCGACAAGTTAAATGCATATCTATAGGCACATTTGAAGTCCCTCATTACCCCAATCAAACAGCTTATATTTATTTAAATGTACCTGCTGGCAATAGGCTTAAGGAATGAATAATCGAATGAGATCTTGCTAGCGTAGGTATCATGTAATATAATAAATACATCGTTCCTAAAGTTTTCAGGCCGCGACCCCCCGAAATAACGGTGTCAGAGAGCCGCGACCACCACTATTCTTTTTTTATCAACTTTTTCTCCCATTTTCTATTTTTCTCCCATCCCAATTTTGTATTGTCCAATTCTACCCTCCCCTGTCTCGAACGCTGTTAGGCCATGCCTCCCACAAGCCGGCTGCAATGTGGACGAAGCCTTACATCACGTGTCCCCTCCGGTACTCGAGGAAGCAGCCGTCGCATCTTTTCACCTGCACAGCGCGATCTCTCAGCGTCGGGGGTCTGCATGGGAGGGCACGCCGCCCCCGTCGCTTCCTGATTCTGCTGCGCAGGCGCACCAACCGACCTGTAGGAGTCTCTGTCCACAATGTCCGATCCCCACCCATCAGCTTCCCACCCCCTAATACTGCCAATTGTATTAGTATGAACGACCAGCCAAGCTGATAGCAATGCGGAGAGCTGGGCTAGAACCCAGCGTCTCCTGCATTGGTGATGAGCGCCTTGCCCACTGCACCACCTAGCCGCCTCGACCCCCACTATTATAGGAGGTGGTTGAAACATGCAAACGTTCACACGCACACATATGCATTGGAGGCTTTTAACATGCACAATAACTACACAAAATAACACAAAAATCAAACAACCATAAAATGAATACATATACTGTAGCGCGTTTCATTTAGAAGGCTAATGTTCAACTCACCTAATGATATGGATGGGCACTATGCTTGAAGCACAACAAGTCCAGTCTGGGTGTAATTTTGGAGACAGCGACTCGGAGATCATACTCCACATTCAGACGTGATCTGTACTTATTTTTTATATAAGTCATTGCAGAGAATGTTTTTTCGAATAGGTAGGTAGATCCAAATGGCGGATTTGGCTGTGCGTATTCCCCCTCAATTGATATCCAGTCAGCATCGGAGGTGGGCAGCAAGCTGGGACGCATTCTCCATCAGAAACAAGCACGCCTCATCCCGCAGCTCAAACAGGTGTCGTGCAGTATGTACGATGGAGTAAATGGAATATTGATCCACTTCTACAAGGTCCATTTGCACGTTCTTGGTATCTAGGGACATCTATGGACCTCAGTGAATGTATTCCCAGTGTCAGCAATATTGTTTCTATTACTAGGCTTGCTTAAATTGTGATGAAACAAAGGAGAATATGAATTATGATTTTTCTTTGCATCTTTAACAGTGAATAACACCATGCTAAAAATTACCAGACATGAAAATCTCGTTCAGTACCTTCTTGAGATCACGTGTACAAAGAGGCTAAGGAAATGAATAAAGGGAAGATGAGTAAACAGAAGGTTTTGTAGATACAGTACTGAATTCTCCCATCCAGACCAATGCAATTTGAAATATTATTATAGAATATAGAATAGCAGGCTTATAAATTACCTTATTATAGCCAATTTGCACATTTATGGATTGAGTTCAATTTGGATTTAGTATCACCAGGCGTGCATATGAACAGATAATTAAATATACTGTATGTACAGTAGGTTTATTATTCTGGCCAGAGTGACGCCATTTTGAAACTGATTTCAAATCTGTTTGTTGCTAAATGATCAAAATAGGGGAGACAAACTAACTGCACTCCAATATATGCCAAAAACATTCAGTTTTGTGGTATATTATCCCGAGTAATAAGAGATATTAAAATAATTCATACAGAACCCATTTGTTTTTTTTACCTAAAGGCCTCTGGCAAGTGTATTTCTGAAAAATTCCAACGCTCATCGAAAGCTCTGGATGTCCTCTTCAAAATGGCTGCAAAAAAGCTACAATTACCGAATACCGACGGTAAGTTTTTCAAAATGGCGGACATTCGCAAACTAAACAGAAAAACTAAAATCTATCTAATAACACTTTAACCTATTGGTAAACTAACGTATTGATGATAATATACATTATAACTGCTGTTGTAGGGCGGTCAGGTGGCGTAGCGGAGATTGCATTTGTCACCAACGCCGGAGACGCTGGATTCGCCTGTTCGAATCCAGCTCCCGGCGTGTCACCAGCTTGGCTGGCCGTTCACAGTATTAGAGGGTGGGAAAGCTGGCGGGGTGGGTCCGGGTCGTTGTAAACAGCGTGTATCAGGGCGCCATTCTTTATATAGCTCTCAAAGTGCGCCAGATTGAAGCATTTACATTGCAAAAAAAAATTAAAATTTGAAAAAGGGGGGATTTGAACACGGGTCGTCCGCATGAGAGGTAATAGGACTAACCATTACACCACGGTGGCAGATAAATAAAATATCCATTATATATCCATTAATGGACAAGCCGTACGTCGGCCGTCTAATGAAGTACACAGTACACTTTGACTGCTGAATTGACACGTTTAACTTATTCATTCTTTAATTCAGCAAGGCGAAGTGAACTCCAGCGTCGCGCCACTGGTAACGCAGTGGGGAAAGTGATTAAACAGCTCTGCACTCAGGCGATGTGGCACGACAATGCTGCTGCGGCGTTGGAAAGCGGCAGTGAAACACAGCAGCCAGACGTTGCCGCGTCTGGGGCTGCCGCGGGGCGGGGCCGCGGCGTTCACGTGGCCGTCGCGGCCAATCAGGGCAACCCCTGAAATCAAATACGTTGCGGAAGTGGTACACGCGACCCACCTCCCGCTACGTTGCGGCGAAACTCATCTGAAAATGAAACGAAAGTCTAACCACAGCCTTAAGAGTCCAAAGGTTTAAAGCCAAGAGCCAAAAAAACAAGTTCCCCTGTATCTCAACAGGATAAACACCAAATTTGAAGGTGTCCTGAGGGCTTATTTATTGTGACATGCTCAAGGTGAATGTTTAGGCTATTCCTTCAGTTTTTCAGTACGACTTTTGGGGGTCTGTTATTGACACAAGTGACTAAGCCTTTTGTCTTCACGGTGAGAAATAACGTTAATAAAATCGACTTCATGCAGTCTCTGGCTTAGGTGCCCTCTAAGCCCTTGGGCCCCAGGGCCTGGGCTGGTAGGCCCGTATGGTAATCCATCCCTGCCCTTGTTGTGTGAGCAGAACTGAGGCTAATCTCTCTCTACACCCCGTAGAGAAAATATTGATCTGTTCCAGATGTGCCTTTGAACTGTCTACGCTTGAACTGTATAAATCAAATAACCATGTACCTTCTTTTATCCACAGATCATGGCCTTGGCTGTCAGAATACACAAGGCTTCAAATGTGACAATGATCAGAATTACGAGAGGGTTTATCTGTGTGATTTTCCAGTTTACCCTGCTGGTAACAGGGAAACAGATTCCTACTGACAAAGACACCTTCAGAACGCCTCCTTGTATTATACCACATACGGTTCTAAGTATAGGTACACATGGGGAATAATGTAGGTCACCTACCACCATGGTGAGAGGGAGAGCATAACAGGTAGAGGGACATTAATCGAGATTTACTTTGGTGCTGTGCCACCATACATTGTCTACTGCTGATCTAATATTGCCTGGAAGTAAAAAAAAATATATATATAAATATATATATATATATAAAGCTGAGAAAAGCTAATTAGGCCTTTACTAAGCCCCATGCTGGCTGGAAAAGCAAATAGCATTGGTTCCCTTGGGAGGGAAGGAATAATTCGGCTCAGAAGTGGATTGACTATAATATGCATTTATTTACTATTTCGTTAATTTTTTTTAATATATTTTTTAATTTTGTAATAATAGGTTCCCTCTTCGTTGTCATTTCAGATTCAGCCCACGAGATGAGCCGAACTCTGTCACAACCTCACTGCTCAACCCAGAGCCATTTATTGCCAATGGTTCTGGTTCCACCAAGGTGCTTGCATCTCGAGGAACACTCGGGAGAATATACGTTTTAATTCAAACAATTTCACATTACAAGGACATGTTGTTTTCGCCATAAACAACTACAAGGCTGAATATATACACCAGTACTATCTCTAGCTTAAGTATTATAAACTATTCACTTTACAAGCTGCACTTCCAGGAGGTCAGACTGCTGGACAGCTCCTCTCTTGATGTGGGAGGAGCCAGCGTCGCACGGGAACGACGCATTCTACACACACACACAAACCTCTGGTACCCGAATGGCTCTAGTATTTTACCGAAGCTGTGGCTTGTGACTCGCCATCACGCTTCTGCAAAAGAGGAGCAAGTATGACCAAGATCATTCGGAAGCGAAGCGCCAGCACAACATAGGTGGGTTAAATTGTTGGGTTAAAGTGTCTCGTGTTGTGTTTTTTGTTTGTTTCAGAGTTTCCTTCGTCTCCTTCTCTCTACGTGCGTCTATCATTCTGAGTGCTTTCTTCACAGACATATATGTTCTGGTGCGATGCTGATGATTATTGTAATAGCCTATACCTGCGTAGCCCCTTCCGTGACTGCTATGTGCAAGCCAGGGGCTTTTGAAACCCCCTGGCTTGCACATAGCAGTCACGGAAGGGGCTAATACCCGCGTCAACTTTTCAGCAATGCAATCCTTGCTTGGAAGCAACAGGCGCGGTTATTGAGGTAAAGAAAACACATTATGACTACTTAACCGATGTACATTGTGCAGGGGAAGACCATTCCAATATTCTTACTGGACATTAGGATGTACCTCGCAAATGCTGTCTTCATTCTGGTCGTAACCAGCACCGCCAGAGGTGAGCTTAAATAACGAATGTTGATCACTCAATATAGGCATCGACATAGATGTTATGATGGATATGGGATTATTTTAAGGGGGGGAACAATTCTGAACAATTTGAACTGACACGCGTATTAATTAATAAAGACAACTATATGAAAACAGTGTTGTGTCTCTTTAACTCGAAAGGTTTGGAATGCAGTGGAGGGTGCCATCCAGAGAATGGGTTATGTGAAAAACCAGGAGAGTGCAGGTATAAAATGTATTCATGTTTTAGATCATTGAATAAATGCCTGTCTCTTGGGGCATGTCTGTATCCATATGTCCATAACGGGAATAGCATCAAATGCAATTAAATAACCTTATCCAACTGGATCATTTTGTTTTGATTACTGAATCAACTGCCAACACAATTCTCATTTTCTTGAACGGTAAAATGCATTTTATTTGCATACCTTCTTGAGAACTAAAAACACTTACACGGGCCACAGTTTTACAGTACCACCACATCTTGAAAAGTTAATCTGAAACACTCAAAGGATTACCGAATCCTATCCGTTGGTCAATAATGTGTTGTGTTCCATTTTACATCTCTGTGTAAATTATACTTGAATCCAGGTCGGCCACATTAAAAGGAAATGCATAAGAGCAGCAGCGGTGCTCGTCATGGAAGCAACATAATAAAAAATAAACGGCAACGCCATGACACTCTGCGCGTGGTGTATTGATTGTCTGTGGTCCTCTCCTCGTTCGCAGGTGCAGACCGGGGTGGCAGGGGGAGACATGTGAGCGGTGCATGCCCTTCCCCGGCTGCCTGCATGGAACCTGTCGGAAAGCATGGCAGTGTCTTTGTGAGGACGGCTGGGTGGGTAGCCAGTGTGACCAAGGTGATTCTAAATAATCTGCTGGTTTTAGAGCGGTTTGGGCGAATAATTGGATGGATAGCGGCTACACTTGGCTATAGAAGCGATACAATTAATTATCCTGGAGCAGTTTTTCTTTTTCTTTTGAAGGACAAATGTCGAATAGAAGAGATATAGGCAGATACTAGTAATGGAGAATAGTAAAGGTTATTCCTGGAAAGAAAAGTTCAGGCTGTGTGACATACAGGGGGACACTAAAAAGCAATCAGAAATATTATATACCGGTTGACTAAAAGTATCACCTGCTGCTCGTGTGCCCTTGAGCAGGGCATTTATACTAACCTCAAAGGTGTTGCACTATGTTGCCCTTTTCTACTTGCACATGTTATAATTCAATTGATGTTTTGGGATAAATCAGAGCTTTACATGAACATTTGGGTCTCAAACTAAACAAAAAAGGGCTCTTGCACCCAAAAACTATTTTGGGGAGGGTCAGGATGGTCTTGTGAGATACCTTTTTCGTTGCCCTCTTTTAAAAGGGCACTTCACCAAATAACTATTCTGATTTATTTTACATATAATCTCACACATTCAAAAACACATCCATTTATTTTGACAGTTATTGAGAGTAAATTCATTTGAATATGGCGATCAGTGATGTCATCGGGGACATTGAACCCTTGTGTTGTGTTATTCACAACAATAGCAATACCTTGTCTTGTAGGGACGGTTACCTTATCATTTAATTGAGCTGTAATTAACACAACTAAATGATTCAATCTCCTAGATGACATCACTGGTGGCCATATTCAAACTCATTTACTCTCAATAACTATCAAATTAAATAATGTGTGCAAAACGGTTCACATGTTTTTGGAGATTATGTGCTAAATAAATCAGCATTGTTTTTTTGGTGAAGTGATCCTTTAAGTAATGATCAGAATCACAAACACTTGATTCGCCAAATACAACACATGAACATGAATTTGCCTTTGTGAAGAAAAGATAACTAATATATATAGTTATGACTTGTCTCCGGTAGTCAAATGGTTCACTATACTATGGATTCATATCTACCCTGTGTTGTGCTTAAGCATTACATCACGCAACGGAGTGTGTTATAGAAATTAGATCACGCCTATGGGTGGTTGTTAGGCCCGAGGCACAGCCGAGGGTTGTTAGACCCCCATAGGCGTGATCTAATTTCTATAACACACAACTTCAAGTGGTGTAACACTTTTATACAATGGCCGAATTCATTCAACCTTATTGCTATACAATAAACACACAGTAATTGAAGCATAATGGAGATTTATTCACAAAACCATCAGCAGAAAAAGTAGGTAATTTTTTTTTTTAAATAAGTTGCCTCCGTGTCTAGAAGCAGCTGGGAGGTGCGGTGCTTCAAAGCATGCAATCTAACAAAACCAATTACATAATCCAACATTGTGTAAACAACTAACATATTCCAGTTAACGGTATCTTTTTTAAATTATTCGTTACGAATATATCCATACTTCCATTGTGTCGGGGACATCCAGTGAAATCGCTTCGTGCGACAGTGTCCTTTTGCAGAGGCAGGTTGCTACAAAGCATGCCATCTAACAGTGAAGTTACCGGTTGTTATTTGATTGATTGATTGAACATTTTATTACCAGATTGCAGAATGGGTACAATACAGTACGGCTCAATTGTTAAGGGGATGCAGACCAGAGAAAGACTTTCGTCTTGTTTACATCAGGGTCCCCCATTTTCAATGCATCATAACATATATGACATACAGCAGTGCTATCTATACATAGGTTGCTACAAAGCATGCCATCTAACAGTGAAGTTAGCGGTTGTTATTTGATTGATTGATTGATTGATTGAACATTTTATTAACAGTGAAATGACAGTGTCCTTTTGAAGGAGAGGGAGGTTCTACAACGAATGCCATCTAACAACACACTTCCCGCAATTTATATTTTGTTTCACAATGAGTCATGACCAACCAATTACATAATCCAACATTGTGTAAGCAACTAACGCATTCCACGTGACTTCATCGTTTTTTAATGAGTCGTCATGATGATATCAATACATCCATTCATAAAGATTATTGTCCACCATCTTGGTTTCATTCATAAAAACACGAACAGCGGAGTGATTCGTAAAAAAAAGTTATTCGGTTGTGGGCGGGTTCTGGGATCACATGGAGTGTGTTATGAGAAATAACGTCTGAAAGAAGTGTTTCAGCCAATCAGAATCAAGAAATGTGCATGCCATTGTATAAATATGTATTACTAACATTGACACTGAGAGAGAGAGAGCGATAGAGAGAGAGATAGAGAGAGAGAGAGAGAGAGAGAGAGAGAGAGAGAGAGAGAGAGAGAGAGAGAGAGTTTAATTTAATTCACAGAATTTAATTGTAATCAGGTACCTGACAAAGCTGATATGTGCTAACTCCACTCAAGACAGAGAGAGAGAGAGAAACAGACAGATTATATTAAAAAATATAATCTCCCACCAACGACATGTACTGTTCCTTCACAGATACTCACCTATGCTCATCCAAACCCTGCTCTGGTAATGCCACCTGCATCGAGACAGGGGAAGGTGGATACCTCTGCATCTGTCCTCATGGCTACACTGGTGAAAACTGCCACCTCAAGAAAGGACCTTGTCTGACGAATGGGTATATATATACAGATGTGTAGCTACACGCTTAAACAACATTTCTAATCAAGCACTTGACATCTCCTCATTATAAAGCAGTACAGTGGCAGGTCTGTTCCATGGAGGAATCGTCATCTTGCCCATGCGATGAAAGACTCTGCAGACTCAGCTGGCTGATACACACTACAAGCTCCTCCATGGCTGCTCAGATTCAGATTCAGATAACTTTTCTTAGACGGCTCTTTCTTAGACTGGCCTGTTATTGACTTTGAAAGACCCATCTTAAATCCAATACAGCTCTGTGACAGTGTCTGTCTCCTCCTCGTTCAGTAAATAATTATTTCAATTCCATTAAGATTCTTTAAATAAGATGACTGATTCTTTGAACTGACCACTGGGGAATTCATTTATATTTTTAGGCTTGCATGAGGTTTCATTAATCAGCTGCAGGATAAGGGACCAGAAATGTTAATAGTCTACAGTACCAGAGCTATTATTTGATGAGCAGAGAGAGAGAGGGTGAAGATTGTGTCTTAACTACAGGCTTCTCCTCGGCGTGTCTTCAATACACTCTCTCTGTGAAGCATGATTGTCAGATAAGTGGCTGAAAAATTCACAAAGGTAATAAATATATAATTTATGGTTCCTTTTATCAGCATAAAGAATCTGCATAGAATTGGGTCAACATTGTTTATTAAAACAAATGAGAGAAAACGAACAAATCCACTGGTGGTGTAAAATACAGTATGATGTAATATTGACGATGGATCTCATTGAAATGCCTTCCGCATCCTCACATTGTTCTGCTCTGTCCTTCAGCTCTCCTTGTCAGAATGGAGGCACGTGTACTGACGGCGATGGCCTAGCAGTCTATCCTTCATGCATTTGTCCCCCTGGGTTTGCGGGGGACTTCTGTGAGATCAGCGATGACAGCTGCCAACCCAACCCCTGCCTTAATGGCGGCAATTGCTCGGACCACAGCCTGGCTTTCACCTGCATCTGCCCCAGAGGCTTCTCTGGCCCCACCTGCAATGACACCACCCCCCTCTCCCCCTGCTCCAGCGGGCCCTGTGACAATGGGGGCAACTGTGTGAGTCAACTCGATGGAGACTTCCAGTGCGCGTGCCAGAAAGGGTTCACAGGTCCTACATGTTCTCAGCAGCACAGGCCCAAGGCCAAACCCAAGCCAGAGAGACCTCCTGACCACAGGACTCTCTCTCTGGCTCCCCAGCACTACTCCCTCCCTGCCCACGCGTTCCACAAGCTCCTCAGAGCCCCAGAGAGAGACCTACTGAAGATAACCCTGAAGGAGACGGTTCATTCATCCGGTGGTCTGGTTACCCACGGTCAGCTCCTGTGCTTTGGTATGCTGGCCCTCCTCACCTGCCTGGTCATCCTGGGGACCACTGGTATCATTTTCTTTGGCCGGTGCGAGACATGGCTGGCCAACGCCAAGTACAGCCAGCTGGTCCGACAGCAGAGGGAACAACTGCTGAGAGGAACCAGTGGTAACGGCCAGGAGGAGGCGGAACACTCTGTAAATATCATCCTGCCGGAGAAGATTAGACTCACCAGCTTTGGGAGACATTACACCTCCATTTGAAAGGTTTGGATTTGTGTCTCTGTGTCCGTCTATTTTGCCTCTTATGTCTCTCTATGTCTCTCTCTCCCCCTCTCTCTCTCTGTCTGTTTCTTTATCTGTCTCTTTCTTTCTGTAATGACTTTGAATGTCTAAAATCAACTATGGACCAATGTAGAAAAAAAGTTGTGCATTGGTGTGAACGAGGTGAGATACAGCGCCGACCTTGACGCTTGCACACTGCTCTATGTGGGATTACTTTTGAATATACGGCCTACTGAAGGACAGGGTGGAAAACCACAACAATGGATTATGATGTACCTTTGAACTCTTCCTTCGTGCAATCTCCCTTGGAATGTGTGTGGTTGTAAACATCAGCTACTGTACGACACCTTGATGGATTGGAAAGAAGACATTTGAAGTGGCTCTTTCATGTGTTCTTTTTCAAATCGAGCCGTGGACAAAATAAAAATTCATGTTGATAGTGGATACTTTATGACAAATGCCTATCCAAAAATAGGGATGTGATGGTATGCTCATGGTAATGGCAGGCTATGTTAATCAGTGACACAACGTTTTGATTCTGACACAACGATTGGATCTTTGTCAGTACAAACTTGGTGGATCATTGTGTCAGACAACTGATTAATATAGTTTAGTGTGTGGGTTTTTTGTCCTATCTAACACTGATCATGACACACTTTGCATATTGTAACTGTCTCACATCAAGATATATTGTGCAATTGTACTATATTGTTACATGTCTATCCCCACCTTCCCTCCTTCATTTTGCATAGGCCTATCCTTCTATTGTGTAAGGAACACTCCACCAAGTAAAGTTGTTATTTATATAATATATTTAATTTTTTTATCCACTTTTTTCTCCTTCTTTTTCTGTTTTTCTCCCATCCCAATTTTAGTCGTGCCAATTCCCCCCTCCCCTGTCTTGATTGTTGCTCGCATGTGCCCCCCACTGGTCGGTCGTAGGGAGGGTTGAAGAATCTATCGCATGTCCCCTCCGATACATGCAGAGTCAGCCAGCCACTTCTTTTCACCTGCCAGCGCGGACTCCCATTGGCGAGGTGTAACGTGTGGGAGGCTCACACTACCCTCGACATCTCCTGTCCTTGCTGTGCAGGCGCCCTGACTGACCTGTAGGAGTCGCTGTTTACAGCGACCAGATTAGCACCCATCGACTCCCCTCCCGCTGACTCTGCCAATTGAGTCAGTATGACGGCCGGCCCAAGCCGGAGGCAACGCTGACAGCCGGATTCGATACCGGTGTCTCGCGCGTTTGTGACGAGCGCTTAGACCGCTGCGCCACCCAGCCGCCCACTATATAATATATATTATAGTAAATAAATGGCACAATATACATATATACATATAATATAATAATGTATGAATGAACACACTACTCATTGCAATAGGCGCCCTGGTTTTTAAGATTTATTTTTTAGTGTTTATCGCTTTATTCTACTGGGCAGTCCAGTAGAGAGAGAGAGAGAGAGGTCAAACGGGAGACAGAGTGGGGGGGAAGACATTCGACAAATAACGACGGGTTCGAGAATCGAACCCGGGTCGGCCGTGCCGCGTTATGTGGTTCGCCACTGGGGCGCCCTGGGTTCTTTAATGACTTCTTTGGGATCTCGGTTTAACATCTCATCCATATATATATGTATTTCTTTTTCATAAATTCACATAGCTGTCTTTAATACTTCCTGGATTATGTGACATCATAATGATTATGTACATCCCAACTCTTTAACTCAATAACTACTACTACTCAAATTACTTAAAACCCATAGATTATGGATAAGATAAGATAAAATAAGACAAGATATTCCTTTATTGATCCCCTTGGGGAAATTCGGACACAATACATCAGCTTTATTTAGTGGTACAGTGTTCCCTTACAGTTTTTGTATTCATGGCTGCTGTTTTTGTCAATAACCTTGAATGATGATGGTGTATATTCTAGTCTTGGTCACATGTCACGTACCAGTGGCCATAGTCATGTCTAGCATAAGCATAGTTGGTTTCTTTATTGACTCATAATGAGGACACCTATAATTTGTATTTATCAGCTATATTTTTCAGAACATGACATTTTAAGATAAGATAAGATACAATGTTCCTTTATTAATCCCCTTGCAATTCAGGGGTCATAGCAGCACATGGGAGGGGGAGGGGAGGTACGGGCAGGGTAATATAAATTACAATAAAGATATATGAGAATAAAATAAATATAAGAATAAAAGGTAACAAACAAGCTAAAATATGAATAATTAAATAAAGGTGAGGGTCTGGTCAGCCTGAGACAGATGAGACATCAGTCAACCCCATGTGCAAATATGTATATATGTATAATATTATGTACAATGTGCAATACTCCATACTTCTTATTTTATGGTTTTAGGTGGTAAAATGAAGCATACCATCAACACCTGTATAGTTCAGCATAGGGTAAACTGCTGTTACTTACACCATATATGGGCGGTGCTTGTTCAGTGTGTTGTTATGATTAATGCTTCGACTTTCACTGACCTGGAATTAGAGGAGACTCTAATTCCAGCCAGTGAAAGTCGAAGCATTAATCATTAAATGTCAACAGTCAGGGACATATCTTGTGTTTGTACCAGTCACTGACCAGAAAAAGCAGTCATGTAAACTGCATTATACAGATGCATGCATAGTGTTGTTCATTTGTATTTGGCATTACCATTGATTTATGTGTTGGGTAAATATTACAAGGAATGCCGCTGTGATCGTGCGGTCCTTATCAGTATGGGTTGCGTTGCCGTTGTGGTTTGGTAGGATATTGCTTTGTAGTGCTCTTTAATTGTCTTTTAATAAAAACTACTGCCAGTCGTGTTGTTCACATAACACTTCAGTAAATTCTTGAAAGGTCTGTTTGATTACAGATGGAACGTTTACTTTTTGGAACTTTCTTTTACTTATAAATCTGAATATATGTCTGTTTTATTCCAGTGTTTACAAACATAACCAACTTTAAACAAACGTTTTACAGCCACAAAGTATAATGACTAAAGGTTCATATTTACATATAGTGTTATTCCTTAAGTAGCAAGACCTCAGTCAATCATATATAGAGGGTGAAAACATGTCTCCATTTCTACTTGTTTTTAGTGATGTAGCCACCCTTTTACATTTGGATCAGGGACTGTGGCTTTCAATAAATCCCACATACTGGTACTGCCTTTGAGCAATATTAAACGTTAATGCCTTTATTCTGTGTGATGATGAGTATACTGTAGGAGAACAGTGGGTTTAAACTTGCGTTCCCCTCCCTTTCATGTCACAACTACCAACCAAACACATGGGAACTGGCAACATGCCAAGTACACTTTCTTCATTCTCAATATTCATTGTATTGAATCTGGCATGTTAAAAAAAGAAAAAGAAAACCGTTCAGTACTTTATGTATTTGATTCATGCAAGGCATTATCAATGTAGTTTCTATCATTTTATGCAGATTCTTAATAAGGAACTGTCTTGATGCCATGAAGATGTAAATCGCGAAAATCTTGATTGAATAATGAATATCTTACAGGTATTTCATCAAATGGCTCTAAAATAGATTGGACCGATTGGACCAGAAGTGCCCTTCCATAAGGGTTTGATTTATGTGTGTGTGTGTGTGTGTGTGTGTGTGTGTGTGTGTGTGTGTGTGTGTGTGTGTGTGTGTGTGTGTGTGTGTCTTTCTCTCTCTCTCTCTCTCTCTCTCTCTCTCTCTCTCTCTCTCTCTCTCTCTCTCTCTCTCTCTCTCTCTCTCTCTCTCTCTCTCTCTCTCTCTCTCTAGTTATCTCTCCCTCACCCTCGTAAAATAAACATCCTCCTCTGAGAACCAATTAGAAGCAGGCATTTAGACGTTTTGGGAATTAATCAATTGCAACACAGATCTGACGTGAGCCCTGCCAGAGTTTGACCTCTAGAAACACAGCTGACCTCTGCTTGCTTCAAAACATGTTGAATGGTTTAATTATTTCTAGGAGTCTGTAAGTCATCCTCTGCTTCACATGAATGGGTCGACTGGATCAGATTCTGGGCAAAACTAGGGGCCCCATTTATCAAAATGTACTTTGACTTTATCCTAGATTTCTTCATACATCATTTCAAGGAATATGATAAAAAAAACAGATTAATGTTATACCTATAGTATTCATACTTTGGCTAGAAACTGGTTTTAGTTTGGTTTTAATTTGGACAGAAATTGGTTTTAGCTTTTACTGTATCACACGATATTGGAGGAAATTCAAATAAACCCCAGATTTTTACATGAAGTTGACTTGTTAATAAATTATAAGTTTGGCTTGGATTTGGTTGTAAGCACAACCTTTTATAAATGAAGCCCCAGAACTGATGAATCAAGTATTTCAGAGGATAAAGTTAGGGTTGGGAAGTAATGAAGTAATGGATTACATGTAACTAGATTACAGTAACGTGATTACAAAAACGATTAAGTCATGGTTATAGTTACTGTATACAAATAATGATAATATTATTATGATGTTGGTCATGAGCCAGGATAAAAACCCCAATGTTGTGATTACATGGTATGCACCATAGTCCACTATGGATACCTTATAAAAAACAGGTCGGATTACAGAGATAATATTCTTCACACTTCATATTATGGTGTACATATTATGACGCTAAGGCATGAGCTAATGTGGATCCTATTAAACATGAACATAAACGGTGTAATAACAGAAATAACATACTTTTCATTAAGGAACTTGTCATACCAGATATCACCAGAAATGACCAGGTATTATAACAGGTTGTTATTTCTATATTATTACACCTTGTTAATTATTTGTATCATAATATGAAGCCAAAATATGTTTGAGGGTAAAAAGCTGTTGAAGATTATGAACACAAACATAATTGTTGTTATCACCATTATTTGAAATAATGGTTAACTTAAAGGGGAACTCCACTTTTTTTGGAAATTAGCTTATTTAACATCTTCCCTGGAGTTAGACAAGAAGATGCATACCCTTTTTGTCTCTGTGCGTGCATTTTAGCTTTGGGAATAGACGCTCCGTTAGCATAGCTTAGCTTCATCACTGGAAGTGAGGCAGGACAGTAGCCTTACAGTGCCTTACAGTGTATTGCAAGGTCTGACATTGACCAAACGTGATATGCATGACCTTGGTGGGCTCTAGGTCAACTCCTGAAAAGGGGGTCAATGTCAGACCTTGCAATCAAAAGTTAGGGGGCGCACTGAAATTATGGCAAGGGTTATTAGCCCCCTAACTTTTGATTGCAAAGTCTGACATTGACCCCCTTTTCAGAAGTTGACCTAGAGCCTACCAAGGTCATGCATATCAAGTTTGGTCAATGTCAGACCTTGCAATACACTGTAAGGCACTGTAAGGCTACTGTCCTGCCTCACTTCCAGTGATGAAGCTAAGCTATGCTAACGGAGCGTCTATTCCCAAAGCTAAAATGCACGCACAGAGACAAAAAAGGTATGCATCTTCTTGTCTAACTCCAGGGAAGATGTTAAATAAGCTAATTTCCAAAAAAAGTGGAGTTCCCCTTTAAATCATCATCAATTTAGGATAACATTAAATTGGAATGACTTCATAATCTGTGGACTTTGAGGGAAAGGTAATCCTAATGTAATTTCAAATAATCTGTTTACCAATGGATTATGTTATTGATTACATTTTAGCAGGTAATCAGTAAGATATAGCGTGTCCAGATTACACTTTGAAAGTAACCTCACCAAACCTGGCTATGATCTATGTAGGGTCACACCCAGCCACCACGCAATTACCTGAGAGGCAAAACACCTAACTCATTATTAATGACCTGCAAGGCACGTTTTATTATTCTTGTGTGCTGTTCTGGGAGCCTTGGGTGCAAGCCTCGCCTTGGAGGCAGACCAGGTGTAGAGAATGGTCTCTGTCTCCATCTTGTGGCGTTGAACACCCATCCACTAATAGCATCATATCAATATGATGAAAAGCAAAACCACTTGGTGATTTAGCAGGTACCTATCTCTATTTTGAGGAAAAACCAAACACCTTTGGTTTTTTGGACCTTTAAATTACACCATGGTATTTAACTGTGATCTTTAATGCAGGCCATAGGATCAATGATTCAACATACCATAGTCAATAGGAAATATTAAATGTAGATGGGAGTTTTGAAATAAACGGGTATAAAACATATCCCAAATATTTGCAGGCCTTGAGAGTCTTAAGAGAGTATTAAATAATGAAAGCCTAGAAACAAGATAATTGTAAATGTAACAATTTTTTCCACAAGAGTGTGAAACAGCTTGCAGTCTCTGAGTATGACCAGGAGATGTCAGCCATCTATAAGGAATCGGAAGAAGACTACAGCAGGGGGATGCCCAAGCATGCAACACAGACACCTTCAGTCCGTCTGTACTAGGTAACATTAAGAGCATCCATTACATAGATCAATAAAGAAGCGAGATGTTATACCTTAGGAGCATCCATAACATAGATCAATAGGAAAGCTAAACGGTCCATTGCAATACAGAATACATCACCTATTCTCTTATATATACAACATTATTGTGTCTCGCGGGTAATGTGCCTTTACCACTCCCCCCTTTCATCAAAGCAAATGGACCGAACATCGTAACCATATGCCCTAAATAAAAAAATAAACATACATATACTATACAGCCTCTCGGGGACACTGTCTTGGTAAATCATTGGTATGGTAGTGTCTCGTTTTCTCTTATCCAAACATTCTCTCACAAAAGGGGCCATTTCCTGAGCCACTGCTGACTGGGCCTCTCTAGTAAATGTTTGGTAGATTCCTGCTGGGTTAGACCATACCTCTGAATTACAACAGCCTTGAAATCTCTGACAGCCCTGTAGATTTATACACCAGAGTGGTTATGTAAACGTCTGAGCGGTGTAAGCCGAGTAGCAGAGACAATATAGCTCTACAAGGTGTAAGTTATCTAACCAAAAAGAACTAAAAGAAGAAAAAAAAATTACTTGCTTGACTGGACTATGTTAACATTGTTGAATAATATATAAAACATATGATTTAAGATTAACAAAATAAAAAACACTCTAAAAGTGGCGAATGCACAATAAAACATGTGCTTCCCATGTGTTTCACATGTGTTGTTTTATGATCTTGGGGTTGCTGGTCCCTGGATGTTTAAGTAGACACTACTGTAGCTACGCTAGCTACATATCGCAGCCGGTAAAACAAACTTCACTGAGATGAATTTGTGGCCCCCCAGGGTGACGTTATATCATATCATTTCTATTTTATTACTCAGAGATGCATTCTATAGTACCTAAACCTGAATTCCAGGCCACTTGTTGGTCAAAACACTTGTCCTGAGGTTTGAAGTGGTCTAAAATGGGTCAGAATGTCAAGGGTAGTGTCTGTGTGCTTTCTGGACGTGCTGACGCATTGAATATGATGCGACTTTGAGTCAAAATAACAATTTCAACATTCACAAGTTATGTAACAGCCAGGTGACCGGCGGCATCTTGGGCAGTCAGTCGACATTTTGATCAATAACAGCTCTATATCGCAACACTAGATAATCAAGTATGTGACATATTCTGGAGCTGCTCCAGTTACAATGACTAGGAGGAGGCTGACTGGCAGAATTATTGAATCACACAACTTGAGGGGGCATTTCTCTAGAGAGTGTTGTCTGATTGATTGATTGCATTGATTGATTGATTGATTGATTAATTGATTGATTGAAAACTTTATTAACAGATTGCAGAATGGGTACAATACAGTACAGCTCAATACACACAATTGTTAAGGGGATGCAGACCAGAGAAAGACTTTTGTCTTGTTTACATCAGGGTCCCCCATTTTCAATTCATCATATCCTTTGGTACACAAGGATATTGGCTGCCATATTGTTTCGTTTGTTATGGCGAATGAGCATTGTTTCATGTGTGGGCAGCAGCACACGGAAGTTGGAACAGTCATCACCACCGCCACTGGAATGGTTAGCCAAAAGACACCTACTTGCCAAGGTAACCCCTCAATTTAACCAAGTCTGATCAAACCAACTCTGATCTCCATGGCAATATTATTACCAAACATTCCAGGGTAACGGTTTTAAAGTGTGTACAAGCCCAAATGACAGTTCGCGAATGTCGGTTTGAAAGGGAATGGCTCTTCTGTCAATTCAAGCTCTGTGGTTTGAACACTTAAAGGTGGGATAGGCCATTTTGGATGAGCAACAGTGAGCTTACATGAAATAGAGTAAGCTCTGCATCACTTTTCAAGCCCAGGCACTGTGCGCTTTGTATGCACAACAAAGGTTTTCTACAGACTCCCAGAGGCACAGGCAACTTCAAGCTGGATTTAAAAAAGGATGTGGCAGGCGTTTTGTTTACTGAGGGTACTTTTCCGAGACCCGGGAACCACTAGGCAGCCCAAATATATCTGATTGGTTGTTAAGATGCAGGCCACAGACCCTGAGACTTTGGAATGTCTGATTACGAGGCCTGGGAGAGATTCTATCAGACTGTTCTTTAAGCTAATTTTCATGACATTTCTGATGTATTTGAATACATATAATAGAGTGGGCCTTCCAAATCTTAGGCCCGACCCTGATACTGAAGTGTGATCCCAGAGAAAAAGTCCTTCCGAATTGACTGGAATTGACTGGAATTATATTTGATAATTGAGTAATTTATAAATGGAAAACTCCTACCCGTTTTTGGAGTTGAAAGAAGTAACTCAGAAAGCATTTTAGACTATCTACAGTTGACATTAACACATTGAGTGCCAGCGACGTCATATCTCGTTTTATCAGCCCTCCCATTGAGTGCCGACGACGCGAAATGTCGTTTGTTTGCCGTACATTTTTTTATTGGCGATTTGAATTCATATTTCATCAATCGAGCCATGGGTTAGTGCTGCAGAGTCTCTCTGAGCTCAATTGGGAAGATACCGCCCCCTATCGTCTCTCCCTGTGTAACTGCACCTCATCAGCTCAGACTGATACAGGGGGAGTGGTCAGTTTCCTCATTTTATTTTTCCGTCAAGGCATCTGAAGAGACCAAGTGATCGCCGGCCCTCAGAACAGCGACAATTATGTATTTACAGTACCAACACTGTAATCAATAAGCGTGATCGATATTTGGAATGGCGATCAGGAATTGGAATAATCTTTTTGGATAACATCTGATCTCAGGTAAGGAATCTATTTTACCAGTCTTAGGATAATCAGACCTGTTTTCACGGAGATTTCAGCGTTTTGCCCTATGTGTGATATGGCTGTTTGGCTGTGATCGCTGATGAGGAAATAAGATAATCGATTTTTCAGCTCGCGTCTATAGCAGTGGCGGCTCGTGAATCTTTCTCCAGGGGGGTCGATCGATACCAAAAATGTACATGTACCAAGGTAGCACAACGCCACACACTGCACACAAACACGCGCGTGCGCACGCATCGCGAAACCACACACTACTGTGTGCGTCAGAGAGCGTCGGTGAAACCAAAAGCATACGGATATTTAAGTAGGTACAGTTACAGTACAACTATCACCATTGCCATCAATCAATATGATCGCAGAGTCCATGCAGCTAGGTTTCCAAACACTCACACCCCGATCTCAACTCTCTCTCTCTTTCTCTCTCGAAAATTAACAACACGCTGTGAGAGAGAGAGAGAGAGAGAGAGAGCGAGAGAGAGCGAGAGAGAGAGAGAGAGAGAGAGAGCGAGAGAGAGCGAGAGAGAGCGAGAGAAAGAGAGAGAGAGAGAGAGAGAGAGAGAGGGAGAGAGCGAGAGAGAGAGAGAGAGAGAGAGAGAGAGAGAGAGAGAGAGAGAGAGAGAGAGAGAGAGAGAGAGACCGAATTAACTCACTGTTTACGTGGTCGAGGAGGGCTTGATAAAGTGTATAATGTCCACTGTTGTCCCCAGACTGTTGATGTATATCCAGTTATCCACTCTGTCCAGACTGCATCCAGATTAGCTTGTTAGCACAACACAACAGTACTGTGATGAATTCAATGAATGAGTCTGTCTTTGCCCATTTCCGCGTCGAACAGCCTGCAAACTACCTGGCGTTCTATCGCCATGCTCTAAGACAAACTCTAACCTTAACCAACTTTGAAAGAGTGCCTAAGGTTAACTGTTGAAAGAACTTGCCATCACGCTCTAAGACAAACTCTAACGTTACCTTGTCCTTAACCTACTTCGAACGAAGAGTGGCTTAACCAGTGTAGAAACTGACGTCGGCCAATCAGAGAGCGTCTCCGCGAAATGCGGCTACGGAAAAAAACTGACGTCGGCTTGCTTAGACCGCTTCAAATCGCGCCCGGCTTCCATCATAATACATCATATTTCAACGCACATCGCGTTACGCACTGATTGGCTGCGACGGATACAGCGATGAAACAGTGCACGGCGTGCACGCACACTCAGAGCGCTATTGCGTCTAGCCCGAGAGAAATGCGGCGAGGAGAAATGCGGCTACGGTAACGGAACGTATTCTCTATCAGACAGTGAGTCACTGTTCAGGAAAACGAGTATTTATATTTGATATATTAACGTTATATTGTGCATTGGAAACACAAACATACTTAAAATGAGTAAATATTATTCATTTTAAACATGTTTATATTATTTATAGGGCTATAAAACAAACAAAATAAAAAAATATATTTCTTGTTCTTCTCTCTTTTAACCAGGGGGGGCGGTGCCCGAGCGCCCCTAGTGGCCAGCCGCCACTGGTCTATAGCGTGCATAAGTACACATATACTATCGATAATCTAGCGTTTATTTGAAAACGATTCATAAACAGGCCGACAAATGACAACGTGTCTAGTGTATTCGAGAATATTCCAATAAATGCAGTTTATGGGGGAATCTTTCAATTTTCCTAAAATCTTCGAGAGAACGATAGCTTTTCGAAATGCTATAAAAAGGATATGAACCGATTAAAAAACAATCCGTTTCGACAATGTTGACTGCAAACAAGTCATTGATAAGCGACGGGCAGATTAGACACATAGCCATAATTTAAAACATAGATTAGGCGTTTTTAACGCTAACATTGAAGTGGATGATGGCATTCAGCGGGATAAAAATGTAAACAAGGTCGGCACTGAAACTGTTTTGCACACTGTCGGTCAGTAAACAAAGAACACAAATGACAGGCTATCTTAATGCATTTAAACTGAAATGTCGGGATTGCCTCCAACCTTGAAAATGGGGCCAACTGTTAAAAAAAAGGGTCGGAAACCCCCTGCAGTAGAGACTGACGAAAAGGATGGCATGCAGAGTTCAAACTCATGGCATCAAACTCACCAAGTACATTCTCTCCAGGCTCGGCCCAAATCACCGGGATGCCCAGATTCCTCATTTTATTTTTCCGTCAAGGCATCTGAAGAGACCAAGTGATCGCCGGCCCTCAGAACAGCGACAATTATGTATTTACAGTACCAACACTGTAATCAATAAGCGTGATCGATATTTGGAATGGCAATCAGGAATTGGAATAATCTTTTTGGATAACATCTGATCTCAGGTAAGGAATCTATTTTACCAGTCTTAGGATAATCAGACCTGTTTTCACAGAGATTTCAGCGTTTGCCTTATGTGTGATGTGGCTGTTTGGCTGTGATCGCTGATGAGGAAATAAGATAATTGATTTTTCAGCTCGCGTCTATAGCGTGCATAAGTACACATATACTATCGATAATCTAGCGTTTATTTGAAAACGATTCATAAACAGGCCAACAAATGACAACGTGTCTAGTGTATTCGAGAATATTCCAATAAATGCAGTTTATGGGGGAATCTTTCAATTTTCCGAAAATCTTCGAGAGAACGATAGCTTTTCGAAATGCTATAAAAAGGATATGAACCGATTAAAAAACAATCCGTTTCGACAATGTTGACTGCAAACAAGTCACTGATAAGCGACGGGCAGATTAGACACATAGCCATAATTTAAAACATAGATTAGGCGTTTTTAACGCTAACATTGAAGTGGATGATGGCATTCAACCGGGTAAAAAAGTCGGTCAGTAAACAAAGAACACGAATGACAGGCTATCTTAATGCATTTAAACTGAAATGTCGGGATCGCCTCCAACCTTGAAAATGGGGCCAACTGTTAAAAAAAAGGGTCGGAAACCCCCTGCAGTAGAGACTGACGAAAAGGATGGCATGCAGAGTTCAAACTCACAGCATCAAACTCACCAAGTACATTCTCTCCAGGCTCGGCCCAAGTCACCCGGATGCCCAGATTATGTCAGACTTTCTAGTTACCATTAAAGAATACGTTGGGAGCATTACTAGGGTTCACTTCTTTAGAAGCAGAAGCTGAGGAGTTTTATGTGAACGCTTTATGTGTCCTGCATGGCAGAACCCGCATGGAGCCTGGCCTTGTCATCGCCAGACGTTCATTTGGGGAGTTATGACCCCGGGATGAGTGGGGGGCCTCCTCAACAGATGAAACACCTCCTCAACAGAGCCATTATGGTCCCCACAATGTTCCTTTTCCCAGTCATAAAACAGAGCGGAGCCCCCATACCAGAATGAACTACAGTGAAACCTATAGTGTTTCGTACACGTTAAGCTGTAGAGATTTACCACATACTGTAAATACTGTAGTGATTTATGGTATCCCTGTGTTTATTTTTTTTTCATACGCACTAGATTTATCACAGAAATACTGTAGTGATTCACTATTGTGTGAATATTATATATGTTTATTTGATGATTGTAGTATTCCTGTGGTTTTACTACAGAAATAGGCTACTATACTCCTGCCCCCCCCCCTCGGTTTCCCTTACTTACTTCCCGACTGTCTCCCCTACTGGCTCCTGTATTTGTTGTCTGTTACTCATGGTTTTATGTTCTTGTGTAATCATATTGTTCCCTGTTTCCCTGTGGTTCTATGTTTCTTTGTTTCTTAGTTTTTTGCCTATTGTCAGTGACTTTGGGTCATTGAAAAGCGCTATACAAAATACATTTATTATTATTATTATTATTATTATTATTATATTATTATTATTATTATTATTATTATTATTATTATTATTATTATTATTATTATTATTATTATTATTATTATTATTATTATTATTATTATTATTATTATTATTATTATTATTATTATTATTATTATTATTATTATTATTATTATTATTATTATTATTATTATTATTATTATTATTATATGGTTATTTGTGTAGTGATTCATGATAGTTTTTAATATACCTGGGGAGCCAAGCGATAGTTCTAAGACCCCCCCTGGTTCCGGACGAATTTTTGTCTATTATGGTCTTTACCATAGGAATTTCTCATGGTAGCTGGGTTTATATGGTTCCACTTATGCAATTGGTCTGACATTTGACGAGAGCAGAGTTTTGCATCATTAAATGACATCTGTGTTTTGAAATTTGAGGAAAACAAGAAAAAAGTCATGGTTACAAGACTGTGTACTAAATGCACTACGTTTCAAGTCTTGAGCAAACACTGCGTAGCTGAGAGGACAATGTTACGAAACCAAAATAGTCTAAACAACAGACATAATACACTATTATATATATAGAATGGCGCGATAGCGAGATAGCAAACGAGAATTAAAAGGGATCCCAACGTCAGAGTGGCTGTGCTCTGATTGGTCAAAGATTGGTGAGGTTTATGGGTATTGTAGCAGTTACCATAGAAATGAGTACAGATTACGGTATAAAAACTTTTTCTCAAATATTAAGGTAAAACATTTACCTTTATCGCTTGTAACAGTAAAATTGTTAAATAATCTATACCCCGTCAAATATTATTAATCTACGATATGGCCGTAAGTAGCTTACTCATAGTTTGAGCTGGGGGCACAATAGAACCTCACTCCCCAGGTCTATAGGAGTCTCACTCCCCAGGTCTATAGGAGTCTCACTCCCCAGGTCTATAGGAGTCTCACTCCCCAGGTCTATAGGAGTCTCACTCCCCAGGTATATAGGAGTCTCACTCCCCAGGTCTATAGGAGTCTCACTCCCCAGGTCTATAGGAGTCTCACTCCCCAGGTCTATAGCAATCTCACTCCCCAGGTCTATATGAGTCTCACTCCCCAGGTCTATAGCAGTCTCACTCCCCAGGTCTATAGGAGTCTCACTCCCCAGGTCTATAGGAGTCTCACTCCCCAGGTCTATAGCAGTCTCACTCCCCAGGTCTATAGGAGTCTCACTCCCCAGGTCTATAGGAGTCTCACTCCCCAGGTCTATAGGAGTCTCACTCCCCAGGTCTATAGGAGTCTCACTCCCCAGGTCTATATGAGTCTCACTCCCCAGGTCTATAGGAGTCTCACTCCCCAGGTCTATAGCAGTCTCACTCCCCAGGTCTATAGCAGTCTCACTCCCCAGGTCTATAGGAGTCTCACTCCCCAGGTCTATAGGAGTCTCACTCCCCAGGTCTATATAGACACTGTTTCTGTGTGTGTGTGTGGGGGTGGAGGGGCACTAAAAGAATGCGATGTTATGTTTTAGTTCATTTTTGTAGGCAGTATACGTTAAACCTACCCCCATAGACAGTGACCCCTGACCTCCACCCCTCTACTATCACTTCACTGACAGTGACCCCTGACCTCCAGCCCTCTACTATCACTTCACTAACAGTGACCCCTGACCTCCAGCCATTTACTATCACTTCACTGACAGATGAAACTCAGCACCCCACTGAGAATTGCCCATGGCAATGAGCCAGACTCAAATCATTCCACTCTTTACAGAGGCAGGCTACACATCATCGAAATAGGTAACCCTGTATGTGTGTGTGTGTCTGTGCGTGTGTGAGTGTGTGCGCATGTGTGTGTGCACGTGCATGTGTGTGTCTGTGTGTGTGTGTGCGTGCGTGCATGCGTGCGTGTGTGTGTGTGTGCATGCGCGCGTATACGTGTGTTAGATGAGTTCCAGATTATCACTGAAGGTATACGTTGCCGTACAAAGCCTCTACAGTCTGCAATCTATTAAAGTGTTTTTGCTCTACACTCAAAACCTCCCAAAGGTGTTTGGTTAATGTGGAATAATATTGTTGAACACCAAGGCAATATATTTCTGCTTGTGGAAACTATATGGGTCAGGGGCAAACATAAGGCAAACTAATGAATAAGGACATTGAAGTGGCCAGAGAGGGCGTGGTGGTTCGGAATCCCACCTCTGGGACCATGTGCACCCCTGCACCAACTGCCAGAACACTCAGTCTATCCTCTGGTTCTCCTACTCCGCTCCCTCTTAGCAAATGGAAACGACCAGACCCGATCTCCTTAAAAATTACGACGCTAATGTTATTTTGGTAAAATTTATTATACGCACGTTAAGTTCAAACCTTTAGCGTGATGTTTGTAGGTGAAAGTTAAAACCCCGCTCGGGTTCCTGGATGGTGAGCGCCGGCGGTCACATCTATATGGACTGTCTGAGCTGTCTTTCAGCCTCTGTAGGAGTTTGTGACAAAACAAGAAGGAGACTACTGTTCCAGGCAGGCAGGAGGCACTACTCTGCACCTCGCTCTGACATTTGGGTTAAAATGTCTTAATAATATGGATGACTTACTAATTTTGGGTCGGTTGCCTTGGTTACAGTTGCCGTGCCTGTGAAGAGAGAATGGAACAGGATTGGGTAGGTTTTAGGCTATATAAATGGTACATGAAGTAGGGCGAGGCTGGGGACTTTATCAGAAATCTAATAGTGTTTCTTAAATGGCAATTAACAGGGCTATATTAGACACTTTACTGCACCATAGAAAACTTATATAATAAGACTGGAAATTCTAAATATAACCTAAAAGGAAATATGATGGACAACTAACTAAAAGGTTTAGGCTAAATTACTGTGTTCAGAATATAAGCAGTACAATTCTAGTCATCATAATTGGCTGAATGGTGAAGCTTTTGAAATCTCACAGCAACAGTCCTGTCACCTGGAAAACATGGTAACCAAGCAACAGGGGGAAAACATATTTTAGAAGTAAAAAAAAATTAAAAATAAAGAAACTGCAGCGAAATGTAGAATGCTATTTTTAATGGCTGTGATTCATGTTCAAAATCTTGAGGCAATATTGGCAACAGTATACTGTACTAATGGACATTTTGGCCCCCGAATATATATAGGTTTTAGAAGCCATTAGGATAAATGCACAGAACTATTACCCCATCTATTGAATGTTTGGCTGCATGTATACTGTATATGCGCAAGTTATGTCCTTGCTGCTATCTCAGAGAAGTTGCTGCATTGAATCTTCCTCCTTTGCCCATTTCCACTAAAGCGCAATGGAGCAGTTTTCCAGAAGGCTCTGATGTTAGCATTGCATTTTCATTAGGCTTTCCTTTCAAGTCTATAGGTTACATTTTTGGGAATGTTTTCCTGGAATTCTATCTTGGAATTCTAGCCATCATCATTAGAATGTTCAGTTCCCCAAAATCCTATTTCACATATGGGTGTACACTTGAAGGGGTTAAACTGTGTGTTAGTTATATTTTCTGACCAAAATCCCATGGGAGTGATGAATCAGAATGGCTATTGGGCTGAACCTTCTCCCTCATACCACTGTTCTGGCCCTGGAGCTGTAAGGAGTGTGTGGAGACCCATAGCATTTAAAATCCCTGGGCTAATGCATGGGTATCTAATTCAAATAGTGAACATATTTCAATAAGTGCTGTGGGGAATCATGAAATCAACATCACAATTCACAATATTTTATTAACTGAATCAAGACTTGTTCATGTTCAAATCTATATGTAGACTACATGGTTTAGGGGGAAAGTACATGCTTCATTGTATTCAACTCGCAAGCTGAGTCAAGAAAAACATACTATTTCAATAAAATGTAAATGTGGACAATTATGAGTTAAGTTGACTTGCAATATTCAGAGCAGCTTCTGTCCGCTTAGAAATTGAAGGCAGCCAAGACTCTCTGGAATAAGAGGTACATATTATTGTCTCTATTTGTGTACATAAGCTCGAAGTCAACCAACAGGTGTTGTGAGAATAATTCCTGGCTTCTATGTGACTCTCTTCTGCAGTTTCTGCGTCCTTCATTTCTGGTGCGATGGTAATGTGTCAGGATAGTAGATAGTGTATTATGACATTTTGTCAACACACCTTTCAACTCTTCCAGGTAAATTATTTAACGTTTGCAGTTTGAATTAAAATTCTTCTGATTTATTTTCTCTCTAAACATCAGGACACGTCTAGATAAACGCGTATAGTCCCTCATTTATTTTCTCTGGGTTTATCAGGCAACTAAAGGTAAATGTGTATTGATCAAACAGAATGCAAAAATAAACGATTCCCCCATACTGACAAAAACATATAACCAGAACAACTTCCACACAGTTTACAATCTTACAAAATGAATAAAGTAAGAATGCAATTTCCCCCCACAGAGGAGTAGAATAAAAAGTGTTTTATTATATGAAAAATATATCCATAAAAGTGAACAATATTTACAAAACAAAAATATAGCTTGAGACAGCATGTTCACGATGATCTCCAGTATGAAAACATCAGTGTCGGTTCCTTGGCTTTAAGCCATTTAAAAACCGAACTTCACAACAATACTGACGAACATAGTGATGCCAAAGCCGCGCGCTCCTGATTCCATTCATTCCGCATCCACATTAGGGTAAGATAGATGACAAAATTCTGACACAAACAATACGTCTTATTTACAAACAAACATTTTTCACCGTGTGAAAATTAACGGGTCTCAATTACATGTCCAATGAAACAAAGTAAACCATGTGACCTACATGACGGACTAAACTGCAAGTTTGATGCAGCCATCAAAACAACTAAATAATCACAAATGAATGATTGCCTACTCCCG
The DNA here is from genome assembly GCF_963971535.1 of Notolepis coatsorum. Lineage (NCBI taxonomy): Eukaryota > Metazoa > Chordata > Actinopteri > Aulopiformes > Paralepididae > Notolepis > Notolepis coatsorum. The sequence continues at coordinate 48,828,578 of NC_140167.1, forward strand.
TGCCTCTGCTCATCTAAATAGTTGTAATACTGAAAAGTTTGTTATTGCAGCTCCTCATAATTAATTGTGGTGATATGATACTGAAATTACCACAACGTCTCTACACTTGAATAACCGTATTATTGTCTTTCGCCAGTCGTTGTCTGTATTGATCAAGCCAGTCTCTCAACTCCGAGATTCGGTATCCCTCGGGTCCCCTTCCACCTTGGTAAACTATTATCCCGTCTTGAAGTATGTAAAGTCTGTCGAAATAAGCTCCATACGCCGCGTTAGACGTGTTCTCCATGCTGTCGACAACAACCAGGCACTCGGGGACCTCCAGGCGCATCAACTGCGCGGCGCTCAGTCTGTCCTCCAGACACCGGTGTTTGGGGATCTGGTAGGGCGCGTCGGAGCTCACCCACCCGTCGGAGGGGTGCGCTTCCTCTATGTACACAACTACAGTGTCTGCGATATCTGCATACTGCTGTACGACTCCCTGGAACGCCTTCAGGCGCGCCATGAACGGTGGTCAGGTGCAGCTGCCAAAGTTGAGGATGAGCGGTCTCTTGTCCTTTGCGTAATCGAGGATCCGGCTGCGCTTCAGATCCCCCAGCTGCACGACCTCGGTGTTGGGTGCTACGTATCCAAGATGTGCTGCTTTCAAGAAGTCCAGCTTGTGGCCGTGCCAGACGGCCTTAAGCGACTCCAAGCTAAACATTCGATTGGAATCGGATATGCACAGTGGGGGATCGATGACATCTCCCTCTTGCTCCCTCATTCTGAAGAAGACCCTTTTCCTTATGCATAAAAAGTCAAGCAACCAAAACATTATGGCTGCCATCAGAAAACGAGGCAGCAGGACAAGACAGACTATTGCATTTTTAATAGCCTTGATGGTATTCATGGTGATAGTCACTACCGTGCGCGACACAGTGGAACCTCTATCAGAGAAGCTGAGTCCCCCGTGCGCCACGATTCTGTGGGCTAAGTTGGGCTACTCGCTGCTCGCAACTTCCCTCTTTTTATAGCACCGGCAGATTTGAATGAATAACACCCCGCCTCCAAACCGGGCCGAGGCCTCACATGGTGGGGATTACCTTCTGTCAACTCTGCAGCTCTGACTGACAGCCAAGAGCCGAGGCTAGGGAGTGAATGAGGCGAGCCAGATGAGTGATTTGTCATGAGAGAGGGAGAGGTGCCTCACTTATTGTGAACATGAACATTTCACACACACACACACACACACACACACACACACACACACACACACACACACACACACACACACACACACACACACACACACACACACACACACACACACACACACACACACACACACACACACACACACACACACACACACACACACACACACACACACAGGCCATTACTGATTTGGATATGTGAGAAGGCAGCACTTTCCCTTATCATGGCTGGCATTAACATACACACGTAGGCATTCAAATAGATTATTGTTTGAATTGATTGGACCACCACCACCATACCTGCAACAGAATTTAGAGACTGTTGTGTTTGTCCTCGTCAAGTAAAGTCGGAAATATCTCATTTACCAACAGGAAACAAGTCGTAAATACAAGGGGTGGCTAGTTGTGCGTTCAGCTGGTCCTCGTCAACTCGTAAAGTTGCACATTTTCGAGTTCACCACTGGGAAGCAAATACCCAAGTTTCACGACCTGTGATGTATCATTGACCTTTCACCTTTTGCGGTGTCAAAACATTATACTGGTATTCCTAGAAGTTGATGAAACCACCCGAAATAAAGGTTGAATATTCGGACTGAATCGAATTGGCCCCTGGGACGTATATGTAACTCGTAAATGTGACTCAGTCACGTGATGAATTTCCAACTTTACGAGTTGACAAGGACCGGCCAAATGCACCATTATGTCTCCAGAGGAATTTAGATCAGAGAGTGATGCCATGTTCACGTGGTCCTCTGGAACTCGGAAGGTCTGAGTTAGCACATTTTGCGACGTTTTTCATCCAACCCGCTATGGTTCACAAGTCAGGAAGAAATGTTGCACCAATAACAAAGTAACAAAACTACAAAAAATATAACTGATTTTTTAAAAATTATAACTGAACTAGCCAATGGCGGCACAGGTCAAAGGGCATAATATTATGCACTCTGCTACTAAGGAATATACCTTGTCTGTATTACTACCTACTATGCTATGCTCAAGTTCAACACTGTTGGACAAACAATGTTACTTACCCTTAGCTGCCAGTTGTACCCTTCCTGCTGACTTGTTGTACAGAAGTTAGATGGGGTGGATATTGAAAGAGTTTCTGAAATAAAATTTCTTGGTGTCATGATTGACAAAAACATTTATTGGAAATCACATATTAAACATATTCAAACCAAATTGGCAAGGATCATTTCAGTTATAAACAAAGCAAAGCAGGTCCTGGATCACAAATAACTTCACATTCTCTACTGTTCACTAGTTTCACCATATTTAACTTACTGCGTTGAAGTCTGGGGAAATAATTATAAATCCTCATTACATATTAATATTTATTGATAAAGGATTTGCACTACAACTCGTACACCTACTGTGAATTGTACCTAAACTGCACCTCGTCCATTTATGCCTTGCACTATATAGTATTGTATATTAGTACACTGCACAGTATTGTATATTGTATGGTAACTACGTCTACGAACATTGTACATATGTCTAAACTGAACACTGTGACCTCTTTTTTTTCTTCTAATTTTTACTATGTTTTTATTTCATACTTATCTTGTCATGCACAGTCTCTGGAGCGCAACAGTAAGAAGCATTTTGTACAAAAGTATTCTGTACTTCTGTATGACAACTATTAAAGAAACTTGAAACTTGAACTTGAAACTACACCCATTAACCATCCTACAGAAAAGAGCTGTGTGCATCATTCACAAGGTTGGATATCTGGAACATACAGTACGTATTACTCTTACAGTCAAAATTATTACAATTTACTGATATTGTAATGTATCAAACCGCAAAAATAATGTACAAAGCAAAAAATAATAAACTCCCAGGAAATATTCAAAAATTGTTCAACGTGCAAGATGGGGGTTACAATTTAAAGGAACACGCCAACCTTTTGGGAAATTTGCTTATTTGCCATCTACCCTGGAGTTAGACAAGCAGATACATACTTTTTTTTTTTTTAAACTTAAATTTGTATTAACACTTATAGACAAACAGCACTTACAAAAAAAATAAACTAACAACACAATGAAAACAAAAAAAAGCAGTGCACATATATGGTCACATGGTTAGTTGTCTGGTTCCACTACAGTTGTTTTCCAGGTACTTAATACAAAGGCTGATTGTGTACCTCCCTTAAACAGGTATAAAAATATAATTCCTACTCAAAGATGTTAAATACTGACTAAGGCATGCATGTGTGTCCTTCGTCCTTTTTTTTTTGTTTTTTTTTTGTTTATTAACTTTCACTTTGCCTTTTGATTCACCCATACACAAACCACATCATCCCTGAATATTAATATGACACTGTTAAACAGACATAAATAATAGAGTATAAAAACATAAAACAATTGTAATACCCCAAAAAAATAGAAAATACTAACTAAAGCATAGGTGTGTGACATGGGTTCAGAGACCCTCCTTGAACTTCTTTCCTCCTTTACCCTTCGCCCTCTTGTGTTGCATTTGGTTCTTCCTCTGTGATGTCGTTTTCGTTCCCTTTATAATCCTCCCACTTTCCCCATCTTTCCTCAAATTTCTCTTCCTGTAACCTCAGCATGTGTGTTATCCTCTCCATATCCTGTATTTATTCCACTATTCCTCCCCATTGTGCTATTGTCGGTGGGTCTTCCTTGTACCACAGTCTCGTTATTGCTTTTCTGGCCGCTATCAACATTATCTTTATTAAATATTTGTCCCCCCCTTGTATTCCCTCGTGTGTCAGGTCTCCTAAGTAAAGCACCAGTCCTGTTTGTGGTAACCCGTATCCTAATATTCTGATCATTGCCTCCCCTATCTCCTCCCAATACCCCTTCAGCTTCTGACATCCCCAGAATATGTGCGTGTGATTTGCCCCCTCCTTCCCACACATCCTCCAGCATGCTCTTTGTGTTGGTGCATATTTTCCCTTCAGCTCTGGGGTTATCTGATTATGTTTTTCCATCCAAATTCTTTCCATATCCTCGATCCTGTTGTTGAATGTTGCACCTCGCATATGTTCCCCCATTCCTTCCCTGTTATTCCCATCTCTAGTTCTCTCTCCCATTTCTCCCTTATATAATCGTCGTGTGTCCCTTGCTGGTCATTATAGCCCGGTACAGTGCTGATATTACCCTTCCTTTCCCTCCTTCATATGCCCTTACTATCATCCTAATTATTCCATTCTGTTCTTCTTCCTTGTCCCCTCTTATTTCTTTATTATAGTAATCTCTAATCTGTAGATATCTGAAGTGGTCCTTGTTTTCTAGTCCAAATTTCTCCTTTAATTTTTGTAGTGTTTGCATTTCCCCCTTCTCTATCATTTTGCATATCGCTGTTGCCCCCCCCTCTCCCACCTTCTGAATCCATGGTCTAACCTCCCTGGTTTGAATCTCTTGTCATGTGCTACCCATCTCAGGACCCCTGACTGCTTCTCCAATTTGTGTGTTTTTACTACTCTGTTCCATATGGTCAAGGTGCATTTGGTGATTGGATCTAATAGTCCCTCTTTTTCTTTAAATAGTTCCCTATCTCCCACCAGAGCTTGTACCTTGTATCCCTCCCCTTCTTTTTCAATGTCTTTCCATCTTGCCTCATATCTGTCGTTACACCAGCACGTCACTGCTCTCAGTTGTGCTGCATAGTAATAATCTTGTAGGCTGGGTACTGCCATCCCTCCCTCTTCCTTTGGTAGTTGTAGTGTTTTATATCTGACCCGTGGTCTTCTCCCCGCCCATATGAACCTCGATATCAGTCTGTCCCACTCCCTGAATTGATTCTGTGGTATTTGTATCGGTAGTGACTGGAATAGGTACAGTAACCTTGATAGTATGTTCATTTTAATGACCTCTATTCTTGAATTGAAGTCCAAGGGCATTACTGTCCATCTCTCTAAGTCTCTCTTGATGTTCTGATTTATCTGTGTATAGTTCACCTCAAACAGTTTCTCCACCCCTCTCGTGATGTTCACCCCTAAGTATTTAATCTTGTCCATGTCCCATCTTATCCTGTACTGTTCTCTAATTTCCGTCGTTGGGGTATAGTTCCAAGCTAAGGTCTGTGTCTTTGTCACGTTTAGTTTGTATCCTGAGTAGTGGCCATATTCCTTCAGTAGATCCATCAGTGCCGGGAAGCTCTTGCCTGGTTGCCTCATGTATACTATCACGTCGTCTGCAAATAGGCCTAGTTTATATTCCGTTCCCTTTATCCTTACTCCCTTAATGTCTTCGGTCTGTCTGATCAGTTGTGCCAGTGGTTCTATGAAAATGGCGAAGAGCGTCGGTGAGAGACAACATCCCTGTCTGGTAGCCCTCTCTAATCTGATTCTATCCGTCAAGCTGCCATTCACCTTAACCCTCGCTGTCGGTTCTTGATATAGCGCCTTGATCATCTTCATCGCCCTCCCGTTCAGTCCGAACCTCATCAATGTTTTATATAAAAATGTCCAGCTCACACTGTTGAATGCTTTTTCTGCATCTAGGCTAATCAGTACCGCGCTACCCCCTTGTTTTTGTATCTCCTCTACTATGTGTAATGTCTTTCTCACGTTGTCCTGTGTCTGTCTCCCTTTAATAAATCCAGTTTGATCTTCATCTATAATGTCTGGCATAAACGTCTCAAATCTTTTTGATATTATCGATGTATACATCTTGTAATCCACGTTAAGTATGGACACAGGTCTGAAACTACTACATAATTCCCTATCCTTCCCTTCCTTCGGTATCGTGGTGATTATGGCTTCCTTCCACGAGGGGGGCATTTTTCCCTCTTCCATCGTGTGTCTGAACGCCGCCCCTAACATGGGTGCTAATTCAGTTTTAAATGTCTTGTAGAATTCCGATGGGAATCCGTCGCTCCCCGGAGACTTGTTGTTTTTAGCTCTACTAATTGCCTCTTCCAGTTCTTGTTCCGTAATTATTTTATTTAATTCTTCATTCTGTTCTTTCCCTATCGATGGTAACTCTAGCTTCTCCAGATATGTTTCTATTTCCTCTTCTCCCGCTGCTTTTGGCTGTGTGTATAATTTCTCATAGTATTCTCTAAATGTCCTCTCTATTTCAGCTGGGTCCCTCAATATTTCATTAGTCTTTGTATCCCTTATTGTGTGTATCGTGTTCAACTTCTGTTGCGTCCTAATTCTCCTAGCCAACAGTCTGGTCGCTTTTGGTCCCCCTTCATAGTACGTTTGTTTCATGAACCTCGCTTTCTTTTCTATTTCCGTCAATAATTCCCTATTTATCCTGGCCTTTACTTCTTTGATTTCTCCAAGCGTTTCCTGTTCTTTTGATATCTGGTGTCTCCCCTCTAGCTTCTTCAGCTTCCCTATCAGATTGTGATATGTCTCCGTTCTGGCCTTCTTCAGCATTGCTGTCTTCTCCATCAATTTCCCCCTTATCACCACCTTCAGTGTGTCCCATAGAATGTTCGGATCTACCGCCCGTTGTCATTTTCTTCCTTATATCTGGCTATCTCCTCCTTGATCTGACTCACCACCCCCTTGTTATTTAATATTCCTACATTTAGTCTCCAGATCGTGTTCCTCCGTCTCCCTTCTAGATCTACTGTCAGATATATGGCACTGTGATCCGATATGTCCGCCACTCCTATACTGCTCTCCCGTGCCCTGTAACTGTCCCCCGTCATCATCAAAAAGTAGTCTATTCTCGCATATGTCACATGTGGGTGTGAGTAATGTGTGTATTCCCTGTCCATGGCGTGCATCCCCCTCCAAACATCTGTAATTCCCATTTCCGTCATCTGAATATTCATATATCTACTGATGGGTGCTCGTCCTTTTCTAGTACTCGTGGTGTCTAGGTCGTGATTCAGTACTACGTTAAAATCTCCCGCGCATATCAATATCCCTTCTAGTTCCATCACTATCATATCAAAAATGGTCTCATATAAATCCCTCTCACTCTCTGGGGGTGCATAAACATTCACTAACGTAACCATTTGGCCCTCCATTTTCCCCTTCACCAGAACAAACCTTCCCTCCTTGTCTCTTACTTCCTTGATCAATTCAAATTTGACTGTTTTTGATTAACGTGATTACTCCTCTCCTCGGGTTCCGTTTAAAGGAACTATAGTATGCATTTTCATATCCAAATCTCTTCAGTTTCTCATGATCCTGTGCTACCAAATGTGTCTCCTGCAGAAAAATCACTTCCATCTCACTTTTTTTACATTTCAACATCACTTTGCTCTTCTTTATCGCATTATTCATTCAATTAACGTTTAACGACATCATTTTTATACCTTTAACCATTGTCATCTTTCTTCTTCTTTCGTCTGTCAGTCCCCCCCATGTCACATTCATTCCCCCCTCCGGTTGGAGCTTCCGCTCTCTTCACCGAATGCATATAATGATTAACATAAATAAAAAACATAAACTTTACATAAAGTGCTCCCAAGGCGTTCGGGGGGTCCCTGTGTCCCCCCCTGTCCCCTGCTGGTGGGTGAGGGGTAATTGCTCTCCTAGCGAGAGGCCCCCTCCTGACGGCTTGGGGGTTTGAAACCCTTACCCCCAATCGCTCGTCATATTTGTCCAGCTTTCTTACTGTTTTTTTTTGTGCTGTCGAGCTCCTGGTCAAAAGCGCTCTGTCCTTCCTTCTGACCAAAGACCCTCTTTTCCTAGGTCCCTCTCAATGTGTCTCATATGTTTCAATGTCCCTCCTTCCTCCCAAACCCGTGTGCGGTGTCTCCTGTGTACCCCTTTTTACTTTCTTTTCCTCCCCTCTATTTTCTATGTGATGTCCATTTATCCCCTTAATCCCTTCCAACTGTGTTACTCGCAGCGTGTGTCTATGTATTTGTTTCAGTATGTTCTGTGTCTCGTCTATCATACCTAGTTATATTTCCATTTATTTCCTCCATCAGCTTGTGTATTATGTGTCCATGTATACGTTGTGTTCATTTCTATATCCTGCCTCTGCCTGGGAATGTGTGTTTATGCATATGTTATTTCAGTTTCTATATTTTGTCTCTATTTGGATCGTTTTTTCAATCTCTTGTGCGTGTACTCATCCGTTCGCCTCCTCCCGCCTCCTCTCCCCTCCTTCTCCGTCTCTGGCCTCCTCGTCCGTCTCCGCCCTCGTTCTGTCACGTTTCACCTCGGCCTTCTCCTCTCTCCTCCCTCCTCTCCCTGGTTTCGGTCTCCTACTCTGGTCCATCTGCGTGCCCCCTCCAATCTCTGCTGCAGGCTCCGCGTCTGGTCCTCCTGTCTCCTTCCTTCTCCGTCCTCCGCCATCTGCATCCCCCGTCGTCTCATCTCCTGCGCCGCCTCCCGTGCCGTTGCGTACGTCACCGTCCCTTCCTCCCAGTGAATCCTTAGCGAGGTCATGGGTGATTGGAATCTCATTCCGTTTTCTTTCAGAGTTCTCTTCAGTCCCGCGTAGGACCTGCGTGTTATTGCTACCGCTGTCGAGTAATCGTGATCAAACGATAGTCTTTTCCCTTCGATTTCAATCTTCTTGGTCCACGCGGTTCTGAGTATCAATTCCTTAATCTCAAATCTCAGAAAGTTAATAATCACCGCTCTCGGAGGTATGTCCGGTTTCGGTCTCGGAGCCAACGCCCTGTGGGCCCTCTGAATCTCCATTTTTTCCAGTCCCGTCTCCTTCAATTGCTCCTTGATAAGCTTTTCTACATAATGGGTCACCGATTCCCCTTCGACTCCTTCTTTCAAACCCCATATTCTGATGTTATTTCTCCGTGACCTCCCCTCCATGTCCAACATCTTTGTCTCCATCTGTTCTTGTTTCTGAATCGCACATGTTAATACCTCGTGTATCTCTGTGTTCCATTCCTCCGCTTGCGCCGTTCTAGTCTGTAACTCGGTCACGTTTCTGTCCTGTTCCGCCATCTTCTCCTCCACCCTTTTGAGTTCTGTATTCATTTCACCTCTGAAGTCCTCCTGTTCCTTCCTCAATTCCTCCCGTAGCTTCCCAATATCATTCCTTATCGTGTCCGTGTTCAGTTTTATCGCCGCTGTTATGTTCTCCAGTATCCCGGCCTGCATGACCACGGCCCATCCTGGCATTCCCGTGTCTGCCTCAGCGGGACCTCCCCCTTCTTCCGCCTGTCTCTTCTCGGCTTCGCTTCTGGGACTCTGTTTCTTCAAATTCTCCTCTTCTCGTGTGTTATCCATTTCTCTTTCCTTCACAATCGTTGTCTCTTCCTTACTTCTCGTGTGCATTTTCATTTTTAATCACTTTTCGGGTCCTTTTTTATCCGTTTTTCGCTCATTTGACCAGGAGCTCTCTCGCACGTGTGTTACCCGTCTGCTCTCATACCGGAAGTCCACATACCCTTTTCTTATGTGCATGCATTAGGCTTAGGGAACAGCCACATCGTTAGCCTAGCTTAGCGCCATTCACTGGAAGTAGGTGTGCCAGTGTAGCCTAGTTCCCAACAGTCACGAAATACACTCCAAATACAACTCCAAAATGTTCCTGTAAACATGTTGTGACCTGTGTATTTACCACGTGGAGAAAAAATATATATATCACCTCAAAAGCCCCGTTGCTTTTTGAAAAACAGTTCAGAGTATATATCTGCTTAGAAAACAAAAATGTCGAATTCATTTATTTTTTCGCGTGGTAAACTAAATTACTTACTCAGTTACAAATTATAAAAGTAACTAGTTACTTCAGAAAGTAACTATCACATTACTTTCAAGTACATTTTTAAATGCTCAAATGTGACCCCACCTCCACCTCTCTTTAACGGAACATAATATACATGTGCATGTTCAATTATTTATGATAAATCTGAATATTATAATGAAATGGATACTTAATACAATACATTATTAACATAAACAATGTACACAAATCTAAACTATTTTAATGCTGCTGTGGGACAAAGACTAGCCTCAAATCAAATGCCATGTATGTTATTATAATTTCTATGTTTATATAGTGGATCGATACAAATACAATAGATGTTTTGGAACATTTGATATTTGATACTCAACAGGCCACAACTGGGCAACATTAAATTATGCTTGTTAAGCACTATACCAAAATAAATAACAAATATATACACTCTTTGTAGTGCAAATGAAACAAAAAAAAAACAGATGTGCCGTGTGTGTCTCTCACTCTCTTTCTGTATCTCTCTAGTTACATTTCGTTCTTGCTTCACGTTCTGCTCTAGTAAGATATTACCTCGTTACTTAACCTTGAAAGCTTTCGCTACATGCACCTTCATTTGCCCGGCCACGCCCATTTCCGCCTATGAATATAAGCGAGGGGCATGACCGTGCTTCTTCCTTCCCTCATAATTTCATTCGGAAGTGTTTTGCTACAGGCGCACTTTAGACAGTGGACATTTAGCTTTTTTCTCTTATAGTTTTTTCTTGTTGCTGTTTCTTCGAGATGGCATCGCCTCTTGGGGCTCCACCAAGCGTATACCTGTATAGCCTCCAAGCCTCTCTGACACGTTATTTCGGGGGTCGCGCCTTGAAAACTTTGAGAACCATGTATTTATATAGTACATGCATGATACCTAAGCAAATACAGTACAGATATCCTCATAAGTATCTATTAATTCGTATCAATTAGATACTCTTTGGGCTTGTTTTTATCTACTTATTCTCAAAGAGTTGAACTAATTATTTTCGCTAGCAAGATCTCATTTGATTATTCATTCCATTAAGCTTACTGCCAGCAGGCACATTTAAAGAAATATAATCTGATTGATTGGGGTAATGAGGGACTTAGCCTATAGATTATGCATTTAACTTGTCTGCGAGGCTATTGAGCTGTACTGTATTGTACCCATTCTGCAATCTGTTAATAAAGTTTTCAATCAATCAACCAATCAATCAATGCCGTTAGAAAATCAGGATTTCTGCGATCGACACCTGCTGTCTTTTCAGGTGAGGCGGCCGCGCGCAATTATCCTGAGTATCAAGTCTGGTTCGAATGAACGAGACTGAATCAGCGTTCGAGGAACAGGGAAAGCCTGGATTCAAACATCTGGTTAATTGAATCTGGCTAATGGGACTTTTGATCGATTTAGTTGAACCAGGTACGGGGAATAGGGCCCACTGTGCTATTAAACCAGGAAGTGCAGCACTATGTTGATAAGGCTGTCAGTAGACCCTCCACTACTGTAGTGCCCTGCGCTGCAACACAACAAACACAAGACTTAGAGCGAACAAAAAACGCTCATGGACCCGTCTCTTGTTGACTGACTCGCTTGTGTTGTTCGTTGGATTAGTTTTGGATTATTTGGGCTCGCCAAACAAACTATCAAAACGTACACGGAACCGGTCTCTCGTTGACTGACTCGCTTGTGCTTTCGTTGTGTGTCCAACTATGCATGCTTTCGAACACCCGCCCAAGTCTACCTCTGATTGGCTTACCATGAAATTTTACTAAACCACAGCCAATCGTCTGCATTTATGCGCTTGTCTCGTGCACTGCCCACTAACCAAGGAAGAATAGTTAAAAAAAAGTCTTGCCTCTCCAGTTCAGAGATCTAGTTGGTCTGATGAAAAAAACTGCTTCAATCATAGTAACGCGCCGCATTTTTTGGCAGTAACGGTAACAGTGTTATTAAGATTGGAAGAGTAATCCGTTAGATTACTTGTTACTGAAAAAAGTTACGCTGTTATTTATAACGCCGTTATTCCCCTCACTGTTGATAACTGGCTGTATGTAACGTTTGGGGTTTTGCTCTCCTCTGGGAGCAAAAGCCCTAGTGTTACGGGCCCTATTCCCCATACCTGGTTCAACTACTGTAAGTCGATCAAAAGTCCCATTATCCAGATTCGATTAACCAGATGTTTGAATCCAGGCTTTCCCTGTTCCTCGAACGCTGATTCAGTCTCATTAATTTGAACCAGACTTGATACTCAGGATAATTGCGTGCGGGCGCCTCACCTGAAAAGACAGTAGGTGTCGATCGCCGAAATCCTGATTTTCTAACGGCATTGATTGATTGATTGAAAACTTTATTAACAGATTGCAGAATGGGTACAATACAGTACGGCTCAATAGCCTCACGACAAGTTAAATGCATAATCTATAGGCAAATTTTAAGTCCCTCATTACCCCAATCAATCAGATTATATTTCTTTAAATGTGCCTGCTGGCAGTAGATTATTAATGGAATGAATAATCGAATGAGATCTTGCTAGCGAAAATAATTAGTTCAACTCTTTCAGAATAAGTAGACAAAAACAAGCCCAAAGAGTATCTAATTGATACAAATTATATTATGAGGATATCTGTACTGTATGCGCTCGGCTTAGGTATCATGTACAGTACTATATAAATGGTTCCCAAGTTTTCAAGGCACGACCCCCGAAATAACGTGTCAGAGAGGCTTGGAGGGAGGCTATACAGTTTCACTATTAATCAGGTTTTAATCTGTTTCGGACATCATCCATACATGCATTGAATTGATTAACCTTTGATTTATACCAGTGACACCTCATGTTCATCATCAGATAACAGTGCTTGAACAGATAAATGCATTTTCTCAAATTCATTCATCAAAACGTCAAAGGCTCATTCAATTGATCAAGTCACGTCACGTCATCAAATCCGTCAAACAGAACATCTCCTCATACATTTTAAACCCAGTTACAATATCACAATAACGTGTGAGTGACAGTGATACAATTCAACAATCCACAGATTCAGATTCCTCGTAATTCATATCCACAATCCACACATATAAAGACGCTTCAATTTATGCTTGAATGAAACACAATTCGGGCGCTCCGCCGCAGATACATCCACAGCGAAGAATATGAAACTAATCAGAGCCAAACGCCCGATAGGTTTCATTCATTAAAAATATCCTGCAGGATTCACATTTGCAATGATCCGTTATTAAAATAACCACATAGTGTGTCGCGATCGTGAGCGACGTATCCGTATAACTATGACGTGTATTATTTAGGACAAAGTAAATCCAATAGGCTGAATATGATTTATTGTCAAAATTTTAGGTATATTATTTTACATTTCAAAAGCCCCCTCTAGAAAAACGAAGCACAAAAACATAATTCAGAATGGTATAATAAAACTGTGAGGATTATTTCAGGAAGTGAGCTGGCATTTCTTTGCGAGGGCGTGGCCATGCAGGTTATCCAGCTAACTGAACTTAACCCTGCGCTGGAGCAGGTTCAAACTTTTTGATCTGTTGCCATAGTGATTTAGAAAATTGTGCGTCGGGGAACGGAAAGGTCTGGCTTAAGTCAAGTTATCCTGAAAACTATCCGGCTAACTCAGTTAGCCAGGTACGAGGAACAGGGCTGATGGTATTTACCTGTCTATCTGTCCTGATTACAGTCATTGGTACCTAGTGTGTATAGTTAAGTTGGCTTTATATGTTCTTCCTGGTTACAATTCAGATCGTCAGTCGTTCACTGAACATTACTGTGAGTACACTGTTGTGAATAAACGCTTATCGCTCCTGCCATGGAGGATAAGTTAGTTTGCTGTTGATGGTATTACCTTGCCTTGCATATAGTTTGTATACCCTGTCATGTGCTTATGTAGCACAGTCGCCCGACATGTTTTGTTTTTGTGCTATGTTTAGGAGACAGTGTTTTCTCCCCCTTGCTTTCCCCATTTTGCTGTATAGTTCATAAATGTTTTCATGCGATAACGTGTTTTGGAGACAGTGTTGTCTCTCCTTTACTTTTCCTGTTTTTGGAGACGAGAGTAGTCTCCCATTTTGTTTGTGCGTCGTATCAGCGTGTATGCCTTTTTTGATATCTCGAAACAATAAATAAGTAGCCTTTTGTTTGAGAATCAACACCTGCCTTTCATCTATTCCTTCTACACTGCACCTGGGTCCAACACACCTACCCCACTGTAACAGCTGTATGTATGTGTATATGTATATAGTACTGTATGTATATATGTGCATATGTACATGGCCGCCTAGTTATAGTTGAACGTGGGGGTGCAATTTTTTTTTAATTTTTATTATATATATATTTTTTTTTTATTATTTTTTTTTATTATTTTTTTTACAGGCAAGGGGTGGTTTGGAGGGTGTCCGGCACGACCCCCTCCACGGCAGATATTTTTTTTCATTTAATGAACCTGTACGTGCAATTTCCTGCAATATAGAGCCTTCAATCTTGACTAATAAAGCTGCTCTTTTCACTATAAAACTCAGTTTATATTGCAGTATGATAGCCAATTACTATAATAATAATAATAATAATATATTAATATATATATATACTGTATATTGATTTTTCGCTCTTTTATTTTTATTAAATCAATCTTCTTTCAAATAGGCCAAGTTTTTAATAAGAAAGAGAGAAAAAATACCAACAAGGAACAATAACAGGGTCTGCTGTAAATATAGCCTATTTTGTGTCTTAATTTGTTATGTTATCCTACACTTTAAGCTGTCTGATATTTCCATTACCTGTAACTCTTGGGTCTCTTTCTCTCCTTCTCTGCCTCCTCCCTGAGTCTGCACAGTCACCATATCATTCTACATTAAGGAGAGCAATACACTTATGAATACACTGAACCGGTTTGAATACACAATCTTTATGCTACTCTGTAAAGAAAGGGAGAGAGGGGGGGATATATAATCCAAGTATTTGTGTCTTAATTTGTTATGTTATCCTACACTTTAAGCTGACTGTCTGATATTTCCATTACCTGTAACTCTTGGGTCTCTTTCTCTCCTTCCTGAGTCTGTACAGTCACCATATCATTCTACATTAAGGAGAGCAATACACTTATGAATACACTGAACATCATTATGAAACATTTCTATTGCACCCTTACTTACAATTCATTATGAATTGAAAATGGGGAACCCTGATGTAAACAAGACGAAAGTCTTTCTCTGGTCTGGATCCCCTTAACAATTGTGTGTATTGAGCCATACTGTACTGTACCCATTCTGCAATCTGTTATTGATTGATAAAAAATGTTATTAACATATTGCAGAATGTGTACAATATAGTACGGCTCAATACACACAATTGTTAAGGGGATGCAGACCAGAGAAAGACTTTTGTTTTGTTTACATCAGGGTCCCCCATTTACAATTCATAATGAATTGTAAGTAAGGGTGCAATTAACACCGTGCAATCCATTATTTGTGGAGCCCGCCCTTTAAGTCTTAGTAGCTATTAGGCTACTAGGGTTCTTACTTTGCGTTTTGGTGTACTGAAAAATGCTCCGATGTCTGTATTCTTTCTTTTTTCTGCCATGTTACCTGGTTGGCTGGACAAACACACACACATTTTCATTTCAGGTATTGTACCTTAAGATAATTGAACATCTTGATTTACCGCAAATCCTCAAATATAGGACGGGTCTTCTATTTACCTCAGCTGCAAAGAGCACCAGGCCTTTATTAGAGAGGCTTATATAAGAGGCAGGCCTTAATTTCTAAAAATGACACTCATGGACATAATCCCTTCATTTTCAGACTTTTATTGCATTATTATTATTATAATAAAAAAAAAAGAAAAAAAAAATTGGGGGCCCTCGTCACTAAAGGCCCACGGGCCGCGGCCGTCGTTAATCCGGCCCTGCTCGTCTGCCACAGCGAACGTTAAAATTTGCAAACGAAGTCAACGTTATCCAGCTGACGACACCACATATCTAGATATATGACAACGTTAGCTAGCGGCTAGCACTAAAGCTAATGCCAACCAGAGGGAAACTTTGTTATTATTATTATTATTATTATTGGTATGACCAGATGGCATTTCGGACCATGAAACAATTTTATTGTATTGCGTGGTAGAAGTTATACCACTCAATAGTAAAGATGATGTCGAACAACTGAACTTACTTAGTGGAAGATCCTGCTGTTGTGACAAAGTGTTCACGCTGCCTGCCTGCCTGCCTACCAGTTTACACCTGGAGGCTGCCTGCAGCGCTGTGAGACTGGAGTGCGCCGGCCGGGCTCCGCTATGTCTGCTGGGGGCTGGATCAAACCATATCGGGCAGGGGGGTGTCGCAATCTTTGGAAACTTAAAAACTTGCTATTAAGTGTCATTGCGTATTATTAATTTGATTGAAATTACGTAGTTATGGTTAGATAATATTTATATATTGGGGGGGGATATATCATATGATCAAACAGTGAGGGAGCAAAGAGACAAGTTTGCTCCCCCAAGTTCAATACTGGTAGAGCACCCGCTTTGCCTGCTCCATTACGTAGGCGCCTATGCATATGTAGGTATGTAGTTGTATGCATATAACATGGCTAGAGAAACTATACAGGGTAACCTACAGTTTTGGCAAATAATAATAAGGAATTATTCAAAAATGTTTTGTTAACTAAGAAATTATTTTCATTATAAGTCTGACAATAAATAGAGCAGTTAGTATGAATTAGTAAAGTTACTAAAGTATGATCTGATGATGAGTAAAAGGGGTGGGATTAGTGTTAGTATACTTCTACCCACTCCTTTTCAAATATGTATTTATAAATAAAACATTTTTTGACTTTATTTTTTTTATATACATTTATTATTTGAATGGCGTAAGGCTATATCTGTACTTGTTTGTTTGTTGTTGTTGCATATTTGAAATAAACTTCAATCAATCAAAAATGTGTAAGTCGCTTTGGTTAAAAGCGCCAAATACAAAATATAAATATAAATGTAAATAATGTCACAACTTGGGTTTAAAAATGTTCTCAGACTTCTCAACATTGTTTAATTGACTTGGTAGGCGGCTTGATTATAGGAAAACCAGAGATTTGAACACATTGCGCTGTGTATATGTAATAGGACTAAACTTATGGCCGACCACAGCCAAAAGATCTACAAACAATGCTGTTGAGCTGCTTCCATACACGCTGACTAAACAACATTATTTTGGATCCTGGATACAGACACACACTACAATAAGAATGCACACGATGATTAGTTCCATACCCTATTTTCAGTTCCTGGGACCCAGTAGGTAGCTTCTATGTATTCAATGTGCACGGGCAGCGCCTCAACGGCCACTCCCAACTTTTGGCCAGATTCACAGATAACCTTTTAATTTCAGATTCAGATTCAGAGTTTTTATTTGCCACATGGAATCATACAATCAAAGTTTCTTCATTACACAATCATAAATAACATTCCATGGACAAAAGGAGCAGGAAGAAGAATAAATCTTATAGTTACCTGCCCCTTATTCCTAAACTAAAGAAGTATTTTCTTAATGGTCGGCGTCAGTGGCGGTTGGAATGCCCCACGGGCCCTGAGGCGAGATTGACAGCTCGGGCCCCCCCCCCCCCCCCCCCCCACACCGATATTTATTTTATTATAAAAAAAAATTATAATTTCTTTTTGTTTTTTCAACATGAAACAAAACACATCACAATACAATAATAATACGTCAAATGTATATACTCTCTTTTCTGGACTCTTTTCGTATCACAAACAGTACTGTATTTGCAAATCTGGTATGTCATGTATAGATGTAGCACTACTGTCTATCTGTATGTCATTATGTTATAATGAATTGAAAATGGGGGACCCTGATGTAAACAAGACGAAAGTCTTTCTCTGGTCTGCATCCCCTTAACAATTGCATGTATTGAGCTGTACTGTATTGTACCCATTCTGCAATCTGTTAAATAAAGTTTTCATTCATTCACCATGACATGTTTAGGTATTTGGCCAGATCCAGCTTGTCTGTGATGAGAGTGTTTTCTGTCTTTATGATTGACTATCATCATTAGATATTTCAGTTTCGTTATTACAGTAGCTGGCTAACAGTACTAACTGGCTAACAGTACTAACTGGCTAACAGTACTAACTGGCTAACAGTACGTTAGTTGACTAATACCAGAGTCAGAATTGGGTAATAGGCCGACTACTGGCAGTGATGCGACCTATGTTACCACATAACTTTTGTCATCTCTGGTACTATGCAATGCACTATGCAAAACGGCAAAGAGATAGGTAACGTTCGTTAAGTGCCAAATTACCATCATCATGATACACCCTCACATAATTCACAAAGTGTTCACGTGCGCCACCCATGTGGTAACCTAGAAATACCATAGATTGTGGCTAGGTGGTAACGTATATGTTTTCTATGATCACTATGAATTGAAAATGGGGGACCCTGATGTAAACAAGACGAAAGTCTTTCTCTGGTCTGCATCCCCTTAACAATTGTGTGTATTGAGCCGTACTGTATTGTACCCATTCTGCAATCTGTTAAATAAAGTTTTCATTCATTCATTCATTCATTCACATTACGTTAGTTAGCATCCAAGCTAGCGTGATAACGTTAGTAGTTAGCTTACCTGCAATAATGTTGTCATCGTCCTGGACAGATAAGACTTGTTAAATCATAATATATCCACACTTTGTGCTGGTCCTCAGTAAATGTCCCCTTTAGCTGCTCGGCGTCGTCGGATTTTAATACACCATCGTAGCGGTGGTGATGTTTTCAGGTGACTTATTATGTTGGATCATATAAGTGTTATAGCTTGTTGCCCAAAAGCGATCTTTTTCCTCTGACCGCGTTCACGTTATGTGGGAAGAAGCGGAAGAACCAGAGGACATCTCGTTGCTACAACTAGGAAGCCTTCACGCATTGACTCGATGAAAACGCCCACATCCATACTTCCGCAATTCGTGACGCGAAGTGGGAGATATCAGGGTCTATAAAAAATCCCATATGTCCTAGTAGGAATTACCACTAGGAGGCTGACGTGAATGGTTTTTCCCAGTCGGAAGCTGGTTCTTCCGATTCTTCCCACGTAACGTGAACGCGGCACCTCCGCGCTGCTTGTGAAACTTACGTGGCTACGTCACAGCCAAGAATGGGAGCGCTGGATTTGTGTAAAACGCCCTGTTCCTAAACCACACGCTATCAGTCGTACTCGTACCACAGTACTGGCAAAACGGGAGGAGCCTACAGTCAAAACAAACGCACCAGTCCCAGTTGCCGTTACCAGTTGCCGTTCGATCCAGTCCCACACCCGAACGGCAACTCCATTCAGTCCCGGGCCTGGGCCCGGGCCCCCCTCCCCCCAGACGGGGGGCGGGCCCTAAGGCAGCTGCCTCGGCAGCCTTGCCTATATCGCCGCCTGTGGTCGGCGTACAACCTAATTTATACAAATAATAATTTATACCATTATACAAGAAACTCACAATTCACAGTTAAACAAGGAAAAAATTAAATAATAATAATAATAATAATAATAATAATAATAATAATAATAATAATAATAATAATAATAATAATAATAATAATAATAATAATAATAATAATAATAATAACAATAAAAGAAAAAGAGAAAAAAAAGAAAAGAAAAGATCTCACTATTCAGATCACATTTGATTTTCATACTGACTAAATATTTATTTTTTATAATTTTTTTTGAATAGATAAACACTACTACATCCCTTAAGCTCGCTATGGAGAGAATTCCACAACTTTACACCAATAACTGAAGGACACATCTGTTTAAGTGTGGTACGTGCATGCAAACTGATGTTTAAAATTTTATTTTCTCCTACTAAACTCACTTTCTAAATGAAAAAGATTTTGTAGTTTTTCTGGCAGTGTATTATTTCTTGCCCTAAACATAATTAACATTGTTTGAAACTTAACCATGTCTTCAAGTTTAATTATTCTAGATTTAATAAATAATGTATTTGTGTGTTCTCGATAACTCACTTTATGTGTGATTCTTATGGCCCTCTTCTGTAGTATATATAATGGTTTTATATTGGTCCCATAAGTATTCCCCCATACTTCAACACAATAACTGATATAAGGTGAGATGAGTGAACCTTTTAATGGCTGCATTTCTATAGCGCTTTTCTAGTAGCCTACAACTAGATTACTACAAATTACTAAAATCTGAGGAAGAAACAGGGAGTGCTGCACTGGGATACAAAACAAATTATGATGGTAATGTTGAAGTAAAAAAATCAGGTACTCTTCAAGGATGGAACAATTGGTGCAAGATTATTATGCTGTCCACCTTACTTATAATGGAAGTCCACAGTGAAGGTGGCAGTCTGCAAGGAATCTGAGACACTCTGATTGTGAATTAAAACTCCTTTATTGGAACATGGATATCCTCCCAACGCGTTTTGAGTCTTCATCAGGGAGTAACACACAGCGACGGCAGGTGTAACATTTTAAAACGAGTCAACACGTCATGTGACATAAAAGTACAGCTAACTCTGATGGATGATTTGGATGCTGAGATTGAAGCCGCGGAGATGTATAAGGAGCGCGTCATTATGTTGAACTGACGGCAGCAGCGCAGAGGGTGAGGGATACTAGTAATGAATCGACTAGATCACAGAGAGCGCCAGTGAAGGGGGGGGGGGGGGGGGGGGGGGGGGGGGCATGGTCGGCACAGCAACCCCTACTAAAAAAATCATCCCGCGGGTATGACCTCTGCCTCTCGTTGTATCTGTTCTGTACTGCACCTCGGTCCCACACACCTACCAAACCGTAACAATTCATCATTATAAAATCCATCAAAGAATAGAATAGAATAGACTTTTAATTGTCATTGCACACAAGTATACAACGAAATTTCAGCGGAGCTCCCACAGACCAAAGTACAATATACACATAACACATAACACTGTACATATAACAGAATATTTTAAATAATAAAGTGCATGATGAGCGGTAACATAGTGGTTATCAAGTCCGGGTAAAGTGCATGTGCACGTGAGGGGACAGTCAATGAGAGTTTAGCAATCTGACTGCTTGGGGGAAAAAGCTGTTCATAAATCTTGAACTCTTGGCATGTATGGACCGGTATCTCCTCCCTGAGGGAAGGAGCTGAAAGAGGTGATGTGCTGGGTGATGATACACTTGGAGCGGTGGAGGCAGCGGGAGGTGAAGACGGAGGTGATGTTGGTAGAGGAGTCCCGACGATCCTGCCTGCTGCCTTCACCACCCTCTGTAGAGCCTCTTGCTCTGCCTTTGTGCAGCTGGAGAACCACACAGACACACCGTAGGTCAGCACACTCTCAACCGCACAATGATAAAAGTTGACAAGGAGATTTCGTGGCAGGCCAGCCTGCTTCAGCTTCCTTAGGTAGTATAGGCGTTGCTGAGCTTTTCCGATCACTGAGGCGGTGTTGGTGCTCCAGGACAGGGTCTCACTCTCAAAGATATACACTAATGGAGTCAATAGCACTCATAAAGTGTCCTACTATAGACGGTTTCACTGGAATTCCGTTGCTAGGGAACAGTGTGGCAGTGGTGTCGCGTGAGTAAGAACAGAGAATGCAAAAAAATAAAAAATGTATAAATTGTTTTAATATTTAAGCCAAATAATATTGTGACAAAATAAAAATGCACACTAAATAAAATACACATTTCAAGTGTAAACAATAGATACAGCTAGCTACTATAGTCCATGGGCCAGACCAGATATCGGCAGTGTTGTCCTAGTTACTGGAAAATAGTAACTCAGTTACTTTACTAGTTACTTACACCCACAAGTAATGCATGACTGTGAAAAGTAACTATTTAGTTACTTAAAAATATATATATTTAATTGCTCCCAAGCCCTTACAGATTCTTACAGTCAAAATCTGTTGATCAACTTGACAGTTTCCATTAATTTGCATTCACATCACTGAACTCTGCTAAGCAATGTGTTCTATATACTATACAAACACAAAGAATGGGTACAATCATAGACGCCTGACCAATGGAGCATGCGGAGCAGCCGCACCCCACAATTGAACTTGGGGGAGCAAACGTGTGCTTTTGCACCCCCACTTTTTGATCATTATGAAAAATATGATATATCGCCCCCCAATATATAAATCTAACCATAACTACGTAATTTCAATAAAATTAATATTATACAACGGCATGCAAATTTCTCGATTCTGATTGGCTGAAACAGTCAATTTACACGTATGTATCTGTCATAATTCCACGCTCTTGGTCCCAGGACCCGCCCACAACCGAATCACTATCACTCCGCGTGCGAGTTGAAAAAAAAACAAGATGGCGGAAAATAATCTTTACAAATGGATATGTTGATAGCGTCATAACGACTAAATAAAAACCGATTCTGTCACAGCGAATGTCTTAGTCTCTTACACAATGTTGGATTAGGTAATTGATGGGTCATGAGTCATTGTGGAACAAAATAAAAATCGCGCGGATTGATTGATTGATTAATTGCAAAAAAGAATTAAAAGAAATTCGTCCCATTCCTTGCCCCTGACTGCAGAGCTCACGCTCTCACACTGTGCGGCACGCATACTCACTCGGTCGCATACACACACACACACACACACACATACACACACACACACACACACACACATACACACACACACACACACACACACACACACACACACACACACACACACACACACACACACACACACACACACACACACACACACACACACACACACACACACACACACACACACACACACATTTAGAATATTTTATTTATGTCCACATAAAGACAAAGTTTAAAGGACACAAATATTAACAGTGCACTTGTACATTGTGGGATTATTCCGATACAATCGTGCCACAGTGGCAATCAAAGTTACAGACTCACACGGATGATGAACCTGACAATCAACACACAGCTCATGGGTACAGATAGCAGCGTCTTCTCCAAATTGCCCGGCTGCCAATAATTGCTGACACTGAGCAATATTTTGCTAATTGTTTGGCTCTTCTCTTCGGAAGACCGGCCAACTGAAGGCCTCTAACACCCAATTTATGGACATGACCCAGGCTTCCAAATATGAAGACTAAAAGTTTACAGTTGTAGCCGAGTTGTGATATGGTATGGTCTAACAGTTGATATTTTAACATTTTGGTTGTAAATGCTTCCTCTAGACCAGACCTGGGCATTGTACGGCATGATTCTGACTGGCCCGCGAAAAATTACATGATAAAAAAAAAAAAAAAAAAAAATTTATTTATTTTTTTACATTTTTTTTTCATGTCAACGTTCACACGCACAATATACGCGTACCTAGGATTTGACTTGATTCAACAACAAAGCAGTCGGGGTAAGCCGAAAACGGTCGAAAGTGTGGTTATTTGAAGTTTGGATTTCTTTTTTCACAACTGAGGTAGGTAGACTAAAGTACAGAAAAAGGGTACCGTTGGGTACCGGTATCGATTCACATGTACCGGTACCGTATCGGTTCAAATTTGAACGGTACCCATCCCTACTGAACACACAACTGCAGGGCAAGGGCATTTTTGCTCATGAAATGCATAGCCATGTGAAAGCCTTCATGACAAAGTTGCAATTAATTTCAAGGCAACTAGGCAGCAACAATCTCAAACACATGAAAACCCTGAAAGAAGTCAAACCATCAGCTGATCACCGGCACAGGTACTCATCCATGTTGGGAGCACTGCATGATGAATTTTCAAGGCGTTTTCAAGATTTCAAAAAGGTTGAGGATGAAATGCAGCTGGTTTCCTCTCCCTTTACCTGCAGTGTTGATAGTGCACCCACTGATGTTCAGCTTGAACTCATTGACCTGCAGTCTGATTCACTACTGAAAGAGCACTTTAAGTCAGCATCACTGCTAGAGTTCTACTCTGCTCTCAAGGAGGAGAACTTTCCAAACATGAGAAGACATGCTCAGAAGATGTTGGTTCTCTTTGGATCCACCTATAATATAGTGTATTATGTGAACAGACATTCTCAGTCATGACGTTTACCAAGTCCAGGTACAGATCCTCTCTCACTGATGAACATCTGGCAGCTGTGCTTCGCATCTCCACCTCAGACATGCAACCTGACTTTGATGGACTTGTTAAAGCTCAACAGAGACTGGATTTATCACACTGAATGAAAAAAAAGAGCTGAAGAACACTAAAATGTGGAAATATAACAAGTGAAATGGGACACTTGATCTTTTTTTTCTTCTTTTTTTGCACAGTTCTGAAAACATTAAATGTTTAATATAGGCATGTAAAGTAAAAAAGGCTACAAAACTGGGACACTTTTCTTTACACAGTTCAGTGACATGTCTTGTTTATTTTGGCTATAAGATGATGTGATGTCTTTAGAAAGCTAAGAAAATCCTTGTTCCAATAGTATATGAAACTCAAAATAATAACTTTATTTGTATAGCACTTTTTCATACATGCCCTTTGTTATTAATGTTTCACATTTTGTTTATCATTTTGGAAATAAATTCTATTTGAATAAATGATATTTTTGAAAGCTAACCTCACCTTTTAATTGCCAAATAATAACATAGACTCTTACCAGGGGTCAAAACAATGCCATTTACTGTTACGAACGGGTAAGTGACTTCCAAGTTGTCGAGGTAGAAGAACGAGACGGAGAATGTTTTACTATTCCAAAACAGTTGTACTGTTTATTAACAGGGAAAAGCATATACTATAACAGGGAGAAGACAATATGTCTGTGCTTGTCCAGCGGTAGGTACGTCCGTAGAATTAGGTGAAGCTCTAGCAAAGAACAAGAAATAGAGCAAATGTTAAATAGGTCACATTCTCAACATTCCACGCTGTCAATGAGGAGCAGCAGTCTGACAGCCAATGACAGCACCCAGGTGTGACAGACAATTAGTGATGACAGCAATCAGTGGTGACATACAAGGTGAACCATAACAACAAGAGTGACCCAGGTAGACAGTGGGAGACAATCCTAAGATGATAGTCTCCCGAACGTTACAGTATCCCCCCCCGACGAACGGCACCTGACGTTCACCTAGGGGCCTCGGGATGCAGCCGCCGGAAATCATCGATCAGGCTGGGATCTAATATGTCCCGTTGAGGCACCCAAGAACGCTCTTCTACCCCGTACCCCTCCCAATCCACCAAGAACTGAAACCCCCTATCCCTCCGCCTACAACTCAGGATTCTCCGCACCGTATAGACAGGCTGACCGTCAATAATGCGGGCGGAGGAACCGCAGGGAGTGGCGGGGACAAGGGCGATGAGAGGAATGGCTTCAACAGGGACACATGAAACGTCGGATGGACCCTCATAGAGGCCGGAAGGCGTAGCCTGTAAGCCATAGGATTCACCCGACGCACCACTTTAAAGGGCCCTATAAAGCGAGGAGCCAGCTTCCTGGACTCCACCCGGAGAGGGAGATCACGAGTGGAAAGCCAAACCCGCTGTCCCGGACGGAAAACCGGAGCCGGACGACGCTTGCGGTTAGCTTGCCGCTGAGCCTTAACCGAGGCCTTCTGCCGCGCCGTCCGCACTCTGCTCCACGTCCTGCGATAGCGAGCCACATGTGCCTGGGCCGACGGCACCTCCACCTCCTGCTCCTGTTTGGGAAACAGAGGAGGTTGAAAACCATATTGACACTGAAAGGGAGACATACCAGTAGAGGAGGAGAGGAGGGTATTATGCGCATACTCAGCCCAGGCCAACCTCCTACTCCACGTCGCCGGACACCCAGCAACGTAGCACCTCAGAACGCCCTCCAGGTCCTGGTTGACACGCTCCGTCTGCCTGTTCGTCTGCGGATGGAACCCAGACGACAGGATGACGGAGGCGCCCAGACCGGCGGCGAACGCCTTCCAGAACCTGGAGGCGAACAGAGGACCCCGGTCGGACACAATATCCACTGGAAGCCCATGAACCCGAAAGACGTGCTGCACCACAAGGTCAGCCGTCTCCCGGGCCGAGGGGAGCTTGGGGAGGGGAATGAAGTGGGCCGCCTTGGAGAACCGGTCCACCACCACCAGGATGGCAGTGAACCCATCCGATAAGGGAAGACCGGAAATAAAATCCAGGGATATGTGCGACCAGGGACGCTTGGGAATAGGAAGCGGTCGGAGGAGACCCGCCGGCGCACGGCGAGAGGTCTTACTGCGCGCGCACACCGGACAGGCCGCCACAAAGGAGCGTGTATCCCCCCCCTCTGTCGGCCACCAAAACCTCCTACGGATAAACTCCAGGGTTCTGGTGGCCCCAGGGTGGCCGGTGAGAGAGGATGTATGCGCCCACTGCAGCAGGCGCGAGCGTGCCGCCTTGGGCACATACATCCGACCCGGAGGACCCCCACCGGGATCGGGCTCCCGTGCCTGAGCCGACCTCACCACCCTATCTATGCCCCATGACACGGGTGCCAAAATCAAGGCCTGTGGAATAATAGGGTGGGGCTTCTCCTCTCGACCCGGAAGATCAAACAGTGACGTGACAGGGCGTCAGGCTTGACGTTCTTGGAACCGGGTCGATAGGAGATGGTAAACCGAAATCGAGTGAAGAACAACGCCCACCTGGCCTGGCGAGCGTTAAGGCGTTTAGCCCCTTGGATGTAAGCCAAGTTCTTATGGTCAGTCCAAACAATGAAAGGATGTGCCGCCCCCTCTAACCAATGTCTCCATTCCTCCAATGCCAATTTGATTGCCAATAACTCCCGATTACCCACGTCGTAGTTACGCTCGGCCGGAGATAGCCGGCGCGAAAAGAAGGCACAAGGATGCACCTTACCATCCTTTAAACATCTCTGCGAGATTACCCCCCCCACCGCGGTGTCAGAGGCATCCACCTCCACAATGAACGGAGCCTCTGTGTCGTGACGGATCAGTACAGGGGCGGAGGTAAATCGACGTTTGAGGTCGCAGAAGGCCGACTCTGCCCTAGGCGACCATTCAAAGCCAGGGAGAGAGGACTTAGTGAGAGCGGTTAACGGATTGACTAAGGCGCTAAAATTGCGAATAAAGCGCCTGTAAAAATTTGCAAAGCCCAAAAAACGTTGTAACTCCTTGAGCGACGAAGGCCGTGGCCAATCCAAGACTGCACTCACCTTGGCTGGATGCATGCGAAGATCGCCCTTCGTCAACACAAAGCCCAGGAAGGAAACGGTGTCAGTGTGAAACACACACTTCTCAGCCTTAACAAACAGTTGATGCTTAAGGAGACGTTGAAGCACCTCACGAACGTGCAGTTGGTGTTGCACCATATCGCGAGAAAAAATAAGGATGTCATCCAAATATACAAACACTGACACCCCAATCAGATCCCGCAGCACGTCGTTGACCAGGGCTTGGAAAACTGCTGGAGCATTAGCTAAACCAAAAGGCATGACCAAATACTCATAATGCCCATTAGGAGTATTAAATGCAGTTTTCCACTCGTCCCCTTCTCTAATCCTGACCAAGTTGTATGCATTACGTAAGTCAAGTTTAGAAAAGACCTGTGCCCCCTGTAAGCAGTCAAAGGCGGTGTCCATGAGCGGTAAAGGATAACGGTTCTTGATGGAAACGTCATTCAACCCCCTATAATCTATGCACGGCCGCTGATCACCATCTTTTTTAGCCACAAAAAAGAAGCCAGCGCCTGCAGGGGATGTGGACGGTCGGATATGCCCCGCGGACAATGCCTCTCGAATGTAAGTGTTCATGGACACTGTCTCAGTGCGGGAGAGAGAGAACACCCGTCCCCGGGGCGGAGAAGCGCCGGGTAGAAGATCAATGGTGCAGTCGTAAGGTCTATGAGGCGGTAGTGCTTTAGCATGCGTTTTACTAAAAACGTCCGCCAGGTCACAATAGACCGCAGGAACACCTGCCAAATCGGGGTTGGGGGATAATAAAGAATCTGCAACGTCCACCGTCAACCTGTAGAGAGACAAAAGAGGGAGGGGGGAGGGACGGATGAACTCACGCCAGCGTCAACGCTGACGCCGCTTCCCATGGAGAGTTCACCCGTAGCCCAATTAATACGAGGATTATGCAGCACAAGCCAGGGGTGGCCTAAAACAATGTCGGAATGAGGAGACATAACAACAAAAAAATTCAAATATTCCCCCTTGCTACCCGCCACCCGAACCCACAGTTTCCCGGTGCGCTGGGTAACAAATCCACAACCAAGCGGTCGGCCGTCCAGCGAACGGACAGGGATGGGCACCTCTAGTGTCTCTAAAGGAACCCCACATTCTAGAGCCACCCCCACATGAATCAAGTTGCCCGCAGCCCCCGAATCCACTAAAGCCTTGGCCGTTTTAGAAGAATCCCCCCACCTGACAGTGACATCAAAAAAAGTACGTGAGTCGTGAACGTTTATGACCGGAGAGACATGCCCACCTGCTAGCACCTTCCCCAGGCCTAGCGGGCTCCTGCGTTTCCCGAGCCCCGACAGGCGGCGAAGCGATGCCCCGTGCGGCCACAATGAAAACAGCGCTTCTCGTTGACCCGCCTCTGCTTCTCCGCTTCAGAGAGGTTCAACGCTCCCAGCTGCATGGGCTCGTCATCGCCCCGGTGCTCTCTCATTGGCTGGTATGCTGGCCGATTGACACTAGGAGAGGGACGGAAGAGTACCTGTGACGAAGCCTCCCTCTCGCGTCCCCTCTCCCGGTGACGATTATCTAACCGAATGGCCATGTTAATCAATAGATCCAGGCGTTCGGGTAGCTCCCGCGTAGCCAGCTCGTCCTGCATGCGAGTGGAGAGACCATGCAAAAAACGGACACAGCAGGGAGCCTCATGCCAGTCCGCCTCTCGAGCCACAATACGGAAATCAATGGCGTAGTCTGCTACGGCGCGAATGCCCTGCCGGCAGGACATAAGTCGACTGCCGGCCTCGTAAATGGAAATCACCCTGGAGGTATCGAATACACGGCGTAACTCCAGGGCGAAGGCATCCGCGTCGCGGCAGACCACAGACCCACTCTCCCACTCCGCTGTGGCCCAAGAGAGAGCACGACCCGTGAGGAGAGTTATAATATAGGCTACCCGAGCCACATCACTGGGGAAAGTACGCGGCTGTAGTTGAAAAATGAGAGAGCACTGGGCGATAAACTCACGGCAGCCGGTAGGAGCCCCTCCATAGCGCTCCGGCGCCGGCAGACGTGGCTCTCGGTAGTCCTCCCGATCCACCGGATACCCCCGCTCGCCTTCCCCGCCGATCGATGATGCTCCGGCTGTGGATATCCTCGTTGATGTCGTCCCAGCGGCCGTAGAGCGGGCCTGGTTAACCGCCGCCAACGCTGTCTCCGCCGTCTCCTGAGAAGCCAGGGAAACATCTCCCAGTCGACCCAGCTCGACACCGACTGCCATCTGCCGCTCCATCATGATCCTGAGCTGGTCCCGTAGGCTCACCATCTCGTCCCGTATCTCCTCGTTGGAAGTCATGATGGCTAGAGCTTCTGTTACGAACGGGTAAGTGACTTCCAAGTTGTCGAGGTAGAAGAACGAGACGGAGAATGTTTTACTATTCCAAAACAGTTGTACTGTTTATTAACAGGGAAAAGCATATACTATAACAGGGAGAAGACAATATGTCTGTGCTTGTCCAGCGGTAGGTACGTCCGTAGAATTAGGTGAAGCTCTAGCAAAGAACAAGAAATAGAGCAAATGTTAAATAGGTCACATTCTCAACATTCCACGCTGTCAATGAGGAGCAGCAGTCTGACAGCCAATGACAGCACCCAGGTGTGACAGACAATTAGTGATGACAGCAATCAGTGGTGACATACAAGGTGAACCATAACAACAAGAGTGACCCAGGTAGACAGTGGGAGACAATCCTAAGATGATAGTCTCCCGAACGTTACAATTTACTGCTTTTTATATAGAAATAAAATGTATATTATGCATAATTGAGTTTGGAATTTTGGCCCGGCCCTCCAACATATTTTCAGTTGCTCATTCGGCCCCCCGGAAAAAATAATTGCCCACCCCTGCTCTAGACTGTAGTCAAACGTGCAACTAACTTCTAGGATGAGAACCTCTCTGTTATTCTCATTAACAATAACAACATCGGGGGTGTTTGCTGAAATGTCAGAGAACAGTGAATTGTCCCTACACAGATTGAGCATATATGGCACTGGTGTGCTTATACAGCTTATATGTTGCAGGTGACCCGAGTGTGGAACTGACACTGTCTGCAATCAGGTTCACGATCCTATCATGCCTACAAATGTAGAGCCCTTTGTATGCATGACAGCCATTGAGTATGTGAGACATGATTTCTGTTGTCTGTTCGTGACCATGGTGTATAGCAATGTGGGCTATGACTGCCATGGAACCAGATGGAAAGGTTGAGCATTGATGGTAAAACCTGTAGCCTAGCTTTTAAAGTAAAAATGATGATGCTCTCATCAATAGCTACATTTTTAAAAACTGCATGCGAGACAGAGTGGTCAGCGGCAGGGAGACAAGCAAGCTTCCCTTGCAGTTTAAGCTCAGTCCAGTGTTGACGTTGGCGTTGTTGTTGTGCCGACATGAGATGGCCACGGGCATTGGTAAGTGGCAGTTCATGCCACGTTCCACAGATGTCAATGGTGGCCTTCACAGAGATGGTAGGGTCAGAGATGATCTCCTCAGAAACGTTAACAGCGTCTGAGTCCGGCCCCACCCACTCCAGGGCCACGTTGGACCAGCCGCATAGGTCATTCAGGTTTGGCCAGTCAGACCACACCCCGAATCCGGGGGCGCGGCTGTCCAGCTTTCCACTTGCTTTCTTCTTGTAACCCAGGAAGTTTGGATCCGACCCACACGCCAGGGGGACCTTGCGTCTCTGCAGGTCTAAGAACCGAGAGGCTCTGGCCTGCTCTCTGACGTGCTGGTCGTCACTGTTCAGCATGTTGAGAAGATGACTGAGTCTCGTGGCAATGTACGTCCATTCAAAGTTGAGAACACCCAGGCCGCCCCTCTGCATGGTATGGAATATGATGTCCCGTGTTGAGTGAGTGTTCAGTCCAGTCCATTGTCTCACCATCTGTACGGTTTTATTGTTCATCTCACAAAGAAATTTGCGAGGAATATGTACATTTGAGAATAGGTGCTGAACTTTGACCACACACACACACACACACACACACACACACACACACACACACACACACACACACACACACACACACACACACACACACACACACACACACACACACACACACACACACACACACACACACACACACACACACACACACACACACACACACACACACACACTCCTGTCTGCAACGGCGGAGGAGAGTCAGACTGAGAGACATAGAAGCAGCTGGGTGCTGCGCTGTTTTAAGTGAGGGAGGACTGAATGGATATGTTGATAGCGTCATAACAACTAAATAAAAACCGATTCTGTCAAGGCGAATGTCTTAGTTGCTTAAACCAGTGTTTCTCAACTGGTGGGTCGCGACCCAAAAGTGGGTAGCGGGGCCATTTTGAGTGGGTCGCGGATGTGTGTGTAAAAAAAAAAATAGTAAATTTTTTTTTTTTTTTTTTTTCACTACCTATCTTTGTGAAAGTGGCTTCTCAGCTCTGGTCCAGCTGAAGACAAAGCGGGGGAACAGATTGGACATTGAGCATGACCTCAGAGTTGCTTTGTCTACCATCACCCCAGACTTTGAGACTCTTGTCAGGAGCAAACATCATCCCCAGTTATCCCATTAGTTCCCTGCATGTTAAGCTAAGAAGTCTGCTAAGAAGGATATATTATTTATTATTATTATTTTATTTCATTGTGTTTTTAGCCCTTAGTTGCACTTTTGTTGCAACCCCAGTTATCCCATTAGTTCCCCCAAACGTAGGTCTGTTATGTTAAGCTAAGAAATCTGCTAAGAAGCATA
This sequence comes from Notolepis coatsorum, assembly GCF_963971535.1. Taxonomy (NCBI): domain Eukaryota; kingdom Metazoa; phylum Chordata; class Actinopteri; order Aulopiformes; family Paralepididae; genus Notolepis; species Notolepis coatsorum. The sequence continues at coordinate 48,860,275 of NC_140167.1, forward strand.
TTATTTATTATTATTTTATTTCATTGGGTTTTTAGCCCTAGTTGCACTTTTATTGCAATCCCAGTTATCCCATTAGTTCCCCCAAACTTAGGTCTGTTATGTTAAGCTAAGAAGTCTGCTAAGAAGCATAATTATTTCTTATTATTATTTAATTTCATTGGGTTTTTAGCCCTAGTTGCACTTTTGTTGCAACCCCAGTTATCCCATTAGGGGCGACAGTGGCTCAGGAGGTAGAGCAGTCGTCTGGCAATCTGGAGGTTCCCGGTTCGATTCCTGCTCCTCCCAGGCAGCGTGTCGATGTGTCCTTGAGCAATACACTTAACCCCTAATTGCTCCCGATGAGCAGGTTGGCACCTTGCATGGTTGCCTCCGCCATCGGTGTGTGAATGGGTAAAATGTGAGTAACAAATTGTAAAGCGCTTTGGATAAAAGCGCTATATAAAAAAGCAGCCATTTACCATTAGTTCCCCCAAACTTAGGTCTGTTATGATAAGCTAAGAAATCTGCTAAGAAGCATATTATTTATTATTATTTTATTTCATTGGGTTTTAGCCCTAGTTGCACTTTTGTTGCAAACTCAGTTATCCCATTAGTTCCCCCAAATTTATGTCTGTTATGTTAAGCTAAGAAATCTGCTAAGAAGCATATATTATTTATTATTCTTTTATTTCATTGGGTTTTTAGCAATAGTTGCACTTTTGTTGCACTTTTTTGTGTTTATTTCATGTTTTGAAAGATTGCGTATTACTGCAAATATTTTTTTTTACATAAATCATAGTGGTTAAAAATTTTGGGTCGCGACTTAATGACTAAGGAAAATGTTGGGTCCCGAGGCTAGACCAGTTGAGAACCACTGGCTTAAACAATGTTGGATTGATGGGTCATGAGTCATTGTGGAACAAAATAAAAATTGCGCAAATTGATTGATTGATTGATTAATTGCAATTTTTATTTTTATTTTTTTTACCTACTTTCTATAGAAGCATGTAAGAATGAAGTTCTATAGAAAGTAGGTTAAAAACTAAAGAAAAGTTGGATGTGTTACTGTATTTGTAAATCTGGTATGTCATAAAGTCTTTCTCTGGTCTGCATCCCCTTAACAATTGTGTGTATTGAGCCGTACTGTATTGTACCCATTCTGCATCTGGTAATAACATTTTCAATCAATCAATCAATCATTCCAATAACACACAGTTGGATGTGTTAGTTTGTTGGATGTCTTAGTTGAGAGACAGTTGGATGTGTTAGTTTGCTGGATGTTGCTGGATGTCTTACTGAGAACAGTTGGATGCACTTCCGAGCTGCTTCCACATGGAGGCAACTTCTCTTTTTTGTAGTTGTGGGAACTACTTTTTGTGGCGGATGGTTTTTCTCAATAAATCTTCGATTAATGCGTGTTTATTGTATAGCAAAAAGGTTGGATGAATGTGGCAGTTGTATAAAAGCATTACACCACTTGTAGTCGTGATTTGTGAAAAATAAACCATGCCTAGGGGGGTCTAACGACCCTCGGCTGCGTCTCGGGCCTAACGACCACCCCTAGGCATGGATTATTTTTCACAAACCACTCCTGCGCATGATGTAATGCTTAAATACGCAATGACACTTAATAGCAAGTTTTTAAGTTTCCAAAGATTGTGACCCCCCTGCCCCCCCATATTTAATGGTTTGATCCAGTGCCTCCCACAGGACGGGCCCTCCCTCCCCCAGCAGTCAGTGGCGCATGCTGCAGGTAGGCTGAGTGTAAATAGGCTTGTTCGAGATGGATTTCGGTTTGCCTCGACTAGTAGACGAGAGTAGCCGAGTGAAGCCGGGGGAGGAGTTAAAAAGGCGGACACTGCCGATTTCACGAGAGCCTCTCACCTAGTCTCGCATGGCAGATACGCTTTCACGTCACCACACACACATTACACACCTGTCCAGCTCATTATAATGCGATGGCCGTGTGCAAAATTTGATCAGATTCAAATGTACAGCACACCATATACTGCTATAGTGGAATATACTATTCATATACCATAATGTATACCATCTTGTTGCGCGCTCCTGGCCGCGTGTACCTGTTCCGCAACAGTAAGTGACTTCCGGGGTAGGCCTGATTGGCCCCGACAGGCACGTGACGCGGCAAACTCAGGACGCGCAACGAGGCTGCTGAGAGCTGTCGCGCGGAAATAGGCTGTCTATTGCCATTCTCTAACACAAACTCTAACCTTAACCAGCTCCTTAACAGCGCCTAAACTTAACCGTTCTAACCTTAACCAACTCCGAAACAATGCCTAACCTTAACCTTAACCTTAACCATGCCTAACCTTAACCATAGAAAGAATATTGCCATTCTCTAAGACAAACTCTAACCTTAACCAGCTCCTTAACAGCGCCTAAACTTAACCGTTCTAACCTTAACCAACTCCGAAACAATGCCTAACCTTAACCTTAACCTTAACCATGCCTAACCTTAACCGGCGAAAGAATACACGTTAAAAAAAAAATCACGTAAAAAAAAAAATATTTGATGGGATTCGAACTCACCAACAACGGACCGCAGGATCGCAGGACCGCTGCTCTGCCAGGTGAGCTATAGCGCCGAATGAGAGTCATGGCGTATTTGGACGGTTACGTAATTCCGTAAGCTCTGCCGCTCGGCTCCGCGGAGCGTGCCGCGCGGCAGAGAAAGTTGCGCGTCACGTGCCTGTCGGGGCCAATCAGGCCTACCCCGGAAGTCACTTACTGTTGCGGAACAGTTACACGCCTCCTGGCCGCACGCACACACAACACACAACACACTGCTGAATAATTCTGTTTTGCATCAATATATATATGTATAATGTGTATATTGAGGCAAAACAGAATTATATATACAGTATTGAGGCAAAACAGACGACGCATGTGTGTATGTGTCTGACAGCTTGAAGTTTATCATGATGATATGATGATAACGCATAACATAATAAAGTTTTCAATCAATCAATCAATCAAACGTCTCATAACTCCCTGGCTGTCACGTGGCTGGTGACTGACAACTTTTCTGAGCCAATAGGCGCTTTGCGCGACCGTAGCAAGTCGCTTCCCAGCCGGGAGCAGCCGAGTGAGAGATACTGTGGAGCCTCGCTCTGAAGGCTGTGCGTGGCTCGCTCCCGCGAGAGTTCCGCGCCTCGCCTCGTCAGATTTTCAGAGCAAGTCGGACAAAATTCTAACCGTCATGCAACGCGTTTGGCGAGGCCGTAGTAAAACCGGGGCAGATCTGCATCCGCCTATCCCATCTCGAACACGCCTAATATCACAGGCCACCGAGTGTGTCATTGGTGGCAGGCTTTTCCAGTAAGTTGTTCAAACAAAGGATTATGTTAAGACATGTCTTTACTATTGAGTGGTAGAACTTCTACCACTCAATACAATAAAAGTGTTCCACGGTCCCGAAATGCCATCTGGTCATACCGTAAATCCTCTAATAGTGGAGGTACATAATAACGTTTCCCTCGCGTTAGCATTAGCTTTAGCGCTAGTAGCTAGCTAACGTTGTCATAATATCTAGATCTGTGGTGTCAGCTGGATGACGTTGACTTTGTTTGCAAACGTTAACGTTCGCTATCTATATGGCAGACGAGGCTGGCATTGTCCAGTTGACACATTACAGACGCTATGATAATCGTTAGTAGCTAAAGCTACTGCATGTCATGTCAACAACTCAATTCGATTGAGGAAGTCGAGCAGAAGGTACCACACGCTAAACCGTCCCCGGACCCCGCAACCTTTAGACAATTCCAACTTCAGTGTGTGAATTACGTTAATCCCACAATTACTCAACTGCACTCAATATTTAAATACCAATGCTAGTCTAAATAAATGTAGACAGACAATGTACGTATTACAAATATATATAATAATAATAATAATAATAATAATAATAATAATAATAATAATAATAATAATAATAATAATAATAATAATAATAATAATAATAATAATAATAATAATAATAATAATGCAATAAAAGTATAGGCTATATTTACAGCAGACCCTGTTATTGTTCCTTGTTGGTATTTTTACATTACAAGTCATTTAAATTTTCTTAAGTTCTTACATTTTTACTTGTGCCTAGGGCTGTGACAATTATTATATATTTGCCTCATGATAATTGTCATAAAATAAAATGGCAATATATGGTATAATTATATTTTTTCTCTTTCTTATTAAAAACGAGGCCTATTTGAAAGGAGATTGTTTAATAAAAATAAAAGAGCGAAAAATCAATATACAGTATATACAGTATATATATATATTATTATTATTATTATTATTATTATTATTATTATTATTATTATTATTATTATTATTATTATTATTATTATTATTATTATTATTATTATTATTATTATTATTATTATTATAGTAATTGGCTATCATACTGCAATATAAACTGAGTTTTATAGTGAAAAGAGCAGCTTTATTGGTCAAGATTGAAGGCTCTATATTGCAGGAAATTGCACGTACAGGTGTTCATTAAATTAAAAAAAATCTGCCCTGGAGGGGGTCGTGCCTGGCCCCCCTCCAAACCACCCCTTGCCTGTCACAAAATAATAATAATAATTGCACCCTGTCACGTACGTGGGTTGTTCATTATCATTATTGCCATATATTTTAACACCATGTAACATCAGGGTAGTATATTATTTGTGTTGTTGTCTATGTGTGGTGTTGTGTCATCTCCTAATCGCCTGTTTCTGTTCGCAGATGCCACTCATCTCCCTGATTGGATTGGTTGCACCTGATTGGTGCATCTTCAAGCAGGCAGTGGAGATGGGTGACTCCATCTGTGGCGAAGCTCTCGCTGAGGACAGGTGGCCATCTAGTGGCGAGGTGAAACGGGGTGTGAGTAGCGTTCAGGGGAAACTGGTAAATCCCCAGTTTTCCGACATGCCGTTGCCTCTAACGCGTCAAGCGTTGATTGACGCTCAGAAAAATTATTCCTCCCTAACAAGTTGTTTTGCGGCAGTAGCCAGCACTACTGATAGTAGGAAACACACCTTCTTAATAGAGGAAGGCGTGTTGATGCGAACTTGGGTAGCTAGGCCAGGTGTGACAGGCTTAGAGTGTGGGGATGCCTGGAATGTAGTGCACCAGGTTGTATTACCAGTGGGGTGTAGACGTCACGTTTTGATGTTAGCCCATGAACATATTTGGTCTGGTCATTTGGGTATTTCAAAGACTTATGACAGGATACTGCAAAATTTCTTTTGGCCCGGTCTGAAGGCCGATGTGGTAAACATTTTTAGTACTTGTAGTACATGTCAAATTGTGGGAAAGCCAAATCAAGGGGTTCCTTTAGCTCCCCTGCACCCCATTCCAGTGATAGGGGAACCTTTTGAACATGTGATCATTGACTGTGTTGGCCCCCTGCCTAAGACACAGGCAGGTCACCAATACATGTTGACTATTATGTGTCTTGCCACCCGTTTCCCAGAGGCAATACCTCTGAGGAAGATTACTGCCCCAGCAATTACCAAGGCATTAAACAAGTTTTTCGCAACTTACGGTTTACCAAAAACCGTGCAAAGTGATCAAGGCTAGAATTTCATGTCTAAGACCTTTAATCAATCATTACAGGCATTATCAGTCACACGGTGTTTAGCGCGTACCATCCTGAATCACAGGGGGCGCTGGAGCGCTGGCACCAGACGCTGAAGGCGATGCTAAAAAAGTTCTGTGTTGATACGGGTTGTGGTTGGGACGAGGGTGTGCCATTTGTACTGTTTGCTATTCGGGATGCTAAACAGGAGTCACTTGGGTTTAGCCCAGCAGAGCTAGTGTTTGGTCACAGTGTGCGTGGTCCATTGAAACTGCTCAAAGAGAAGATGTTGTCTGGTTCTTCTCCTAAATCGACTGTGTTTGATTTTGTCTCCCGGTGCAAGGAGCGTCTCCGCTGTGCGTCCTCGTTGGCTAGGGAGGCCCTCGCCTCTGCCCAGGGGGAGATGAAGGTGAGGTTTGATAAGAAGGCGGTGGGGCGGCAGTTCGAGGCTGGCGATGAAGTGCTGGTTTTGCTGCCCATGCCTGGGTCAGCTCTCTCTGCCCGGTTTGCAGGGCCCTATAAGGTGGAGAGGAAAGTATCAGACACCAATTATGTTATATGTACGCCCGAGAGGCGCAGGAAGACACGGTTGTGTCATATTAACATGTTGAAGAAGTATCTCACCCGTGCTGGTGAGAGTGAGCAGGAGGTGCAGTCTGTCAGCCCGGGAGCTGTTCCAGCTGTTTTGTTGACATGTGTTAATCCCCTGCCGGACGACGATTTGAAGGCGTTGTCCGAGGGTCAGCAGACGGGGCGTTTGACTAACTCGGAGTTCATGAGTGAGGTCACTGCCCATCTGTTGTATCTGCCCGAGTCACAGAGTGATGATGTACGTCAACTGTTATCTGTTATCCTATCCTGTGTTGTTGTCTAATGTGTCTTCCAGAACGACCGTCCTGGAGCACGATATTGATGTGGGGGGTGCGACCCCCATTAAACAACACGCATATCGGTGTCCAGTGGCGAAGAGGGAGGTGATGAGGAAGGAGCCTGAGTATCTGATGGATAATGGGATGGCTAAGGATAGCCGTAGTCCCTGGAGCTCTCCTAAGCCTTTTGGCTCCTAAGGCTGATGGGTCTCCCTGGTTCTGCACTGATTACAGGAAGGTGAACGCGGTGACGGTGCCTGACTCGTTCCCGTTGCCCAGAATGGATGACTGCATTGACAGTATTGGTCCCGCTGTATTTATTATGAAACTCGATCTCTTGAAGGGGTACTGGCAAGTTCCCCTGACAGAGCGAGCGTCGGATATTTCGGCGTTCGTTACACCAGACCATTTTTTGCAGTACACCGTTATGGCCTTCGGGATGAGGAACGCACCGGCCACGTTCCAACGTTTGATGCACATGGTGTTGGGGGGTGTGTCTAGGTGTAACGTCTATTTGGACGATGTAGTGGTGTACTCCGATACGTGGGGGGAGCACATCGCTAACTTACGGGTGGTTTTTGCACGCTTGGCGGAGGCTTCACTGACTCTGAACCTCGCTAAGTGTGAGTTTGGGAAAGCCACGGTGACATACTTGGGGAAGCAGGTGGGTCACGGACAGGTCCGCCCGGTGGACGCTAAGGTGACAGCGATCCTGGCGTATCCGGCTCCTTCCACGAGGTGCGAGCTACGGCGTTTCCTGGGGATGGCAGGGTATTACCGGTGTTTTTGTAGGAATTTTTCTGTGGTGGTGGCTCCCCTCACTTCTTTGTGTAGTCCTATTGTACCTTTTGTGTGGTCCGAGGAGTGTCAGTGCGCCTTCGAGGCTGCTAAATCTCTCCTATGCAGTGCTCCTGTTCTGGCAGCCCCTGACTTTGCGTTGCCCTTTCAGCTGGAGGTCGACGCGAGTGCTGCTGGGGCTGGAGCTGTGCTGTTGCAGGCGGGAGAGGGCGAGGTGCATCATCCGGTTTGCTACTTCTCGGTGAAGTTCAAGCTACATCAGTTGAACTACTCGACCATCGAGAAGGAGACGCTGGCGATGCTCCTCGCTCTCCAGCACTTTGAGGTGTACGTGGGTTCCAGCGCTATTCCGGTGTTGGTCTACACGGACCACAATCCCCTGGTGTTCTTGGCTCACATGTACAATCACAACCAGAGGTTGATGCGTTGGGCCCTGTTGGTGCAGGGCTACAACATTGTCATCCGTCACAAAAAGGGGGTGGACAATGTTGTGGCCGATGCCTTATCCAGAGGGTAGGTCTGGAGGTACTGCTCTGATTGGAAAATAATGTTTTGCTCACCCGGTGGGTTCGCTTCTATGGGGGAGGTGTCACGTACGTGGGTTGTTCATTATCATTATTGCCATATATTTTAACACCATGTAACATCAGGGTAGTATATTATTTGTGTTGTTGTGTCATCTCCTAATCGCCTGTTTCTGTTCGCAGATGCCACTCATCTCCCTGATTGGATTGGTTGCACCTGATTGGTGCATCTTCAAGCAGGCAGTGGAGATGGGTGGTTAATAGAGTGGGAGATGACACACATCGGGGAGCCTCATTCTCTGTCAGTTGCCAGTGATCAGAGGATTGGGAGGTTGCCATTGATTTGACCACTGTGTGTGGATACTCTGTGCTTTGTTTGCCACTGTGTATGGACTTACCAGTAGCAGGATATATATATATTGTTGTTGTGGGCCTTAGAGCCATATTCCTTCCTGCTTGGAAGTAAGTATCTATATATATATATATATATATATATATCTGTTTGTATTGCTCTGGTGCTAAGTAATATACTATATATTATATCATATCCTATTATATTATATTAGCTCATATTGTATTATATATACATTATTAGTATTCTCCTTTACCTTACCTTGTCTGTTCTCCAATTACCTTTTTCCCTATTTGTTTATATGTTTGTGGGATTACTTCCCCTCCTTAGCATAATAAATCAGTGGAGGTTTAAATCCCTACCCGGTACAATAAATATAATTTACTATTTTGGAACAACGCCTTGTGTTTATTTTCTTACCTGCCCGGGACTGCTTAATGCACTACTGGAGGGGCTGGTTTTCACATACAGCCCGCTCCAGCTTATATTCTATATTGTCATTAGACATTGCTATGTGACACACCCCCACTTTCAACTATAACTAGACGGCCATGGGTACAATAGAGTATGGCTCAATACAAACAACTGCTAAGAGGATGCAGACCAGAAAAATACTTTAGTCTTGTTTACCTAAGGTGAACGATGAATTCTCTTTTTCCTCTCTCTCTCTCTCTCTCTCTCTCTCTCTCTCTCTCTCTCTCTCTCTCTCTCTCTCTCTCTCTCTCTCTCTCTCTCTCTCTCTCTCTCTCTCTCTCTCTCTCTCTCTCTCCTAGTATGTCTCTTGCTCTCTGTCTCTCATTATCCCCCTCTTTCCTTCCTCCCTCCCATTATAAGCGTCTTGCAATGTTGGTTAAGATATGAAATACTTGCCATAGTGCATACAGAGACTGTAAACAAACACGTCCACAACGCAGTCCGCACACAGGAGTCAGGACTGCGATTATTAATAGAATAGGAATATGTCAAGATATTGCCGACATACAGTATACAGTATGGCTCGGCGGCCCATGATCAAACCAAGCAAACCATGTACAGTATGGCTCGGCGGCCCATCAAAGAATAACACAGTATGCTATGACACGGCAGAACATATACAGTTTGGCTCCACACACACACACACACAGCGGCAGGCACGTGCACACATAGGGGTGAAGGGGTGCCCGGGCACCTGCCTTTTTCATTTTTCATTAGAAAGTGCCCTTTTTATGCCACTTTTTTTTATTTTTATTTTTTTTACTGTTGCACATATAGATATACTGCCCTGCCCTTCCAAATGAAAGATGTCACGATAGCATCTAAATATTAGGTAAAGAAAGAGAGAGAAATGCCACCCCTCTCGTAAATAATAGGTCCTTCCAGCCTGGATTCGTTCTGACGGAAAACATAATAATTTTGATTGACAGTCGAGTCTGCCAATTACGTCACACCGCTTGTACCCGCCCTGCTGTTCTTAGCACCAATCGGCAAGCACTATCTTTTTTGACTTCCTGAATGTCCCGTGTGCTGTAACCTCGTTCCCAGCTTTATCTCAAGAGATAATGTGTGCTGACAACAACAAAGCTACAGTGCTAACAATAAGCGATTTGGCTGGATGCAGTCTGGAGTCACAGTGGATAAACATCAAGACAACAGTCTGTGACTGTGGCTGTGGCCTGTGGGACAGTGGACATAATACTTCATCAAGCCCTGCTGACCTGGACCACGTTTCAACTAACAAGTGAGTTAATGCGGTCTCTCTCTCGCTCTCTCTCTCTCGGTCTCTCTCGCTCTCTCTCTCTCTCTCTCTCTCTCTCTCTCTCGCTCTCTCTCTGTCTCTCTCGCTCTCGCTCTCTCTCTCTCGCTCTCTCTCTCTCTCTCTCTCTCTCTCTCGCTCTCTCTGTCTCTCTCGCTCTCGCTCTCTCTCTCTCTCTCTCTCGCTCTCTCTCTCGCTCTCTCTCTCTCTCTCTCTTGCTCTCTCAACACAGCGCGCCCGCATGAATGAATGAATGAATGAATGAAAACTTTATTAACAGATTGCAGAATGGGTACAGTACAGTACAGCTCAATACATACAATTGTTAAGGGGATGCAGACCAGAGAAAGACTTTCGTCTTGTTTACATCAGGGTCCCCCATTTTCAATTCATCGTAACATATATGACATACATGACATACAGATAGACAGTACTGCTACTGCGCAGCTGTTGGTCTGGAGCGCATATTGTGTTATTAAAGGGACACTATGTAGTTTTGGTGACATTGGTGAAACTGAATGTACCATAGACTGTATTAACCAAAAAAATCGGGCTCGCGCGCTACGCGCGCTCACATTGCATTTTATAAAATATGCCCTTTTCAACTTTTTCGGCACCTGCCTTTCTAAAGTCCTGTGCACGTCCCTGCACAGCGGCATCACTTATGAAAAGTTATTCGGTTACTCACCATTGTTGCAGCTGACGCGCCTTGCTCCAAATGTGTAGACAATAGACAGTAAAGCAAAGTGGCAAAACTCGTCCACAAAGTTGATTTTTGAAACAAAGTTCTCCTCCAAGTCCTGTGGGTATTGTCTCCTCAACTTTTCTGCAGCTGAGCGAATTTCAGTTCTGCTCAATGAATGAATCCGAGAGAGGAATCCGAATTCCCCCTCTAACTAGTGCTTGTATGCTTCATTGCATCGTTAATAAAGTTTTCAATCAATCAATCAAACAATGCCATTTGTTTAGACATTCACAAGACTCGCATAACGTTACAACATAACGTTAGCTAGCAAGCAAGCTAGTCAACAATATCTCCTTCCTCCATGATTGCAACGCTATCTACAGTACTAGAGAATTCGCCCGCGAGGCGATGACGTTGTTGTCACGTTTTGCTTTTAATGTGATTTGATTGGTGAATTTGGTGGGAACTTTCAGGTCCAGCCGCCGGGGGCTGAAGAAGACATTGAAGAAGAAATGCCTCTAACCTACAGTAGAACCAAGCTGCAGCTGTGTTAAGGCTTAGGCTCTAAGCCCAAACCATTGAATTAAGCTTGAATCTTATTGGCTAATAATGAGGTAATAGGACGCATGAAAAAAAAGAAAACGGCCTAGCGTCAAAAAAGCCTCCAAATGTCAATCAAAATAATGCTACCAGCAGACTGTTGGGCTCACACTGACAGATTTTCTTTATTATTGTAAACTATTAAAAAATTTAATAATAATAATAATCTTTTTAAATCTTTAATTAAATATATATATATTTTTTTTACTGTTTATATTTTTGGGGAAGCTTGGCTTCCCTTGGCTTCCATGAATATTCACCACTGCAGTGTGGACCCAAATAGATTTTCTGTCAACTATTCTAACTTCAAACTTCTTCAAACATTGCAACAGGAAATAAACGTGGGTCTTTTTACAATGTTATCGTTGAAACCGTCCTCCATACACATAATGGAGGACCCTCAAAGAACACTTCACAAGAAATAGGTCAAAGCACAAAATAACGACAACAATAATAATATGCACTACTGAGTGGGCGGTATAATGGTGATATACAAAGACCTAAACAGCATCATGCCATGCAGAAATAAAATAATGCAGCATGAAAGTACAACAGTGTAACAATACAGTGTTCCTATTAATACACTGTCTAGAAAACTCACAGGGAGGTAATAGAAAGGGGAGAGAAGTAAATCTCCTTGTTTAGGCCTGGAAAGGAAGTGGCCCTGAGACGTCTATTCAAAAAGTCTCCCGCTTTTGAGTCTGTCGCCCCCCCTTGCATTTCTTTGGAATGACCTCAAATGGTCATGACTTTCAAAGAGTCAGGGTTAGTGTAGCCCACGGCCCTGCCGTGTGGTAGTTGGGGCGTATGCGTTGCGTATTCATGTCAGCCGCTCTCTCCCACAGCTTGCGTTTTGTGCGGCCAACGTAGAAGCCGATGTAGAATGTAGGAGCCACATCTGAATGTGCCGGTGGGTTTCAGGGACCGAGTAGTGGGTTTTGAGCGGGGTGGGGTGGGTACACTGTAAGATCAAATACATTTACAGATTACAACCTTTATTTAATGGTTAATATTTTGATAAAAGGTAATTTACTGTATTTTTATGGCATTTACACTTAAAGTAGAAAAACAAAAGTAATCTGTAAAATAATACAGTGAATTTCCAGTGAAAAAACATTAATTTTTTACAGTGTAGGTGACTCCTCACCAGGCTGTCTTTTAGTGTTGGTGACCTTCTGAACGAGGAAGCTAGAGGCTCCACAAACACTGAAAAAGGGCTGGGTCACTAAGCAGGATGTCCCAGTTCTTAGTGATATGTCTGATATTATAGGTTGCTATAATTGTGTAGTTAAAGCTCTTTACGGTAGAATGACTGCATTGTTCCTTCTCATCTCGTTGGTTTAGACATATCATGTATTTTTACAACTCTAAGTACATCTTTTCAAACTCTGAACACAGATTTCTCTTGACATTAACAAATTGTTCTTTTGAGTGACGTGAACGTTATCCCATTAAGTCGTCTGACATCTTCTTGTGAGGGGGAAATGTTTGGCAAGTACAATGGGATATTGTAATCACTTGTGTCTGTATGTGAGTGTCCCTCTGTCTGTCTGTCCATAACCATGATAACCTGCACATGTCTCATCCGATTTGGCTCAGGCGGAGGATACAGTCAGCCAAGGAGCCTTAGTATTGGTTTTTGTTTCAAATTAGATCAAGGAGCAAAACATAGGCCCAGATTTGCACCCCTATAAGCACAAAGTCAGCCTCACACTTTTTGCAAAACAATACACACAGTGATTTGCAAAACACTAAACACACTTGCATTACATTACACACAGAATGTCAAATTACCACATATCAGTGGAGGTTATTGCATGACAACTAGTGAGGCAGTGCTTCACTAGTAATATACAGGGGGAAAAAATGATTAATATACATATATATTTTATTTATTATTTTATTATTAAAAAAAGAATTGTTAGAAATGTTTTCCACTGTGAAAAAAACAATGCCAGTGAATTTTTTTTTCTTCAAAAATGTCCAAGTGACAGCTCTGAGCTCTCTGACCTGGCCTGATCCCATAACACATTTGATGGCCAGCTGTCAATCACTCACTGCAAAAAAAGTGCACGGGCTTGGCTTAAGAATATAATTATCCAATCAAAATAGGGTATTTGAGTTTAAAAAAGGCGGGTAGTGAGGCCATGCACACTTGATTGATGGCGTTCACGGCGTGCCACATTGTGTTGACAAACTTAAGATATTAGCTTAATAGTTAATAACGTTAAATCCAATGGCATTTCGGATATACAGAAGCTAACAGTTAAAACTCAAACTGCATATGATCGGTATGATGGTCCACCATGAATGCATGAAAGGGGGGGGGGATGTTGTTTCTGATTATTGATTACCAATAACCGCGTTAGCCTTATTAGCCTCATTCGCTGATCGGGTGGATGGCTATCATAACAAGCCCTGATCAGCATGTAATTTACATGAAAAAGATCTTCCCGTGGGCCGGTTGGATCCCCCAAAGCATTTCCCAGTTATCGATCGCCATCTGGTAGATCCATATGTCCATTGGCTGATATATTCCTTTACTGCACACTGAAATCTGCGTCCCAAAACGTATTCCAAGCTACTAGGCTGCACTAACTGGAATCTACATTGAAAGTAAAAAAAAAATAGTGCACCGTTCTGCCACAGGGCACACTGCATTATCGAGACATCGCCCCTAAGAGGATCTGGCCGGTAATGCACTTTTCAGAATTCGAAGAGGAGGGTAGATCTGCAGTGCAGCTCGGTGACATCGAGTAGGTTATTACAATGGAATAAAAGCCAAAACAACCTTGCCACGGACATGTCCGTGGTTGGTCCTCAACCGTTGGATTCGAAACACGGATTTATCCGTGGTTGGCCCCGAAACGGTTAAAAGAGCCAAGGCTGGCTTGCCTAAATTAAACATATGACTTACCATCAGAAGAGTTGACATTCAGCTGTCCACAAAAAAAAAAGTGTTTCATATCCTTTACAGTGTAACAGTCCATGGGCATGTTGTATCTGTCCCGTAGTTTGAAAAAGCAGGCATGATGATGGAAAGCAAAATACGCATTTACATGACTGCATCCAGCTAGCCATATAGCTTGTTGTTGTTGTTGTTGTTGTTGTTGTTGTTGTTGTTGTTGTTGTTGTTGTTGTTGTTGTTGTTGTTGTTGTTGTTGTTGTTGTTGTTCTTACCGAACCAGCTAAGACAGAGTATAGCCTTAACCCTTCGAGAAGCTTTGTGGTCCAGGCTTGTCTTGAACTTTCCATAAGTGTTAGTTAGTTAGATCCAACGTCTGAATGTACAGTATCTCGTGATGATCTCTCCAACTCCTGAGAATACACTTCCACGAGCCTAGCTAAGCTAACACACTGAATCGAAATGAAAATACTAGTTACTGGCTCCTCTTCCAAATGATTTTCTGATCACTGACGACGTGACGAGTACAGTGGCGCAGAGCTTGCTTCGAGCGCTAGAAAACGCGCCCAGAGACATCATATTTGAAGACCCTGATAGGCAAAATGTATTTGCTTGTGCGCGTTAAGTCTATGCGCCCAGTATTAGGGGTATTCTCTATCAGGAGAGAGAGAGTGACGTCATGTGAATCACGCACAAAACAATGATTTATATTTGATATATTAACTAGGGCTGACCTTCGAAGCTTTTTTTGGCAATCGAAGCTTCGGGGCCGAGCTTCGATTTTAATTCGAAGCTTTGAATTTTTTTTTTCTTTTTTTTTTATCTTATGTTGTGGGACTTGTACAGCACTTTCATAAACTTTGTTGTTTTTAAATGTGCTCTATAAATAAAGTGGGTTGGATTAATTAATTAAGTAGCCCCTTTCGTAACTGAGCCAACAAGGTTTCACTCGGCTGTGTGATTTAATTCAAGGTGGATCGCTGTTGTCGTTTGAACAACTTCAGATTTCATGGGAACTACCAATCCCCCAAATCAAGAATGTTTAAGATGAATGAAGTAAGATTTTGATTATTTGAAATATGGCCTGTGTAGACTAAACTATGCACATAATTATGTCAGTCTACAAGGTCCGGATTCTACATGGTCCGGCAATGTAGACCTTGTAGACTCCACTACAGACCAATTATCAGTGAATGTTCATGCATTTTTAAGAAGGGCAACTTCCACAAAAAAACAAAGAACTCACCAAAACATCTCAGTAGCACCTTATCTAAATTTTATTTCCTATTTTGTTTATTCATCCCAGTATCTTTCTTTCTTATGTGTGGAATTCTACAAGGCATGTAGGTGTATATGTATTTGAGGATGATATCCTTCAAACAGGCAATAGTGATGATATAATTTGGGCAGTGCTGAGCTGGGTTACTTTCCTCCAGTGTATTTGTCCCCCGGCCCCACCCAATGGCCCCATGCGCGCGCGCGTGCGCGCACACACACACACACACATTTACATTTAGTAATTTAGCTGACGCTTTTATCCAAAGCGACTTACAAGTTCTGTACGACAAGTCATCAGGAAGGGCACAACTCTATCAGCTGAGTAACAATGTTCATCAAAGTGTTGAGTGCTACAGTGTAGGTTAGTTTATTAGGACACGTGCATAACAGTAAGGTTAGATATCTTTTTTTTTATTATTATTTTTTGATAATGGTTGAAGAAGTGCGTCTTTAGTCGACGGCGAAAGATTGGACGGGTTTCGGCTGTCCTAACTGGGATGGGTAGTTCATTCCACCATTGTGGGGCAAGGACTGAGAATAGGCGGCTTCTCTTTGATGTCCCTCCGGGAGCTTGGATAGGAGTAGATCTGAGGCGGCCAGAAGATGCAGAGCGTAGGGGTCTTGAGGGTGTGTAGTTAGAGACCATTGACCGGAGGTAGGCGGGAGCGGTTCCCTTTGCCGCACGGTATGCTAGGTCGAGGGCCTTGAAGCGGATATGTGCAGCAATGGGGAGCCAGTGCAGGTCCCTAAGAAGTGGGGTGACATGGGCCGACTTCGGTAGGTTTGAGATCAGGCGGGCCGCTGCGTTTTGAATGAGTTGAAGAGGCTTGGTGGCAGTGGCCGGGAGGCCAGCTAGCAGTGCGTTGCAGTAGTCGAGGCGGGAGATGACTGTTGATTGGACGAGGAGTTGGGTGGCTTCTTTTGTCAGGAAGGGGCGTATCCTTCTGACGTTGCTCAGGAGGAATCTGCAGGTTCTGGTTGTCGCTGCGATGTGAGCAGAGAAGTTCAACTGGTCGTCGAGGACAACACCAAGGTTCTTGGCGGTCGGCGACGCGGTCACAGCTGCATTCTCGACTGTGATGGAGAGGTCGGTCAGGGGGGAGGATTTGGCCGGCAGGTGGAGCAATTCTGTTTTGCTTAGGTTCAGTTTGAGGTGGTTGGTCGTCATCCAGGCGGAGATGTCGGACAGACAGGCCGAGATCCGCTCAGAGATGTGGATATCTGAGGGAGGGAAGGAGAGGAAGAGTTGAGTATCATCGGCATAACAATGATATGAGAAGCCATGAGACGTGATAATGTTACCCAGTGATTTAGTGTAGAGGGAGAAGAGAAGGGGTCGAGCCCTGGGGGACACCCCGTCCGGAGGGGGCGGGTGGCCGACAGAGTCCCTCTCCATGACACTTGGTAGGAGCGGTCATTGAGGTATGATGTCAGCCATGTCAGCGCAGATCCAGCCACTCCCATTCCTGCGAAGGCCGCGAGGAGGATCTGATGGTTGACTGTGTCGAAGGCTGCAGATAGATCTAGGAGAATCAGGACAGAGGAGAGGCCTTTCGCTTTTGCTAAGTGAAGTGCCTCTGTGACCGCAATGAGGGCCGTTTCTGTGGAGTGGCCAGTCCGGAAGCCAGACTGATTGGGGTCTAGGAGGTCATTCTGTAAGAGATAAGCAGTAAGTTGGTTGGATACAGCACGTTCAAGTGTTTTAGAATGGAAGGAGAGAAGAGAGACAGGACGATATTTGGCTATGACGGTGGGGTTCAGGTTTTTTTTTTTTATGAGGGGCGTGACTCTGGCTTGTTTTATGGAGGTGGGGACCACCCCCGAGTTGAGTGAGGAGTTGATGGTTGCAGTTAGGAATGGGAGGATGTCCGGTGCTATGGTCTGGAGGAGTGGGGAGGGTAGCTGGTCCAGCTGGCATTTAGTCGGACGGTTCGACGTTACCAGTGTCAGGGTCTCGGCTTCTGTAATGGGAGAGAAAGATGACAGAGTGAAGGATGAGGTTCTCGATTCAGCGTTTGGAATGGGTGGGGGTTGGGAGAAGGAGCTGCGGATGTTCTCCACTTTTTCCTCAAAGAAGATCGCAAAGTCTTCGGCAGAAAAAGATGAGGGAAGAGGAGGTGGGGGGGGGGGGGGGGAGTGAGGAGGGAGGACATGGTAGCATGCAGTTTGCGAAGATTCTTGGCAGAGGCCTCGATCCTATGGTGAAAGAAAGAAGCTTTGGAATTAGTAATGGTTTTGGAGAATGTTAACAAGAGGTTGTGATATGTGTCGATGTCAGCAGTGAGGCGTGACTTTCTATACTTCCTCTCAGCCGCTCTCAGGACCTGTCTTTGTTCTCTCACTGCATCCGTCAGCCATGGACTGGGTGGGGAACGGCGGGCAGGTTTCTCAACGAGGGGACAGAGCTTGTCGAAGGAGGTTGCAAGGGCTGAGAGGAGGGTGGAGGCTGCCATCTCTGTGGGGAGAGCAGAGAAGGTGTCACTCAAAGGTAGAGCGGATATTATGTCAGAGGAGAGGGTGGAGGGGGATAGGGAGGGCAGGTTGCGTCTGAGTGAGACGGTTTGAGTTGGGGTGAAGACTTTTCGGTTAAGCATGAGAGTTAGTGAGAAGGATATGAAGGAATGGTCAGATACATGTAGGGGAGTTACCGTGGTGTTAATGATGCTGGAGTTACGGGAAAATATGAGATCCAAGGAGTTGCCTGCTTTGTGGGTGGGAGGCATGGCAGTGGGAGTCAGGTCAAATTGTTGTAGGAGGGAGACCACTGGGACCGACTGAGATGAGTCAGGCAGGTTGAAGTCACCCAATAGAAGGAGCGGGTGCTTTGGTACCATGAGGTGCAAGCATAGTCGTAGTACCCTTGAATGAGTGCTCCTGCCAGAGTCAATTCAGGGTATTCTAGTTTACCAGAGAGGAGATCCGGTACAAGAATCTAGTTCGTTGGGTGACTTTTTTTATTACATTGGATGCCATTTTGTCACAGGAAATATTTGCCTCTAGGATGGAACCCAGGTATGTAATTTCATCTTTCCTTGTGACAATATTGTCACCCACTGTAACTGAGAAGCCGTCGGTCTTGCTGAGTTTGGTTTTTGATCCGAAGAGAATGGACTCTGTTTTACCCAGGTGTAATGATAGTTTGTTATCAATTTGTTATTTGTTTCAGGTCAGTACACTGTGAAAAGTACAGAAACTCTACCTCCTAAAGCTAAACGTTAGGTAGCATGAATGTAAGGAGGATTGTTAACTAATTTGAATGGTTAATAACGTATATAATATATATTTTTTTTTATCAACTTTTTCTCCCATTTTCTATTTTTTCTCTCATCCCAATTTTCGTATATCGTCCAATTCTACCCTCCCCTGTCTCGAACACTGTTAGGCCATGCCTCCCACAAGCCGGCTGCAATGTGGACGAAGCCTTACATCACGTGTCCCCTCCGGTACTCGAGGAAGCAGCCGTCGCATCTTTTCACCTGCACAGCGTGATCTCTCAGCGTCGGGGGTCTGCGTGGGAGGGCACGCCGCCCCCGTCGCTTCCTGATTCTGCTGTGCAGGCGCACCAACCGACCTGTAGGAGTCGCTGTCCACAACGTCCGATCCCCACCCATCAGCTTCCCACCCCCTAATACTGCCAATTGTATTAGTATGAATGACCAGCCAAGCTGATAGCAATGCGGAGAGCTGGGCTCGAACCCAGCATCTCCTGCATTGGTGGTGAGCGCCTTGCCCACTGCACCACCTAGGCGCCCTAACGTATATATTTGATATATATTGTGTGAGTGTGCATAGTGACATGTCACGGCACTTGGAGAAAATGGCGATTGTCACGTTATACAGACGTGTATAACATGTGCCACTGGGTCATAGAAGACGTTATAGTTATAGCTTATATTGTAAAATATTTATTCAATGCTGGGGGCCTGAACACAATTCCACAAATGTGGAATAAGGTTATCCGTGAATTGAGTACTAAGGTTGTAGGAAGTACTGTTGACAGAGTCACCTGGGGAGCAACAATAACTTGGTCATGACGACAAGGTTCCTCTCTTTAGCCTTTGGCGTGGTTTATTATTTCACACATAGCTTATGCACCACGAGACCTTCTCTCTGTGAGAGGCGACGGAGGAAGAGACAGAGGGGGAGGGAACATTCCCTTAAATACCTCTTACCTGACGTCAGCTCCAATAGCTACGTCTCCTTGCGCCTATAGCGCCCTCTTGTGGAAACAGTTAAGCAGTTACATGCAATCATATATAACACATAAACTCAACACTCCCACTTATGGCTAACGTGTATACTGTACAACTTTTCCTAAAACATCTTTCAAAGAAAAGAATACAGTTCAGAACATCAAAAAAAAATATGGCAGTCAATATTACATAACAGGCAATATTTTACACACCAAACATGACCTCTGCAAATCTTCTCAATTTCAGTTTGGAGACAGGCTTGGTCATAGCATCTGCAACCATGTCGTCTGTAGGACAATAAACAAGTGTCATCATTTCTTCTCTGATGACAGATCTGATGAAGTGATATTTTATATCCACATGTTTACACCTCTGTCGGCACACAGGGTTTCCCTGGTTGTCTTCATAAACAACAGTTTTCTTATATACATAGGTATCCATTCCTTCGAGCAGTTGTTCTAGATAAATACATTCATGTATTGTCATAGCTAGAGCCATGTATTCGGCTTCACAAGTTGATAGCGCCACTGTGGGCTGTTTCTTTGTTTTCCATGAAACCAGTGAGCTGTCTGTCCCCAAACTCACACAATACCCTGTGGTACATCTTCTGTCTGTGGCGTCTGCCGCCCAATCTGCATCACTGTAGGCTTTAGGCCCTAAGCCCTTGCTGCTCTTTCTGAAACAAAGCTGTTTATCTGCTGTGCCTTTGAGATAGCGAAAAACATGTTTTTCTGTAATCCAGTGCTCCTGTGTGGGATCAGCAAAATGTTGTGATAATTTACTCACTACAAAACATAGGTCAGGGTGAGTACATGTTGTCAAATAAATGAGGCTACCTACAGCTTCTCTGTACATTTTTACATTTGTCAATTTCTGAGCATCCTCTTGGTAGTCTAGTTTTTGATCACATGGTGTTTCCCTTGTTCTACATTCTTGCATGTCAAAACGTTTCAGGATCTTTTCCACATATATCTTCTGGGATATTTTTACACAACTGGCGGACTGTTCGAAGTCCATGCCTAGAAAATGTTTTAACCTACCCAGGTCTTTCATTTTGAATCTGGTGGAGAGTGTTAGGGATTTCCTATCCCTCGTGAATTCTTAATTGATATAGTTGTGGACCAGTCGGCCGAAAGACGAAAGCGGAACACGGAGTATTTCAGGAGCTTTTATTCATCAGAGGAGAAGACAGTTACCCCGCGCGGGCACATCACCAGTAGAAGAAGGAGAGCAGAATGTCCATATTACATGTCATTTTATACATACAGAGGAGGGGAGGAGTGTGTGTGTGTGTGTGTGTGAGTGTGTGTGTGTGTGTGTGTGTGTGTGTGTGGTGTGTGTGTGTGTGTGTGTGTGTGTGTACTTGGTCAGAAGAAGGGGGGCTAATTGATTCCAGATGGAGAAACCCCTAGTCTCTGAATAACATCTCCATAACTCAAAGGGGCGTGACAGCTTGTGCGCATGTGTACGTGAGTGTGTGTGCGTGTGCGCGTGAGTGTGTGTGTGCGTGTGCGCGTGCATGTGTGTGCGTGAGATGTACAGGGGGCCCTGTGTAGAAGGAGCCTCGAGCCAGAGGTCATCAGGTCACGCCACATGCACAAAGGGAAAGACAGAGAGAGCAGGGTGCAGCCTACAGCCTAAGCACAGATATAAGATATTACCAGGCATCAATGAACTAATCTATCAATTCCCCCTTTTGACGTTAAATATATACGTCAACACACAGTTCATTGATGGATCTGTATCCGTCGATTGTCACCTCATTACATGCATCACATCCAATACCAGACGGGATAATCAACATCAAGAGAGGAGAGAGAGATTTAGAGGGAGGGGGGGGAGCGGGAGAGAGAGAGAGAGAGAAACACAATTCTGGCAACTTAACAGAAGACACACGTAACCCGTCGGACCCCCCTTACTCAGGCACACCCAACGTCCATCAGGGCGCTACCTTCCCTCTGTTACAGTGCACCGCCCACCTGGGTCGGCCCCGTCTTCTGGAGGGCAAGGGCTGACCTCCTGAGGTTGGTCCCCGTTCCAGGTGCGGGTCCCCTAGACAAACGTGTCTCCCTTGGTCGGCCGCCTTCCCAGTGTCTCTGGACTGTCCTCTCCACCTCTCGCCGGCCGGCCCACCATCACTCCAACTCAGCTCAGTGTCTCTCCTGCGGCCGCTTCCCCCGTTCTCGTCGTGGATGAACTGCGTGTCGTAGACGACTTGCGGCGGTGCCTATGATCTGCGGTGCATGTGGTGCCTGGCTGCTGTCGCTGATCTCCGGTGTTGCGGTGGTCATCTCTGGCCTCTGCTGCTCAGCTGCCATCTCCTCCGGTCCTGGCCCTCATCCTGGCCTGTCTGTCCTTCGTCTCCTCCTGCCTGTCACCCGGTCGTCTGGTGGTCTGGTCACGGACGTCTGAGGGGCTGCTGGTATCTCACCCCTGGTTCAGACGCGCTGCAGACAGCTGGTAGTGAATGTCTGGATCTTCTGCATCGTCTTCTCCTCCTCCGCGTCTCCATTCCCCGTTCCGTCGTTGGTTGCGGCTGGAACACATCAATTCTCACTTTGGAACCTCCATTTGTTAGGGATTTCCTATCCCTCGTGAATTCTTAATTGATTTGCCAGTGGACCAGTCGGCCGAAAGACGAAGCGGAAGACAGAGTATTTCTCAAACGGAGCTTTTATTCATCAGAGAAGAAGACAGTTACCCCGCGCGGGCACATCACCAGTAGAAGAAGGAGGCAGAATGTCCATATTACATGTCATTTTATACACTCTTGGATGGGGAGAGAAAGGGGAGGGGGGGGTGTGTGTATGTCTCTGTGTGTGTAACATGGGTGTTTGTGTGTTGTGTGCTCGCTAGGCTGTGTGTGTGCTTGGTCAGAAGAAGGGGGGCTAATTGGTTCCAGATGTAGAAGACCCCTTCTCGGAATAACATCTCCATAACTCAAAGGCGTGACAGCTTGTGCGCGTGTGTACGTGAGTGTGTGCGTGTGCACATGAGTGTGTGTGCGTGTGCGCGTGCATGTGTGTGCGTGAGATGTACAGGGGGCCCTGTGTAGAAGGAGCCTCGAGCCAGAGGTCATCAGGTCACGCCACATGCACAAAGGGAGAGACAGAGAGAGCAGGGTGCAGCCTACAGCCTAAGCACAGATATAAGATATTACCAGGCATCAATGAACTAATCTATCAAGAGCATACTTTTCACCTGCTCTAGGTTTCTAGTGTTGTCCGCTGCGATGATTAAATCATCCACTTCTGTATTTAAACATGGAATCCACTTCTGTATTTAAACATGGAATCCACTTCTGTATTTAAATCTGGAATACCCTCCTTCTGTATTTAAACATGGAATACCCTCCTTGATTGAGTACACCCATTTTCCTCCCACTGTCTGTCTACCCTCTGGTAACTTGGTTAGAGTAAAGGTGTGGTTGTCCTCTAGGGACCTCATCTCCTCATCCATTGCTCTCTCCCATTTTCTTGACTCAGGGGACACCATGGCCTCTTTAAAGGTCTGAGGTACTCCACTCACTACTCTGTAGCAGTAATCAATGCTGGTAAGTGTACTGTCATCCTCGTCACTTTCTCTCTAGGCATAGTCTTTCAGATACTTTGGGGGTTTGTGTTCCCATGAGGGATACCTCCCACTGCATGAGGCACGTGACGTCACCCTCGGGTGCTTCCCGTAATCATCCTCTGGGAGTTGTTGACTGTCTGTCTGCACGTCTGTGCTCAGTACACTAGGCTGTGGTGTCTCTCTTTCTTCACACCTTACTCTGGAGTCCAGCTCTGGCTCCTCTGTCTGTGTCTTGTTCTCACATGTTGTCTTTGTGACAAATTTGACTAGCCTGTGTTTTTGCACTTTCCTTTTACCGGGATAGTAGACTAGAAAAGCGGGGCTACCCTTGTCGTGCCCTACATCATCATCATTAGGTGGCTTCTTCGTTCCGAAGGTTGCCTATCACTCTCCAACCCATTCTGTCCCCACTTCTTCTCTCCAACTCCGTGACTCCGCCTCTCACTCCACTCCAATCACAGACATCGTCTACCCAGCCTCTTCTTGGTCTTCCACTTCCTCTCTTTCCATCCACCTTCCCCATCACCACCTTCTTGAACATCTCCCCGCTGGATCCTCTCAGAACATGCCCGCACAACTCCATCTTTCTCTTTTTCAACCTCTCCAGCAGCTGTCCCCCTTGCATATCCGCTCTTCTCAGTACCTCCTCATTCTTGATCTTATCCTTCCATGTTATCTTCAGCATCTTCCTCAGTGTCCACATTTCAAAAGAGTCTATCATCCTCTTTGCCTCTTCATTCAGCGTCCATGCTTCTGCTCCGTATGAAAAGACTGACATAACATACGTTTCCAAAATCCTGGTCTTCGTTTTCCAACTTATGTTTCTTCTCAATAATTCTTTATGGTTCCAGAATGCGCCCTTTGCAATTCCGGTTCTTCTCTTAATGTCCATGTTAGCTCTTCCACCTTCACTGATCCAGCTTCCAAGGTACATGTACTCCTTCACTTGTTCAAGTTTTTCTCCATCCACCTGTATTTTACAAACAGTTCCTGGTGTTTTTTCAATGATCATTACTTTAGTTTTCTTTGCGTTTAGTGACATTCCATAGTTTTTGCATTCGACATTCAGCTTATTCATCATGTCCTGTAGATATTCTTGACAGTTACAGACTATAGCAGTGTCATCCGCGTATCTTATATTGGTGATGTTCTCTTCGCCAAGTTTTACTCCTTTCCCTCCTCTCAGACCTTTTTTCATCAGTGATTCACTGTACATATTAAAGAGTACAGGGGACAAGATGCATCCTTGTCTTACACCCTTCTCCACCGGGAAGTCTCTTGATTTCTCCTTTCCTATTCTAACATTAGCCTTCTGCCTCCAGTATAAGTTGGCAATTATTCTTCGGTCAGAAACTGGTATTTTGAATTCTTCCATTGTTCTCATCAATGTTGTATGTTCAACTCTGTCGAAGGCCTTCGTGAAATCGATGAAGCAAATATACAGCTTCTTCTGTTGGTCTATCGATTTTTCACCAATGATTCTGAGTTGGCAGATTGCATCTCTTGTTCCTTTTCCTTTGCGAAAACCCATTTGGCTATCCGAGAGCTGATGTTCAATTATGGGTTCTATTCTGTTCTTGATGATTTTCAGGAGTACTTTTGATGCATGAGATATCAAACTGATAGTCCTGTAATTGTTGCATTCTGTGGCTCTTCCGGTCTTTGGGATTGGAATGAACATTGATTTTAGGAAATCATTTGGAATATTTCCTGAGTTATAGATGTTGTTTACCAGTTTCACAAGGAGCTCGATGCATCGGTCACCAGAGTTCTTAATCAGTTCAGCAGGGATCTCATCCTCGCCGGGCGATCTGTCCGTGGCCAGTGACTTCACAGCCTCTTCAACTTCTTTTTTTGTGATCTGGACTTTTTCTATCTCTTCTAGACTAATTCCTGTGTCTGATGTTCTGTTCTGGTCTTTGTATAGTGTTTCCACATACTCTGCCCATCTATTGATTATTTCCTTCTCGTCAAGGAGCAGTTTTCCTTCTTTGTCTCTGACACCTTGGGTTGTTTTTTTCCTCTTCCTTGTTAGTTGTTGGATCTTGTTGTACATGAGAGGGTTGTGCTTCTTGTCTAGATCTTCAATTTCCTTGCATTTTTCTTTGTAATACTTCTCTTTTGCATCTCTACACATCTTCTGTACTTTTCGTTTTGCTCTGTTGTATTCAGTTTTTCTGTCTGCATTCTTCATGTCTGCTCTCTTTTTCATCTCATCCAGAATGTCTTTCGTCATCCACTCTTGTTTCTCAACTTTTTCTGGTTTACCACAGATTATGTCTGCAACGCTTCCCAGTTTTTCTTTCAGTTTTGTCCATAGTTCTTGTGGATCTTCAATATCTGCTAACTCTCTATTTTCTAATGTTTTGTTCACTTCGTTAATGTATTAACGAAGAGTCCTTTTTCACACCTGGACTCGAGCTTTCCTCTGTCCTGCTGGTAAGCATAACACACTGACCCAAATGTTTGCATTCTGGCTAGATTACACTTCTTTCCTGTCAGTGCGGTATACGGGGTGGTGCCTGTGTGCTTATTAAAACACCTGTTTCTGGTGTAAGCGGCTTCTTGTACCGCATAATGCCATAGACTCTTAGGTAAGTTACCATCTATTAGCTTACACCTAGCCATTTCGAAAAGAGTGTGTCCTTCCCTCTCTGCTATCCCGTTCTGGTGCGGGGAGTAAGGACATGACGTCTCGTGTCTTATCTTGTTCCTTCTCAACAGTGATTGGAACTCTCTATTTGTGAACTCGGTTCCGTTGTCGGACCTCAAGCATCTTATGTTGCCATAAGGGGCTACATCTGCAAGGAATTTCTCCGTGGCCTGGAATGTGTCACTCTTTGCTTTGAGAAAGTAAACAAACACTGCCCCTATACACACATCTGTAAAAGACTGTACATATTTAAAGCCACCTATGGACTCGTTGCTTACTGGAACGGCTAGATCTGTGTTAACTAGCTCAAGTGGTATCTTTACTTTTTCCGTGGGACCTCTGTTCCTCGATTGAGTGAATTTCCCCTTTATACACACTTCACATTCCTTGTTAGGTCTATGCTTTTCACCGTTAATGTGCATGCCTTCTGTCACCGCTTGCAGTTTCAGTAAATCCTCGTAATTACAATGACCCATGATCTCATGCCATGTCTGAATATCATGACTGACAGTCACGTTACACATATCGTTATCGTTACATTCTGTTTGTAGATAATACATTCTCTTGTACACTTCAATGTTAAATCGCGTACTGTTAGGCTCTACAAGAACATCTTTACCTTCATTGAAGAACACTTTGGCACCGTTTGCAGTAGCAGATTTGACAGAGAATAGTTCTTGTGGGAACGAGGGTATGTAGAGAGCTTTCTTTAACGTCATTGTACACCGGCGCCCCTCACTGTTTATGAGGCATACCTGTGCGTCTCCTCTCCCCTGCGCCAACCCGAATGTGCGCTTCCCGTCTGCCAGCTCCATGCTGTGTCTCTCCGGCTCGAAGGTGCTGTCAAAGTTCTTGAATCGGTTCCTGTCGTTGATGATGTGGGACGACGCACCTGTGTCCACGATCAGTCCCTTCCTTTGGACCTGCTGCTGCTGCGTTGACTGGGTGACGTACGTTGTCTGCGCCCCGAAGATGAAGTCCTCTCGTCCCGCTGCTCTCCGGGCGTCATCTCGACTCGCCTCACGTTCACCGTTGCCGCCATCTTGTCCACAGTCGCCATCATGCGCGTACCGAGCGCCCTGGTCGCGTTTCTTTCTACACACTTTGTCTGTGTGCCCGTGCTTTTACAGAAGCTACACCAAACAGTCTTTGTACAGTTATCTTTCCGGTGCCCCTTTTCTCCGCATCGCCAACACGCCAGCTCCGTCGGGGGTCTGGTCTTCTCTCTTGGTGCCGCCCGGGCCTTCAGTACCCTCTCTCCCGCCTCCTCTGCGACTGGGTGTGTGTCTTCTGAGGCCTCAAAGTTCCGCTGCTTGGCCTTGAACTCCCCCAGCGACATGTCCGCTGAACCGTGTGTCACCAACAGTGTGAATGGTTTATACATCTCCGGTAGTCCTCGCATAACCATCGCCATCATTAGTCCATCGCTCGGTGCCTCTCCTGCACTCTTAACACATTAACTGCCACAGAGTTTGCCCGTCCCATACCACTCTCTGCCACCACTCTAAGCCTATGGAGATGTTTACCTTCATTGCAGGGCTATAATTTTTTTAATTTTTTTTATTGATCTTTCCCCCCCTCCTTTTTCCTCCAATTTTCTCCCATCCCAATGTTAGTCGTTATGCCAATTCCCAATCCCCTTCCTGGTCGCTGCGCACTTACCCCCCACAGTCGGTCTGGGAGAGTGGAGGCTATCACGTGCTTCCTCCGACACACGTCTAGCCAATCAACCGCTTCTTTTCACCTGGCAGCACGGACTCTCACTGAGAGGGTGTAACGTGTGGAAGGATCACACTACCCCCCTTAGATCCTATCCGCGCTGAGCAGGCGCCCCGACCGAACTGTAGGAGTCGCTGTTTACAACGACCCGGACCCACCCCGCCAGCTTTCCCACCCTCTGATACAGCCAATTGTATTAGTGTGAACGGCTAGCCAAGATGGTGACAACGCCGGAGCTGTGAGCTGGATTCGAACATGCGAATCCAGCGTCTCCGGTGTTGGTGACAAACGCAATCTCCGCTACGCCACCTGACCGCCCTGGGCTATAACTTTTTTAATTGTATTGCTAAATTGACATTACTATGGCCCATTCAACATCGATTATCTATCGTTCAGGATGTAGGAACGTTATACTTTTTCATTCATAGATTCATACGAAAATACCGTCTAGAATATAAATATGTTTTTATCGTTTTCTGCAGTAATTCCTAGAACGCGAGTTATAGGCATAAACGCATATATAGATGATCAACTGCCGTTTGTTGCCGATACACGCTATATAAAAAATTTCGACTGTACATGATCCTAAACGTTATGACTTATCATGCACGGATGAACGGGGGGGAGGGTCGTTTATAATTCCGTGATCGTCAGTAAATGCTTTATGTAGTATGGGTGATATATTGATCAGAGCAGTTTGCATTAATAATAATAAACAAACACGCTGAAAATGACGTCAGCGTCCTCTTACCGTTCGCCGATGAGACTGGAGGAAAAATATCCCACTTATTTGACGGCGATCTACTAGATCCATTTCCGGTTTGTATAATAATAATAAACGCCCAAATCATATCGATTATTGAGTTATGGCAGCGATCGATATACACGGATGTGTGTCTAGAGTCCTGCAACAATATGTGAGTGCCGGACGCATTTGCCAGAAGCACGGAGATCACCAGAGATCCATTTCCGGTTGTAACTCGCCGATCATCCACTAGGCGGCAGTGTTGCAGAGTTGTGCAGGCTCCCACTGTATCAGCCGAGGCTGGGTGAGGGAATTATGAATACCATGGCGAAAAAATTTAATATGACATCAATAACGTTGTACGCCGTGGTTTGGCAGAATTAGCATGACCTTGAAACACATTGTACGACGTTATATGTGTTAAGCGCCGTGATGATTTGTTCAGCCCTAATGACGTATTCGGTCACAGTCTCTGTGTTTGCTTTTGTCAGCGCGGTCAGTGTTATATAGAGGGATATGATCCGGGGTCTACCCCTGCCGATGTAGTGATCTCTCAACACTTTTAGGCTCTCTCTGCCTTTGTCCTTTGTGTCGCGGAATATCAGCCCCAAGCTTGTGTCGTCTAGGAGTGGTGCTAACTCGCAGTATGCGTCTGCATTTTGCTTGATATCCTTCCGCCGTTAGTTCTCCCGTGGGGGCCGTCAAGATCGTTGTCTTCAGTTTCACTCCGTGCATGCAGCACAACATTCGCTCTTCACAGAGCTCGTAGTCTTCTGCCCTTCCGGTAAACGAGGGCCCCATGTTTACAACAATAACTTGGTCATGACGACAAGGTTCCTCTCTTTAGCCTTTGGTATTGGTGAACATAATGTGGTCGGCAACCTATGGCAAATTTGGCATTGAACAACATTATCAACCGTGACTTTCTTACGCCGCAAATTAGTGTCATGGTAATTTTCTGATCCTATTCAGGCTGCTCTCTTGGTGCTTTCTCTCTTCCTCAGAGCAGCAGGCAGTGGCTGTGACCCGCTACAAACAAAGCTGTCCAAAGCAGCCATAGCCTATTCTGTCTGCCCTGTCTGCCCTATCCTCTCTCTCTCTCTCTCTCTCTCTCTCTCTCTCTCTCTCTCTCTCTCTCTCTCTCTCTCTCTCTCTCTCTCTCTCTCTCTCTCTCTCTCTCTCTCTCTCTCTCTCTCTCTCTCTCTCTCTCTCTCTCTCTCTCTCTCTCTCTCTCAGCATATTGATTCATTTGACATGTAGTCTAATTAAATCCGTTTTTTCCTTTTACAAGCTATGTGGTAAAATGCATTTAGTAGGTTCTACACAAATTACAATATGAATTGAGCAAATTGTGCATGTTGGGCACAGGTGAACATGGGTGCCAACAACCACTGCAGTGGATTGTTCATTCAGTGCATTATACATTTAATTTTTTTTATTTTATGTTCACTAATATTAAAAATAGCTTTTTCCATGTTGTAGATGTAGATACTGTATGGACTTTCTTTGAGCAACAGGACTGCATATCCCATGTCACTGTCCTGTCAACTCTCTCTCTGTTCCTCCAGTTGCTGCCCCTCTCTGCTGCCCATTGAAACCTATTAACAATATTGTTATTAGCAAGCTAACTCCAACACACTGATAAGGACATTTTGTAGTTGCACAAGATGGTTACCATGGCAATCGCTCAGGCAATTCTCCAGCTACACAGAACCAACACCGGGTCAGCTTAGGCTTCTCTCCTAGGTAGTGAGGTGGGTCAGACCGTGGCTTAGTTTAATTCACCTTTTCTCCAGCTTGACGTCTTTACACAGAAATTGGACCGGCTCTGCTCTACCTGTTCCCCGGGTCTGATGCTCTGTGTAAAGACGTCTTCAGTCAGCTTGTACAGACAGGAGCTTGACTTTGCATTGGTTTGTTAACTAGCCCAGATGATTGTACTGAGAAAGGAGTAACAGCATGGATTGTAGTGGGGCGGCGTGGCTCAGGGGTAGAGCGGGTCGTCCAATGATCGAAGGGTTGGTGGTTCGAATCCCGCTCAAGCCCATGTCCATCCCACTGCTGTTGTGTCCTTGGGCAAGACACTTAACCTACTTGCCTCGTATGAATGTGTATGCATGTGAATGAATGTTGGTGGTGGTCGGAGGGGCCGTAGGCGATGATTATTCGCCACGCTTCCGTGAGTCTGCCTCAGGGCAGCTCTGGCTGCAATTGTAGCTTACCACCACCGGTATGACTGTGTATGAACAAATAATGGACTCTGTACGTGCTCTGGGGTCACTGGGGTGTCATGAAGAGCGCTATATAAATCCAATCCATTATTATTATTATTATGAGAAAGGATTGTATCGACCAACATCATCATTGGTAAGAAATAGGACTAGGGTTAAAAAAAATAAACTGAACTATCCCTTTACATAATAATAATTATCTTTATTATAAAATAGTAAAATAGCTTTGGGGGAATACATTTAACAGTAGACAATCAATGTATTGTGAAATAAGTTAACAAAGTGTAATAAACACATAAAACGAACCATAATCTGGCCTTGCGCAGTGGCATAACATCATGTGATGAAGCAGATAATAAGTATGATTAGTGCTTAGGGTCAAGCGCTAGCCAAGTGAACTGTCTGATGTCAAAAACAGTGTTTAAAGTGAAACACAGCCATAATTAGCATACATTTGCATAATCACCTAAATGGACCCATCTCGGAAACTACTTGATCAATTTCAACAATGTTGGAGTGGTTTTGGGGGTTATTCGGGATGCTGAATCCATTGATGATACTTAACTCATTGACCGCCACGTTGGGAACGGGATATGACTATGATTACATTTGGACATCACAGCACAGACATTATGTATTCACATATATATATATATACTGACCCCAAATAGTTCCTATGGTAATGTCATATTGTCATAGTATAGTAGATATGCAGGTCTATAAAGATCTGCGTTGTCAAGACAAAGACTCAGATGTGAAGGGCATCCGCTCTTTTATTTACTACCTGTAACGTCACAGCAAATAGGAATAACACTAAAACTGGTCAAACTGTGTACCTTAATACAATAACATAGCTTAATAAAACAGAAATAACAAAGGAAAGGTATTTACATGTATTTACACAAGCATATAGGCCACAACATAACAATATGCGCTTCTTCTTACTGCATAGTAGTAAATAATGACTTGTTTTTGGAGTGTACTGTAAGTCTTCCTGAAACTTTATGAATATCTATTAATTACAGCACAGTGAGGTTGTTAACTAGAGGAAGGAAAAGATCACAGTGTGATAGAAACAATGGTCCTCATCTGGGCTCCCAAATTTAGCCAGTAGAGAATAAGTTGTATACAGCCAGACAACCGGTAGCTATGGTCCAATATTCATTTAATTGCAGCGTGGGCCGAGATGGAATAATGCATTGGTTACACACAGGACACTTCAAGCACAATACATGAGTTGTACAAAAGGATTTGATGAGGTTAAATCACAATAGCCCTCGTTGGCTTTTTACATCAAAGACAATAATGTACATTTAGTCATGTTATGTTAATGAAATAAGAATGTACTAAGCCATACATATGGGCACAACCCGGTCCTAAGGTAGGAATCTGTACATGTTACTCTAACCAACAATAATGAGTAACTTTCCCAACACTGGATTCTACTCACATGTATAACAGCACATTCTCTGGTGGCTCGATGGAGGCTCAGCCGGACCCCCCTGGGGACGGGTCGGTGGGCTGGCCTCCCAACTAACTGCACTGCTCCAATACTTATAGGCCCAATATGACCTTCCTATCTTTCAACTGGTTCAACCAATCACATGTATCTTCTTGTTGGGGCTGCTCTGCCCCCACATGTCCTTGTGGAGGCCGGTGTCGGTGGCCCCCTCCTTTTTGGGCCGTGGCTTCTTATTGACAGAGGCCTGTCTCCTCTGCAACCACTTCAACATTCCTCCATGCACCATTTTGACTTTCCCACACATATGGTTCATGCAATGACCTATAGATCTCTAATATCACCCCAGTACAGTCATTGCTTCTAGGCTGATATCAAACATCATAGGAGCAGCACCAACCTTTATTTACCAGACTGAATCTTTATAATATAACTGTGATTTGAAGGAAATGGCTTTATTACTTCCAGTTTTGACATTCCTAAAATGGTATTCTTCTTTGTAAGTTATTTTCTAATTTGTTACTATAATCTTGTTATTATTCCAATATTGTTTTTCATTCTAAACTAATATAATGCAATTATGTCCTGTGACCTTATCTTGATTAGGCAACTGTCTTTAGGTTTTACTGAGTCACCGTTTTTCTGTGGTGTGTGACTGAGTAAACAATGTCGTCATGAGAGGTGTCGCCTGGTGATTTTCAACATGATGAGGTCTGATGACTTCAGCCTTAATAGTGCTTGTGTTGAAAACATTAATCCAGTATAGTCAGTGCTTCTTAGGTTAATACTATTCAATTCACAAGAGCCATCCCAAAATCCCATCTACCAAACCGACACCTTGTATTTTCTGAATCTATTATTGTAAAGATTCAACCACATTACTCTGGTCTCACAGAGGCATTTCCGCTTTTGGTCTCTTCTTGCTGTGCTCAACTGTCACATGTCTAGGTGTTTGGTTTCCTGGGGGGGTTGGAATGGCTTTTGTACAACTGTGTAAACAACCCTATAGGCTTGGCCTGCAGGTTTTCTCCAAAATGTGCTCTGAGAGTCTATGTAATACCTAAATTACCATCCCTACAGATATTTTCAGTTTTCAGGGTTACTCTAACATTTTTGATTATGAAATTATGAAGTCAATGTTACCACAGTGGCTACCGTGTTCATAAGTCTGAATCCACATCATCAAACTCCTCATCATCAAACTCCTCCCCACTGTCTTCATCTGTTCTCCTAGACCAGTCAGTGTTCAGGTGGGGTATCTCCCATGTTCTCTCCAGACCAGTAAGTGTTCAGGTGGGGTATCTCCATGTTCTCCTAGACCAGTCAGTGTTCAGGTGGGGTATCTCCATTGTATGCTGACCAGTCCAGGGGAAGAGGGGAATAATGGAGCTGCAAGAGCCAAGCAGCATCCTTTTTCTGTGCTCTTGACACACTCTGTGTGATGGCATCTTGGATAGCATCAGTTCTTGGGACTTCTTTCAGAGTTGGTGGTGTCATCTTCTTGGGGCCTGTGTAATGTTCAATCACAAAACTGCTCTTGTGAGCCAGACAGTTTCCCAGGGTCAAGCTTTGTCAGACGAGGTAGTTTTAGTGACATGACCCCACCACCAGGAGTGGCTCCTCCAGGGAACAGAATACCTGCAGGATTCTGCACAAACTGAGTGGCCATGGCATGAGTCGTGCGGCGACCGTTCGGTGTGAAGATCAAAATTGTCACCCCAACTGTGGATGGGGCCAATCTGCCTCTCCAAGCCAACTGTGCGCAGATACTTCTCTGGGTCCTCTGAAGCATATTTGGCAGCTGACTTCCGGAACCGTATGACTTGATCGTAGGTGGTGACAATGCCATGCTCGTTAGGATTCTTGACAGCTCTGCGCTACCATATTTATGGTGGAGTCTTACGGCAAGCCCCAGAGTTGTCTCATTCCAGCTCCCACTGATGTGCTGCTGGATGCACTGAGCGAGTGTAAGTGATGTTTTGGTCACTTTTTCTTCCTTTGATACCAGACAGGAGACAAACTTCAAAAGGGATGGACTTGTGGCTTGTAATATCTTGTCATGCTGGAAGCTGCCAAGGTCATATTCACGGTGCAAGGGAATATTCTGCACCTCAGCTTGCACTCTCTTCACAAGCTTGGTGATAACTTCATCAGCAGCAGTGGTTTTATCTCGTTTTACCAGTTTGAGTGACTTACTCATGGAATGTCTAAAACCAACAATAGTCTGGCACCCTTCCACCCCCATGACAGCTACAGCATCACCATAAAAGTCCCACAAGTTAGATAGCATCTGCTTACTGCAGAGGTGCCCGGAGTTGGCTACATATATATATCATGTAACTCTGACACTGTCCAGGTTGATGACTTGTCTGCATTCATGTGGTCAATGACAGCACTACCACACACTCTACATTACAGAGCAATATGGATACATTGCCAGGATGTACATTTCGGACGGGCTGTTCACTATTCCAATGAAAACATGTATTTCCCATGTTATTGGTATCCTACATGAACTTGACTGGTATTTGCATGACTTTTTGGGTCTCTCGACGAAAGGGCCTACCTGGAAGAGGTAGAGAACCTGTCACAGTGGTGTCAGGAGAACTGCCTCTCCCTGAACGTCAGCAAAACGAAAGAGATGATTGTGGACTTCAGGAGGTCGGGGGTCAAGGACTACAGCCCCCTCAGCATCGACGGGGCACCGGTTGAGAGAGTGAACAGTTTCAAGTACCTCGGAGCCCACATATCCGAGGATTTGACATGGACCACACACATTGACAGTGTTGTGAAGAAGGCACGACAACGCCTCTACTTCCTCAGGCGCCTAAGGAAGTTCCAAGTCAGTCAGAAGATCCTTAGGAACTTCTACTCATGTACAATAGAGAGCATCCTGACTGGCAACATCACCTCCTGGTTTGGGAATAGCACTGCACAAGACCGTAGCAGACTACAAAGAGTGACACGTTCAGCCGAACGCACAATTGGAGGGGGGCTTCCCACCCTCCAGAACATTTACAACAAGCGGTGCAAGGGGAAGGCTAAGAGAATTATTAAGGACTCGAGCCACCCGAACAACTGCCTCTTTGAACTGCTGCGGTCAGGCAAGCGATACCGGAGTCTTAAGGCGAGCACAGAAAGACTCAGAAGAAGCTTCTATCCCCAGGCCATCAGGCTGCTAAACGAACAATAAACACTATGCAACAACCATCGAATGCACACAGCACACACACCCACACGCACACACTCACTTAAACAAACAACACACTGCAGCACCCACTCTCCACACTTTAGATCATACAAACACACTTTATATTTATTGATAAAGGATTTGCACTACAACTCGTACACCTACTGTAAATTGTACCTAAATTGCACCTCATCCCATTTCTGCCTTGCACTATATAGTATTGTATATTAGTACACTGCACAGTATTGTATATTATATGGTAACTCAGTTACGTCTATTCTGCATCGAACATTGTACATATGTCTACACTGTGACCTCATTTTTTTTTTTTTTTTTTTTACTTCTAATTTACATGCTATACTATGTTATTTTATTTCATACTTATCTTGTCTTGCACAGTCTCTGGAGCGTAACAGTAAGAAGCATTTTGTATAAAAGTATTCTGTACTTCTGTATGACAACTATTAAAGAAACTTGAAACTTGAAACTCTTTCTCTGCCTCAGTGCCTCAGATCTTCTATCACACAATTCTACATTAAGGAGAGCAAAAGTACCATATGAATACACTATACAATATTTAGAATCAAACTTGATGCTTCTCTGTGTGACGAGGGATAGAGCCTGGTGACGCGAGGTTAGGTAATAACAGGTAATAATCACACATTCATGTCATGACATAC
Organism: Notolepis coatsorum; assembly: GCF_963971535.1. NCBI lineage: Eukaryota > Metazoa > Chordata > Actinopteri > Aulopiformes > Paralepididae > Notolepis > Notolepis coatsorum. Next base: position 48,896,027 of record NC_140167.1, read on the forward strand.
ATTGCTAACATAGCTAAATAGCTATGCATTAACATTAGTGACCGTCGGATGGCTAACGTTAACCCTAAGAGCTAGCTCACTACAGCTTGTGATCATATTGAATGAATGAATGAAAAAGTTTATTTTTGAACATGTGTAAAGGATCCAATTTAGTTTCCTAGTTATAATTAAAAAATGAACTTAGATTTCCAATGTTGTAATTATCTGTATTTTCTTACTTCCTGTACCGTTTAATTATGGGGACTTTTACTTTGTTAACTATAACGGAAGCTTGGTGGATGCGTACTGTACGGCAATTTAGCAACGTTAACATCCGGTTTGGCTCCACAGCTTTTTGGTCTGAGTGAAAATACGTTGTAATGAAATGTTAATTGAAGAATAGTGTGGTGGCGTGAACATTTTAAGTATATTTATAAGGACTCTCTTGTTACTCATAGCAACCCCTGAAGAAGCAAAAGGTTCTTACAGTGTTATCATTTGGAAAGGAACGGAAAATAAATGGTCAACATCAGTTAAAGAATCCTGTTTTAATTTGAGGGACTGCTACAGTAAGGACTTTGCCTTCACCTGCCACAACTAACTGCCAACGGACGGACGGCAAAGATCAAAGCAGTGAGTTGCAGCGTTCAACAGTGATACATCGAAGCAAGTAAAGACGCGACCACATTCAAAATGGACAGCACCACGGAAGAGGCAGATAGCCAAATAACGGAATTAGGGATGCTCGATATTGGCTTTTTTACCGATACCGATATTGTCCAACTCTTAATTTCCGATACCGATATCAACCGATATCAAACGATACCGATATATGCAGGGGTCGTCCCCCCCCCCCCCCCCCAAAATGGAATAATTTCAGGTAATTAACATTACATATCTCTTGTTGTGGAATTAACACAACATTATGCATACTTTTGACAATAAATAAAATCAGAATTTGTTCTTACTTGCTTGCCTGGGTAAATAAAGGTTATAGAAATGTAAAAAAAATAATATATATATATATATATTTTTTTTTGAAAACCGATACAGATATTTTCCGATATCACATTTTAATGCCGATATCGGCTGATAATATCGGTAGGCCGATAATATCGGACATCCCTAAAAGGAATGTAACGTTACAAAAACAATGGAAATAAAGGAAAGTAGTGCGAACATTACCACGTCGTTCTGATCATCGTTCTGCCCACAGAAAAAATGCTAGCCTACCAAAGTGATGATCTTGATAAAAAAGAAAAAAGACTGCTTACACTATATGCCTTTTGGAAATGTTCTATCAGAACAATCAAGGATGATTTAAAGAGAGACATATCAAACATTGACCTGGCTAAAATGGCGGCCCTTATTGAAAAGGGAACAGCAGTAACTAAAGATATGCTGAAAATAATCTATGAGCGCATAGCACAAGTAGATGGTGACTTTGATGCAGAGCGTGAAAGGAAGCATCTCCGTCAGCTACACGCCCATGACTATGCCCACTCCATTTACAGCACTCCCTCTCAATCACAACACTCAAGTCGTCACTCAGCATCACTGAGTAGCAGCCAAGAGAGCAGATGCAGTCGCAGAGCTTGCAGCTAAGGAAGTTCAATACAAATTTGTTGGAAGAAGAAATAGAGCAAAAGGAAAAAATAAGACTAATGGAAGAGCAGCATAACAAGGAGCTAGACCAGCAGAAGGTTGAATTACAGCGACTACAAGTAAAAGGGAACCTGGAGACTGCTCGCGTCAAACTCCAGATTTATGACAGAGAGATCACATCAGCGATGATGAGTGGCACATAGAACAGAACGTCCAGGAATATGATGAACAGCTCATGGAACGAAATTACATTCAGCTCCCCTCAAGTCTGTTTCAGAACCCATAAGCTGTCACATCAGCTCACATTCTCCCCACCAGTCTAACTCAACAGAATGCACACGCTGTTACTTCATCGCCATCTAGTGACCTGTCCTGTCTGGCCAAAGCAATCCAAGAGAGTATAGCCATAAACAGACTACCAGCGCCTAACCCAGTAGTGTTCAGTGGAGACCCACTTCTCTTCCTAGAATGGAAGGCTTCTTTCATGTCACTAGTAGATAGTAAAGGCATCTCTTCCGCAGATAAATTGTTTTATTTAAAACAATACATAAGTGGCCCGCACAAAAATGCCTTGAAGGCACATTCTATAGAAGCGATCACGACGCATACAGAGATGCATGGGAAGCTTAACAAACGCTACGGTCAACCATTCATCGTCCAGAGAGCCTTTAGGGATAAACTATTAAAATGGCTGAAAATACAGCCTAAAGATGCTGATGGTTTAAGAGCATACTCTGACTTCCTCAATGCCTGCCTCCAAGCTACGCCTCACGTGAAGGGACTAGAAATCCTAAGTGACTGTGAAGAAAACCAGAAACTCATACAAAAGATCCCTGACTGGCTCGCATCCCGATGGAACCGTCAGGTTACAAAGGCCCTCTTGGCAGGTAAAGACTTTCCCACTTTCAAGGAGTTTTCCGGCTTTGTGTCAATTGAAGCAGAGATATCATGCAACCCATAGTCACCTCCCTATATGCTCTCCAGTCAAACACTTAACTCATGAAAGAGTATTCTCAAAGGAAAGGAAAGGAAGTAAAGTAAACGTCTTCAGTACTCAGACCGCCGTAAACAACGACGCACAGGGGAAAGGAACAGGAAAGCCCCTGTGCATGTGGTGTAAAGAGGAAAGACACCAACTACCAAAGTGCTCAAGCTTCAAGGACAAATCGCTGGAGGAGCGGCGAGCATATGTAAAGGACAATAGGCTGTGTTACGGTTGTCTGAAACCGGGCCACGGCGCCAAAGATTCCCGTCACCGCCATGCCTGTGACACGTGCAAGGGAAGGCACCCTACCTGTCTCCAGGACGAAGGTTACAGGAAGCGTGAAAATCGAGGAAGGTCTACTGAGGAACCGGCTGCAGCGGCAAACACTGCCAATGAAACCACGACAGCCATCTCACACAAGGTCTCCACAGGAGGCCAGTCAGACAGCACTTCGATGATCGTACCTGTCTGGCTGTCCTCTGCCAATAATCCAGCAAAGGAACAGCTTGTTTACGCATTATTAGACACTCAAAGTGACAGCACCTTCGTCGACAGCGAAGTGAGTAACAAATTACAAGTCAAAGCATGTCCTGTAAAACTGAAACTTACCAGCATGCTCAGAGAGAGCGTTATTATGAAAAGTGAACGAGTGTCTGGACTCCGTGTGAGAGGCTATCATTCCAGCGCTCACATTGATCTTCCTCCCGCATACACAAAGGACTGCATCCCAGTGAACCGTAACCACATACCTACTCATGAGACAGCAAAACGATGGTCTCACCTGGAATCAATCGCAGATGAAATGCCACCTCTTCTCAGCTGCGACATAGAACTCCTGATTGGATACAACTGTTCCAGAGCGCTTACGCCAGTGGCGGCCGGTGGGTATTCGCCACTAGGGGCGCTATACCAAATATTTTGTACAGTACAGTACAGTACCACGCAACACTCATGGCAAGACGTGAGCGATTCGACTCACACTCACGGCAATGAATCGGCTCTTATGAACGAGTCGCTCAGCTGTTACTACAACAACACACAACCAGTCAAATAAAGTATAGTCTAGACTCTAGTTCACAACTTGAAACACAATATATAAATAGAAAAGTTAGAAACAAAACTCGCCCGTCTACAAACACAGGCAGATCTCTCCTTCTCTCTCTCACACACAGCGCGACGTGGAATCGATTCGTTACACAATCAGACCTATTATATACCAAGAATAACTTCAGTATGAGTACAGGGCTGTACACATATTTTGCATATTGTTAAACGAGCCAAGGCTAGCTATTAAACTATCGATATGAATCGAAAATCTGGGACCCTGATGTAAACAAGACAAACGTCTTTCTCTGGTCTGCATCCCCTTAACAATTGTGTGTATTGAGCCGTACTGTATTGTACCCATTCTGCAATCTGTTAATAAAGTTCTCATTCATTCATTCATTCAAACATAGACGATCTCTCTGTCTCTCGGATCAATCAAATCAAATAATTAACACATGTATGTTGTCATTTTAAACAACTCACCATTCATTCATTATGCATCAGCAGCATCAGAGAGCATTTTAGTAGTTACATTTTCAACAAGATTGCTGCTATTTAAACACTTCATGGAAACGGGGTAACGTTAACCTTATGTCGACTGTAGTATTGTATGACCTCGACATAACGTTTAAACGTTAACGTTACTCCGTTCCATGCACTAAGTGGCCAGCTAAGCTAACGGAGCTAACAGCTAGCAGTACAACGTTATGCGGCATCAGTAGACAACGTATCATGTATTAAACTAGAGTTAAGATCGCTAATCTACCTTGTTGTTGGCTTGTTGATAAAGTATATCCACTCCATGGCATTGTCCATCCAGCCTGTGTTGATGTCCATCCATTGTCCATACATGTCCCTCCACACTGCCTCCATAATATAGCTTGTTGTTAGTTAGCCAAGAGCTGTGTCTTTGTCCATTTCCGCCTCGAACAGCCTGCAAACTACCTGGCGTTCTATCGCCATGCTCTAAGACAAACTCTAACTTTAACCAACTTTGAAAGAGTGCCTAAGCTCAGTGTAGTAACAGTTGCTGTTGTTGTTGACGAGTCGACTGAGTTGCATTCTCTCTCTAACCAACCCGAGAAATGCGGCAATGGAAAAAAACTGGCATCACGTCGGCCAATCAGAGAGCGTCTCCGCGAAATGCGGCTATGGAAATTCTTCACGGAAGTTCACACGCTGCTGGCTAGACCGCTTCAAATCGCGCTCGGATTCCAACATAATAGTCATATTTCAACGCACAACGCCGTATGCACTGATTGGCTGTGACGGAGACAGCGATCAAACTGTGACGCGCACGCAGAGCGCTATCGCTTCTTGCCCGGGCGAGAAATACGAAAAAATAAAAAAAAACGTCACTTCCTGCCCATGAAACCGATGTTTTTTTAATTTAGATAATAACGTTATATTGTGCATTGGAAATACAAACATACTTAAAATGAGTAAATATTATTAATTTTAAACATGTTTATATTATTTATAGGGCTATAAAACACAAAAACGAAAAAGTTTTATTGTCTTGTTCTCTGATTTAACAGCAGCTGGCCAGCAGGTGGGTCGGCGCCCTAGCGCCCCTAGTGGTAGAGCCGCCACTGGCTTACGCCAAGAAAGGTACTGACTGGAAAAGACGACGAGTCCTACGCCATCCTCACAGATCTAAGATAGAGCATAGTTGGCGACTCATCAGCATCCCACGGTGAAACGGAATGTGGCCTATGTCACAGAGTCATGGTCAAGGAACTCCCTCCCGCAACTCCGAGGGATGTGATAAGCGCCTTGGAGTCAGATTTCAAGGACACCAAAGGAGAGGACAAGACGGTCTCACAAGAGGATCTCATGTTCCTGAGCAAACTAAAAGAAGGAATAAAGGAGAATGATGAAGGACACTATGAGATGCCTGTCCCCTTTAAGCAATGGCCACTCCTACCATATAATAGAAAACTCGCCGAGGTCAGGCTCAGTCATCTACAATGGAAGCTCAGCAGAGATGAAAGGTACAAGAAAGACTACACAGCATACATGGCAGACATAATAAAGAGAGGTGATGTAGAAGAGGTACACGAAGATGGTACTCACGGTGAACGATGGTATATCCACATCATGGCATCTACCACCCCAAAAAGCCTGGAAAACTGTGTGTAGTGTTCGATTGCTCTACTAAGTACGACGGCACTAGTCTGAACGAGCATCTCCTGACAGGACCCGTCATGATGAACAACCTGACGGGACTTCCGGTTTGCGACGTTCTGGTGAGCAGCCACATGCAAGAGCTCCCGGTCAATGAATATAAAAAAAAGGAAGTAAAACAATTCAAAATGAAATAAAAAAAGTGACAATTCAAGGATACAAGAGAAAAGGAAGGATGAACACGAGAAAAAGCGAGAGAAAATCGACCCCAGAAGAAGTACAAGCAATGACGCAGGAGGTAATTCAGGCTAGCATAACGCAGTGGGCAGCGGAGCTACAGGCTAGCATCAGTAGCGGCTCCTACTATCGCAGCCTGGTGGGTCGCAGCCGGGGGTTCACGTTAGGTCGAGTTTAAAATGTAATGCTCTGAGATGCTCTGGAGCAATCTCTCTCTGTCTCTCGGATCAATCCAATAAAATAATTAACACATGTATATCATTTTTTTTTTTTTTTTATTTATTGATATTTTTGCACAAATCTTTTCAACATTTAAAATATCTTTCCACAGCATAATGCAACATCCAAGATTCGCCTTTTTTTCTTTTTTTTAACAACATACAAAACATGTAAAAGACTCATACAAACACATTAACAACTGACATGGAAATTAAAAAAGCACTTACAAAAAAAACAACATTACTATACATTGTGCATATATGTCCCTGATGCACATACGTATGCATATACCTACATAATACAATATAAAGTATAGGTAACATCAGGTCAGATCCCATTTTTCACTTTCATCCTTGATAACCCTGTAACCCCACCTTAATCATTCGTCCCCAGACCGTTCAGTCAGGTGTAGAAAACTGTCCCATACCTCAGCAAAGATATCCTCTCTCCCTGCGACTCTATATGTCACCCTTTCATATGATGCTGTCCGGAACATTAGTTCCATCCATTCTTTAAAAGTAATATCAGTGGGTGATTTCCAATGTCGTAAGGCAATTCTACATCCTGATATCATGGCCATTCTATACCACATTCCCTGGTATTTAGGCAGTTTAATCTCTTTCGGTACTATACCCAAAACACATGCCATTGGGGAATTATTTATCTTCACATTCAAAACCTTACTTAGGAATATCACAATTTGATCCCACATTTTCCGGACCTTCTCACATTCGTACAGCATGTGCAGTAAAGTGCCTGTCTCCTTCTCACATCTCCAGCAGATGTCACTGTCCCTTAATTTCAGTCTGGCCAGTTTACTAGGCGTCCAATAGCTTCTGTTCAACACTTTGTAAAAAATAAGTTGTGATTGCGCCTCCCGAGAGAATTTTCCCCATTTGGACACCAGTTTCTCCCACATTTCCTCAGTAATATCCTCACGTACATCGTTCTCCCAGCTCAATCTCAGACCTGCCAATTTGGGTGCATTGTATTCTCTTATAACATCATAAAATCTTGACGCACCGCCTTTCCTACGCCATCCTTTATAGAATATTTCTTGAATTGCAGTAATCGGGCCACACTTTGGTCCTCCTATTGATGACGATATACAATGTCTAATCTGTAGGAATTTATAAGTTTTTATTATCTATATCAAAATCCTCTTTAATATCCTCAAAAGGCAAAACCCCATCTTCCCCGGCTATATCACCTAGTACATGTATCCCCCTTTTAATCCAATCGTCCCATATGACTGATTTCTTACCAATCTTTAGTTTCTTATTATACCATATAGAGGCTCTTGTAGTTAAATATGGGCTATCACCAGTCATTCTGTGCGATTGATTCCAAGTTTCCCTGATAAATGCCATTAAAGGGTTTTTAAAAGGTATAGGTCTGTCTGATTGTGTCAGGAAGGATTCCAGAGATGAGGGATATATCATTTCCTCCTCCATCTTGACCCAAGCAGGTGCCTCCTCAGACGAGTGATTCAGTTTGGAGAGCTGGGAGAGCGAGAATGCATAGTGATACCAATCTAGTTTAGGCAGGGATAAGCCGCCATTTTCCTTTGCTGCATACATTTTGGCCCGTCCAAATAGCGGCCTTTTGCCCCCCAACAGATATACATTAATGACTTTGTCATACTGTTTGAGTAACTGGGTCGGGAGAGTCAGCGGCAGCATATATAGGATATAATTTAATTTGGGAGCCAATATCATTTTTACTAAGTTTATCTTCCCCAGGAGGGACATATTCATCTTGGCCCAATTCTGGGTCAGAGCACTAATGTGTTCAATTATAGGGGCAATATTGGCTTGCATCAACTCTTTCAGACCTGGGATCAGCTTTATTCCTAGGTATATCAACCCTGACGGCATCCATCTGTATTGCCACCCCCTCCTGATATCAGGGGGACAGCACTTAGAGAGAGGCATTGCTTCTGACTTGCTCCAGTTGATTGTGTACCCAGATATTTCGGAGAAGGACTCGATAATAGTTCCAATGACCCCAGCTGCTGTTCGGGGATTGCTGGATACCAATAAGATATCGTCCGCATACAAAAATAATTTATGTTCTACCTGCCCCGCTATTACCCCTTTGATGTCCTGATTAGTCCTTAGTGCGATAGCAAGTGGTTCGAGGAAGAGCGCAAACATTTGGGGAGAAAGCGGAGAACCTTGCCTCGTCCCCCGCCCTAGATTAAAGGGCGAGGATACGATCCCGTTGGTCAATACTGATGCCATCGGATTTGTGTATAACAGTTTTACCCACCCAGTAAACGATGGTCCGAACCCGAAGCGCTCTAGCGTGTGAAATAAGAATGCAAATTCCACCTTATCAAAGGCCTTTTCGGCATCCAATGAGACGGCCACTGTAGGTTCTGTATCATTCCTGACCTTCCACATTATGTGTAGGAGTCTGCGGATATTATCAGCTGAGTTTCTCCCCTTCACAAAGCCCACTTGATCTGAATGCACCAAAGTTGGTAGTACATCTTCTATTCTATTCGCAAGTATCTTTGCCAATACTTTTTCTTCCAAATTGCTCAGGGATATAGGTCTATAGCTTCCACAGCATTGAGGGTCTTTGCCCTTTTTCTGTAGTAACGTAATAGTGGCCGATCTCAAGCTAGTGGGCAAACCCCCCTTTAACAATGAATCCTCATATACTTTTAATAGTCTCGGAGCGATTATATCACTGAATTGTTTGTAGAAATCGGGAGTAAACCCGTCGTCTCCTGGTGCTTTACCCAATTTAAGGCTGTTGATTGCCGCGTGTATTTCTTCTATCGAGACCCCCCCCTCCATTGATTTTACTTGTTGTTTCGATAACGACGGTAATTTGATTTTGTCGAAGAACGCGTCAATTTTTACCTGATCCACCGCCTTCTGTGGGGTATACAAGTCCTGGTAGAAGCACCTGAAAGCATTATTAATTTCCTTTTTGTCTGTAATAATCTTGTCATCTTTATTACGAATTGAGGATATAATATTTTGATTTTGCATTTGTTTAACCCGATTCGCTAGTATTTTACCCGCTCTCTCCCCTTGTTCATAATATCTTTGGTTGGTCCTAAATAACGCATATTCAGCCACCTTTTGATATATGTTGTTCAATTCGTATTTGGATTTGCTTAGGTTTCTCCATGTTTCTGGGTCTGGTCTCTGACTGTGCTGTTTCGAGAGTATTTTAATTTCCTCATCTAACGCTGTAATTTTTTGTTTTTCTGCCCTTTTTAGTATCGCACCGTATTGTATGAGTCGTCCTCTCATGTAAGCTTTACATGTGTCCCACATTATGCCACTATCATCTATTGACCCTTCATTAAGTTCCCAAAATTCCTTAAATATAGTTCTAATGTACGCACACGATCCTTCATCATTTAACATCAGGTTATTGAATCGCCATCTCCGAGATCGTTGCCCTTCCTCCATGGATGTGATCACTAAATCAACCGGAGCATGGTCAGATATTACAATGTTCCCTATCCCAGTATCTGCTACCTGTTCTACCAGTGCGCTAGAGATCAGGAAATAATCTATTCTAGAGTATGAGGAATGCGGGTGAGAGTAAAACGTGTAGTCTCTTTCTTGTGGGTTCATAACCCTCCAAATATCCACTAGACCCAATTCCTCTATCAGAACACCAACCGCCAGTCTCCCTGCGTTGTCAGCGGTCCTGGGTTGATACGATTTGTCCATTAAGGTGTTTCCAACCAGGTTGAAGTCCCCCCCTATGATTACGTTGCTATTCCCTATTTTCCTGATCACCTCACATACTTCATGGAAAAAGTCTGAGGACGACCCGTTGGGCGCATATATATTAGCTAAAGTAGTCCTCTGTCCCTCTATATCAGCATCCAGTATAACCCATCTTCCCTCATCATGTGAGAAACTATTGTGCACCTTTAGGTCTATGTTTTTTCTCACCAATATTGCCACCCCCCTCTTCCTAGAAGAGAACGTACTATAGTATATTTGTCCCACCCAATCCCTTTTAAGCTTGGCCGACTCCTCCTCATCCAGGTGCGATTCCTGAATTAGTGCAATATCCGTCTTTTTTTGTTTCAAGAACGTCAGTATCTTTTTTCTCTTAATGGGATGATGACATCCGTCTATATTCCACGATATTATTTTAATCAGCCCCATATTCCTCGTAATGCATCTCTCCTGTGCAATCCAGAACGTAGTACCTCTATGTCTGGGGCGCCATCTCCCACATTTTCATATCTAGTTCCTGAGACTGTGAAGATATATATACAATAGTATAGCATACAATGAAATAAAAAAGAACATATAAAAACATAAATACATTTCCCCCCCCCACATTTACCCAAGCTACGTTCGATAGGACCCCAGATAGAACAATCGTACCGAGGGTGAGATCGATACTCACCCATGCACCTTGGTCCCCCTCGACTAACAGAGGAGTGCATATGGCACAAGGCAGGTTGCCCAAAACTGTGCCCCTACTATCTTGTATACCCTGATGTAACGTATGGCTCACACTGTAATCTATATACAGTGCAATCAATTCAACTGAACTTGACAAAACGGTAACGTTTCCAACAATTAACATTTGTATATCTCTCAGATATATATTGGTACATTGTAACTTCTATGATATAGCCATAATGGCCTGTGGTTCATTTCGTTATACTTTTCCTTTATCCATCCGGGATACTTCCCCTCCCACATTTTTATCATACTCTCCTATCCATTGCCCTCTAATCTCACTTCACATTTTTTTTTTTTTTTTCAATCACTTTTTTTTTTTTTTTTTTTTTGTCTTTTCTTTTATATACATATCGGCATTTTGTGATGTTATTTATTCTATGACGATGCCCCCGTGACTTATCTGTATCCATGCGCTTCATGAACTTTATCTCAATTGTCCGCCTCCGACTGTCTGAATCCCTGTAGTTTCTCACGGTATCCGTGATGTCCATTGCCCTGCTGTGCGGGGCGTTCAGTCCCCGTCGCCTGCATGTCGTCCCCCGGTCCCCGTTTTCTTCCCACTGTCTGCCAGGTAGACAGCCGCAGTATCTCCTCTCGATCCGGGTCGGTAGTCGGGTTCACCACGGTGATCTTGAATCCACGTTTTGCCATATCCGCCGTCGCCTCTGCTGCGCTCTGGTACAGGCGGGTGCCATCCTCGTAGAATACCCTCATTTTTGCTGGATACAGTGTCTGGAACTTGAGATTCTTCTCCTTCATTACTCTCTTGGCCTCGGCATATTCCCCTCGCTTCTTCAGTATTTCAGTGGGGAAGTCATGGTCGACATAGAAGCGTTCGTTGTCACATGAGACGTTTTTCTTCTGCCACGTTCGGCGTATTATCTCTTCCTTCATTTTGTAACTCCCAAACTTAACCACGATTGACCATGGTTTCAGCTGTGGGTTGTTAGGCCTTGGGGCCAGTGCCCGGTGTGCTCGTTCGATACGAAGGTCCATGTCATGAGGCAGTCCGAGTGCGTCCTTAAACAAGCCGTCTAGAAATCCATGCATGTCCTTTCCCTCTTTCTCCTCCGGGATACCATACACCCGCAGGTTCTCTCTCCTTGTTCTGCCCTCTTGGTCGAGCAGTTTAGCCTCCATGTCGGCCTGCCTCTGTATCAGTTTTTTTATTAAAACCGTCGCCGCATCAAGCACATTTTCATTTTCTCCGATTCTCCCCTCCGTTTCACAGAGCCTGTCGTTCATTTTGTTCATATCATTCTTTATCTCTCGAAACTGACGCTCATTGTCTCTTCTGAAGTCTTTGAGCTCCTTGTATATGTTCAACAGCGTGGCTTCTTGTTCACAGTCATCGTCGCCATCTTTTCCTCCCGTTACTTCGTCATTCTCTGCCATTCCGTCGTCCTTTTCAGTTGTAACCGTGTTCGCCCTACGTCTCGTGATAGCCCCTTCTTTCATCCCTATTAAATATGTACCCTGGTGTTGTTAATAAATGTTTTCCGGGGCTAAATCATTTTGCTGTCGGGGAGCTCGCGAGTTAAGCAGCCATGTTCTTCCGCGGTCAAACCGGAAGTCCCTCATGTATATCATTTTAAACAACTCACCATTCATTCATTATGCATCAGCAGCAGCTAAATTAATGTTATAGTTCACAACACAGCAGCGCGTTTTGCATCGCTAGCCTATTATCGTCTCAGCAAGCACAGTCAATAATTTCCGTAGCCGCATTTCTCGGAGACAGCTGTATAGCGAGAGCGAGAGAGAGAGAGCGAGAGAGACTTACTGTTTAGTTGAAACGTCCAGGGCAGGAGGGCTTGATAAAGTGTATAATCCACTGTTGATGTATATCCAGACCACTGTCCACTGTCCAGACTGCATCCGCCATATAGCTTGTTAGCCAAGTGTTAGCTGTTAGTGTTAGCACCACACAACACAAGCACAAGTACTTGATTTCTTTGCCCATTTCCGCGTCTAACAGCCTGCAAACTACCTGGCGTTCTATCGCCCTGCTCTAAGACAAACTCTAACCTTAACCAACTTTGAAAGAGTGCCTAAGCTTAACCGTCAAAAGAACTTGCCGTCACGCTCTAAGACAATCACAACAACACACAACTATCTACCACCAACCTAGAAATCTAGAATTGGAACATAGAAAGTGGCGTCGGCCAATCAGAGAGCGTCTCCGCGAAATGCGGCTACGGAAAAAAAAATTGGCGTCGGCCAATCAGAGAGCGTCTACTGCGAAATGCGGCTACGGAAATTCTTGACGCTGCTATGGATGTTTGCCTAGACCGCTTCAAATCGCGCCCGGTTTCCAACATAATACATCATATTTCAACGCACAGCGCGTTACGCACTGATTGGCTGCAACGAATACAGCGATGACGCACTCAGAGCGTTATTGCGTCTAGCCCGGGCGATAAATACGGCTAGGAGCCGCTAGGAGAAATGCGGCTATGCTTTTTTTTTTATATATATTAACGTTATATTGTGCATTGGAAACACAAACATACTTAAAATGAGTAAATATTATTCATTTTAAACATGTTTATATTATTTATAGGGCTATAAAACAAAAAACAAAAAAATAAAATGTCTTGTTCTTCTCTATTTTAACCAGGGTTCACCAGGGGGGTCGGCGCCCTAGCGCCCCTAGTGGCGAGCCGCCACTTGCTAGCATATGGATTAAAATACAAGCTAGCATACAGATTAACATACAAGCTAGCGCGTTAGCTAACCAAGCTAACACGCAGAACATTCGGGGCGACATCGCCAGAATCAGGGAAGAATTAAAGAATGGTCGGGACAAGCTCAGAGAAGAAATGACCCCCGACGTGCTCAATGGAAAAAGGATACTTCAAGAAATGTGTCACCAAGGCACCGGCTGGGATGATCTTCTGCCAGAGGTGCTGAAACCATGGTGGGAGAGCTGGCAACGTGACTTGACGAACCTAAAGAAAATCAACATCGCTCGAGTATACATCCTTGCCAGCTTTGGAGAGGTCGTAGAAACGGAACTGCATCATTTCGCTGATGCGAGCACCAGCGGATACGGTCAATGCTCGTACCTGAGAGTCAAGAACCAAGGAGGAGAGATTCACTGCTCTCTAGTAATAGGAAAGGCCCGTGTTTTTCCCACAAAGTTGACTACAATCCCAAGGCTTGAATTAACTGCAGCTGTGGTCTCGGTAACCATCAGCAACATGCTCAGAGAGGAGCTTGGCTATGTCATGAGTAAAGAATACTTCTGGACGGACTCTAAGGTGGTCTTAGGCTACATCAACAACAACGCACAGCGTTTTCACACATTCGTCGCAAACCGCATCCAGAAGATCCGCCATAGCACCAACCCCCAACAATAGCACTACGTCCCCACGGATGACAACCCAGCGGATGGAGCATCTTGTGGAAAAACAGTGAACGAACTTCTTTGATTGTACTGGTTCACGGGACCAAGGTTTCTCTGGGAAAGGGACATACCTACTCAACAGGACATAACATCGAACCTCTCCATAGGAGATCCAGAAGTAAAGAAGGCACAGACCCTGCAAACAGAGACCACGCAGGAACCAAAAAGTCTCGCTGACCGATTATCCAAGTTCTCAACTTGGTCGCGAGCCATCAAGGCTGTAGCCCGCCTCATCTGACAAGCTAAGAAGATCAAATCATCTGCTCTATCTACAGTGAGTGAGCAGGAAAGCGCAGAGCTTGTCATAATCCAAGATCTGCAAAGACAAGCATACAAGAACGAAATTAAGATTGTGAGCAAGGGAAGTCAGCTACAACATAACAACAAACTGTACCACCTCGATGTCTTCCTACACACAGACGACATCCTGAAGGTGGGAGGAAGACTCCAGCACTCGTCCCTCGCTGATTCATTCAAACGTCCAATCACCATTCCCAAGGAGCATCATGTGACAAGACTCATAATAGCTCACATCCACAAAAAGAAAAACCATCAAGGAAAAGGCTTCACCACAAACGAAATCCGATCCAGTGGCTACTGGATACCTGGTATTAGCAGAGCAGTTGCTTCATACATTCGTCAGTGTGTGATCTGTCGTAAGCACAGAAGACCCACAGATAACCAAAGAATGAGTGACTTACCTGCGGAACGCGTAGAACCATCTCCGCCATTCACGTACAGCGGCATGGACTGCTTCGGTCCATTCTTCATTACAGAGGGAAGAAAACAGCACAAACGATATGGCCTGCTCTTTACCTGTTTCAGCTCAAGGGCCATACACATTGAGATGTTGGAGGATATGTCCACCGACGCCTTCATCAATGGCCTGCGTTGCTTCATTTCTATCCGATGCACAGTTCGACAGATTCAGTGTGACCAGGGCACTAACTTTGTTGGTGCAAAGAACGAGTTCAAAGCTGCTCTACAAGAGCTCGATACACAGAGACTAAGTACATTCCTGTCACAAAAACAGTGTGACTTCGTTATGAACGCACCTCACTCAAGTCATGCAGGAAGCGTGTGGGAACGTCACATTAGAACCGTCTGAAGTGTCCTGAACTCCACCTTGTCACTCGCCCCTGGCCGACTCAACGATGCCTCACTAAGGACTCTACTCTATGAAGCCATGGCCATAGTAAACAGTCGACCCCTCACTACTTGAACAGCCCAGACAGCATGGAACCGCTGACCCCCAATCATCTGATCCACATGAAGTCCAGCACTGCACTGCCTCCACCTGGCACCTTCGTAAGAGAAGACTTGTATGCAGCCAAAATATGGCGCCGTGTACAGTATCTGGCAGAACAGTTCTGGAGTCGCTGGAAACGAGAGTATCTTATGAACATTATCGCAAGGCAGCGTTGGCACACACCAACAAGAAATCTACAAGTAGGTGATGTTGTGATGGACTCAGATGCTCTGTCACCCAGAGGTGAATGGAAACTTGCAAGAGTCGCAGAGACTGTCAGCGGCAAAGATGGACTTGTGAGGAGGGTCAGGAGGAGGCTATTTCCATTCATAAATCACCCAGCAACGCTGTGGTACCATATGCAATGTGTCTTTGATCGCAAAGGTCCAATATCGACGCCTGGTGGTATGTGGCCGATGTCGCACTTCCTTTCTGACTCTGTATCATTGAAATTCCTCCGGGTGGAGTTTTTGAGTAACGTGGGCCGAGGGGTATACCCAACCCATTGAATCGCTTTCGGGACGCCAGATACATTATGCTGTGTGGGGTTATGGCATGGGCCAAATGGACATACGATCTAGCAGATGGCAATCAAATAATTGGAATATTCTTTTTGGAATCTCATCGGCCACAGGTAAGAGCAATTTAACGTCAATTTCACCTTGGTTGTGCATTTTTTTCATAGCCATCGCCCTGATCAGCGTATGCTGTTGTACTAACGAATGCCGTTATTGACAATCAATTAATCAGAAACGACCCCCCCCTTTCATGCATGCATGATGGAACATAATATACCGATCATATGTATTTGCATTTTTTATTGTAGCGTGTATAGGGACGAAATACCAATGGATTAAGTATAATATGCGTTGCAGCCTATTACTGGCCTTCCAAGAATTACCCTAAACGGCTCTAAATCCATGCTTATATTCACCACGGTATAAAACGGGAATGTACGGATGGAAAAAATATTCCCTTTTCACATCTTGAACGATAGATACTCGATGCCAAATGGGCCATAGTATTGCATATATAGCTATAATATTTAAATAGTTATAGCCCTGCAAATAAGAGCGACTCCATAGGTTTAATGTGTTGGCAGCACATAGTCATATCCCGTTCCCAACGTGGCGGTCAATGAGTTAAGTATCATAAATTGATTCAGTATCCTGAATAACCCCCAAAACAACTCCAACATTGTTGAAATTGATCAAGTCGTTTCTGAGATTTGTCCATTTATCCATACATTTATGCAGATCATTTTACAACATTTACAACTTAGCATCCGGCAGTTTCTGAGTGCTGGGGACCCGTACTATCCATATCCATCATACAACTTTGGTGGTTCCGAAATTTCCGGGTTCACAATGGGGCTCTATGGGATGGCAAATAGACTATGTTCGAAAAAGGAGTAGGAAGAAGTATACTTTTAAAAATTCCTACCCCTTTTTAACTATTCATCACAAATTATTGTTAATTATATGTATAAACGCTGTATCTCTATACAATCCAATACATTTATATATAAATACATTTATATAAATACATATACTAAATAAATACCATATAATATACATAATTTCTTCTATTTTTCTATTTACATCTTACACACTGCCAATCAACACACTTACTCTTCCAGATACCCATTTAAGAAATATTTTTCTTAAACTTTTTAGACTGATTTATGTTTGTACTCTGTTTTAGCTCTAACTCCAGACTGTTCCACAAGTCCACAGATTTATATGCACATACTTTTCATTTTGGTTCTGGTACTGAGTTTCGTAAGTTTAGCTCTCCTCTCAGATTATAGCCACCTTCTCTTTACCTGAAATTTCTTTGTATAATTCTTGGCAACAGGTTATTTCTGGCTTTGTAGCTACATGATTTGTGATGTTTACAATTTGACCAGATCCATACATTTCAAGGTGTTTGATCGTGTAGGAAACAGTGGGTTTGTGTGTTCTGTGTATATCGTACCTTGTGTATTGTCCTTATTGCTCTTTTCTGTAATATGCATATTGGCTGTAGGGTGCATTTGTAGTTATTTCCCCAGACCTCCACACAGTAAGACAGATACAGTAAAAACAGTGAACAGTACAACATGTGTAATGATTTATGATCCAATATGTGTTTAGTTTTTCCCTATAGAATTCCAGTGCATTTTGCCAGTTTAGCTCCGACATGGCTTACATAAGCTTATTGTGTGGTCTATCACTCCAAGAGATGTATTCTCATAAACTCTTTCTATGTGTTTATTGTTTATCATCAGGTTTACCTGTATATTTGTGTTATGTTTTCCGAACAGCATGATCTTTGTTCTCTCCAGATTTAGTGATAATTTGTCTTTGTCAAACCCCGATTTAAATGTATTCATTTCTGTAGTGGTCATCCCCAAAATCTCCTGCAAATCTTCCCCAGAACAAAACATGTTTGTATCGTCTGCAAACAAGACAAATGTCAGTAGTTTTGATACATTACATATATCGTTTATGTATAATATAAACAGTTTCGGGCGTCTGGGTGGCGCAGCGGACATTGCGCTCGTCACCAACGCAAGAGACACCGGGTTCGAATCCGGCTGTTGGCGTTGCCTCCGGCTTGGGCCGGCCGTCATACTAACTCAATTGGCAGAGTTAGCGGGTGGAAGTCGATGGGTGGTAATCTGGACGTTGTGGACAGCGACTCCTACAGGTCGGTTGGGGGACGCCTGCACAGCAGAGACAGGAAGTGGCGGGGGTAGTGTGAGCCTCCCACACGTCACACCTCGCCAATGAGAGTCCGCGCTGGCAGGTGAAAAGATGTGACAGGCTGCCTCCTCGTGTATCGGAGGGGACACGTGATGCAAGGCTTCTATCCTCCCTACAACCGGCCAGTGGGGGGCATATGCGAGCAACGTTCAAGACAGGGGAGGGGAGAATTGGCACAGCGAAATTGGGATGGGAAAAAGTGAAAAAGAGGAGAAATAGAAAAAGAGGAGAAAAAGTGGATAAAAGAAATAAAAATATATATAAACAGTTTCGGCCCTAATACTAATACTGACAAGTAATAGCCATATAGTTTGATTAAAAAATGTCCTGTTTCTTAGATAGCTCCTCATCCAGCTCAATCCAATCTCCCTAATGGCATACTTTTCAAATGTATTGAATAATATTTCATGATCAATGGTATATACATTTCTCGTTCAACAAATTACTTCAAGGGACACATGCTTTATCAATTAAGCCTCAATCGTCTGTTACGGTAACAGACATTTATATATGTGTAATATCTGACCCCAGCGTAGCTGTCAAGCAGGCATGTAGACAGGACACTAAGCTTTTTTTTTCACAGCGTATAGTCAGTGGGAGTCTAATTATTCTGTAAGTTGATACTTTCTTTGGAGGATCATTTGCAACAATGTGGGCTGGCTTCCCAGCTTGTCCAGACCAGTTTAAGCGTACTAAGAATGCTACAGTTGGATTTAATTGAGTAACACCTTTAGTCAGTCCTCAGAGGACTATACAGTCAGGGGTGTCTGTACAGCTTGTTTCACGGGTTTAACTCAAATTAAGTGACATTTTAGCGCTGTGCAATGTAGTTTTATTGCATTGATTATTATTATATTATAATTAAGGCTGTCAAAGTTAACACTTTGAGTGCCACGAGGTGGCGCCAGAGTTAGCGCTTCAATGCCACCATCGGCGCCAATGTTGTGCTTAAAGTGCCTAATCTATGTTTTAAATTATGGCTATGTGTCTAATCTGCCCGTCGCTTATCAAAGAATCCTTTTCCAGTCAGTGCTGTCAAGGCAGATTGGTTTTTTATCGCTTCATTTCCGTTTGAGAGCATTTTGAAAAGCACCCGTTTTGAGGTAAAAAAACTGTTAATTCTAGACCATTCTATGATAATCGTCTTTTACTGGAATATTCCAGAACGTTGATATTTGTCCGCCTATTTATGAATCGTTTTCAAATAAACGCTAGATGATCAATATTATACGTGCACGCAAGCACATTCGAGCCGCGCACGGATAATCGCCGTGTTCATTTCCTCTTGGACTTTTACAGTGAAACCGAAAGAGCCCATTTCACAAAACAGCTTATATCTTCATCAAAATTAGTCTGATTATCCTAACACTGATAACATAGATTCCTTACCTGACATCAGATGGTATCCAACTGGTATATTCCAATTCCTGATCACCATTCGAAAAAATCGATAAGTGTATGGATCCAACGTGTGTACAGTGCAGTACATGATTCCGCGGGTCTCAGAGGCTCCAGAATGAACTGTGATAACCCCGGCTGCATCAGTGGACTGGAAAATGTGGAGTACAGGATTTTTTCCCCCATCCATTTTCATTGAGTCCATTCCAAAATCCCTTATGTCATCTGGGAGACGATAGGGGGCGCTTATTTCCACATCTGATCGCCGGCGGCGCTCGGGTATACTAGGGTAGGCTCGCGTGATGCAATATGATTTCAGATCACCAAAAAAAAAATAAAAATAAAAAAAAATCCCGGAAACACAGTGCATTGGCCAAGCGCCAAGCTTTCAACATGGCTAGGGCTGAGTGGAATTCAATCAATGTAACTTATACTTAATTATAACTAATACACAAATTGAGTAATTCTGTCATTAGTCTTCATAATGAAACATGAGATAAGCCCAATGAAGAAACTTCCATCCCCAAAATAAACTCTACAACAGCCTATAAATACTTACACTATGGAACGACACACTACCATGTATTACATGGCCCATAACGGCCGTCAAACAGCCCAACAGACCCTTACTGTACCTTGTATAAACTTTGCGAGGCTTCTTGGCAGAGGCGCCTGGTTCATGTGAGGACAATGCGGTTCTGGAAAAACATTTCTCCCACTTACTCATTGAGATGGAATGGTTCCAGAAACCACAACTGATGAGAGTATCATAAAGATTAAAACAGCCTTTTATGATAAGCATCGATGCTGGCTTCTTCTCTTCCAGGTCATTGATAGCTTATCTCTCCCTCCTTGTACTGAATTACATAAAACACACAAACATACACACACAAATTTTGTCTGCAACCTCCTCCTCTTCTCCCCGCAAGTCCTCTTCTAAATCAAAGAGCAGTAGTGTTCCAGCTCAACTTGAATGAACCGCTGCAGCTCGCCCCGCGGGGCTGTTTGTATCTCGGCAACCCACAAGCCACTTGGGGGATGGACCACACTTTAAGAATCCTTTTCATCTTCTTCGTTATATCATTCTCATACATGGATGCAAATCAGTGTCTCGGCTCAAACATTCTTTCACCGTCCGCATAAATATTGGGTTACATAAATATTGACGGCAAATAAAGGAAACTGACCAACATTACGGTATATGGCCAACCAGAGTGTTTGAGTTGTTAAAACCTCAGTGCAACCAGACCGCACAAGGGAGCTACAACACAGGGTAAAAGCAACAGTGCTGTTCTGGTGTGGGAGAGACAGTGCTATGAGACACCGGTTTGTAATCATGAAAAAGACATGCACGTCCAAATACATATACGGTAGGTAGCTGGAAGGTAAATACATTGTTTGATAGCTGATAACTACTACTTTTTTGTTCTTTGTAGGTTGTGGTCTATATCTGTTCTTTCTGTTTTTCTTTTTTACATTTGACATACCTTCATAAATAGACGGAGGCGCTGCTAATGAGTAGTATATGAGTCCTCCTTGTGGAGTACAAACTATTGGGGGTACATGGCTTATGTACTGTGATTTTTTTCTAGGGATCTTTGTATGCAACCTATATTGATTAATGTGTACATATCAAACCTTTATTCAAACTCAAAAGGCAACTGAGGTTTCCCTCATCCATGTTGAGTGTACATACAGAAATGAGTGTCAAAAAGGCATATAAAATCACACAGCATATAAAATCATAACAATAAGAAAAAATGACGAGGCAAAAAGCAAGGATAACAAATCAATTAAACACATACAACTTGATTGACAAAGGTTGGAGATCAAGGTTTTAAACTGCAACAGAGGAGATAATATGTATTGTATGCTGCTATCTAATTAATCAATAGACAATAGATAGACAATGTGCAACAGCTGTGTATGTCACATGTTTTTTTTCCCTTTTAGAATACGGGTATTTAAGATGCCGATTCTCTATTTTGAACAGAAGTCTGAGGAAGAACCGCGCTTACTGATCAAAATGTTGCTACTCACTGCATAATAACACTTCCTTCAACAGGAGCTATTTGGTGTGCAGATCTACTTATTTGTATCTATATGAAACACCAGTATGTCTGGTCATATGTCATATTATGTTACATTGTGAGAAAAGGCTGTCAAAGTTAACACGATATTAACGCGTTAATGCACAATTCTTTTAACACCACTATTTTTTTAACGCACGATAACATTTTACTTATTTAATTTTTTTTACTACTTCACTCAGGTATTATTGATACTCTCATTGATACTATGTTTGTTTCTGACTCAAAGTGTGTGTGAGAGAGAGAGGAGAGAGAGAGAGAGAGAGAGAGAGAGAGAGAGAGAGATAGAGAGAGAGAGAGAGAGAGAGAGAGAGAGAGAGAGAGAGAGAGAGAGAGAGAGAGAGAGAGAGAGAGAGAGAGAGAGAGGAGAGAGAGAGAGAGAGAGAGAGAGAGAGAGAGAGAGAGAGAGAGAGAGAGAGAGAGAGAGAGAGAGGAGATAGAGAGAGAGAGAGAGAGAGAGAGAGAGAGGAGAGAGAGAGAGAGAGAGAGAGAGAGAGAGAGAGAGAGAGAGAGAGAGAGAGAGAGAGAGAGAGAGAGAGAGAGAGAGAAAGAAAGAGAGAGAGAGGGAGGGGGGGGGGGTGAGAGAGATGAGGAAGGGGCAAGAGAGAAAGATAGCTGGGAGAGAGAGAGGGGGTGTGGGGTGTGAGTCCTCATCCATTGTGTGGGTGAATGTAACAAGTTCCTAATGTTTCCCCTATTATTTCATGCACACTTTATTCATTGTTTTAAATGATTATTTTCTTTTAAGTAATTTTGTGCATCACTGTTTTAAATTTGATGCAAATGTTCAATGCATGAGGGTCATCCTTTTGTGTTAAATGGCTGCATAAAGCAAGCATTTGTTGACTCTCATGTTGTTAAGAGTATTAAAACTTGAAAAATATCTGTTTAAGGTAGATTTAGAACAGATAAAAAATATGCGATTAATTTGCGATTAATCGCGAGTTAACTATGGACAATCATGCGATTAATCAGATTAAATATTTTAATCGATTGACAGCCTTAGAAAAAATTATTGCCATAGTAAGCATGACAAAGCAGAGGTAATTGAATACGATTCAATGAATTTTCTCACAAACTCAAGCTCCAAACACACTAAATCTTGTGCAACCAGAAGTAAAATAATATAATTAAAAAGTCAAAATGCAGAGGAGAGCTGCAGAGAGCAGTTTGACCAAGGTATACTATATAATTTGATTGTCCAGGTGGCTACGTGGCGTAGTAGGCAAGGCGCTCGCCACGAAATCTGGAGACGCTGGGCTTGCCTGTTCGAGCCCAGCGCTCCACATTTGCTTTCAGTTTAGCTGGTCGTCCGTACTAATACACATTGGCCGTATTAGGGGGTGGGAAACTGATGGGTGGGGATCGGGCGTTGTGGACAGCGACTCCTACAGGTCGGTTGGTGCGCCTGCACAGTAGAATCAGGAAGTGTCGGGGGCAGCGTGAGCCTCCCACGTGTTACTCCTCGCCACTGAGAGATCGAGCTGCGCAGGTGAAAAGATGCGACTGCTGTTACCTCAAGTACCGGAGGGGACTTGTGCTATGTATGACTTAGTCCACATTGCAGCCGGCTTGTGGGAGGCAAGAAACAGCGTTCGTGACAGGGGAGGGTTGAATTGGATGTTACGAAATTGGGATGGGAGAAAATATAGAAAATGGGAGAAAAAGTGGATAAAAAAATAATAATTTGATTGTCCACAGTCATCACAAATATAATTAGGCCTACTGTAGATTTTGTGAGATGTCTCTAAACAAGATCATGATGATATAATGGCCAGAACACAGAGGCAGAGGACGTTCAGAACCTCGGGACAATGGGGAAGAAAAGCAAGATGCTTTGCCCGCATTCATATAACGTAAGGTTATTCTATAACCCTAGTTATATGAGTATAGCGAGCGCTCTGCTCTAGTGGAACTATCCCTTTAATCCATTCTAATAATGAAAAAACCTTCTCCACATGTACACCCCTATTCACCTCAGCCTGGCCACACCCACATCCGCTCCTCATAGGCGGCAGGTATGTAAGGCCAGGCGAGGCTATGCCGACCCAAACCAGCAGCCCCAGTCTGCGCATTATTATAGGCAGCCTAGGCTACGATATTAGGCGTGTTCGAGATTGATTTCGGCTTGCCTCGAAAGTAGACGAGAGTAGACGAGTGCAGCCGGGGGAGGAGTCAGAACGTCGGACACTTCAGATTTGACGACAGCCTCTTGCCTAGTCTCGCATGGCAGATACGCGTTCACGTTACCACACACACATACACACCTGTCCAGCTCATTATAATGCGACTCGAGGGCCGTGTGCAAAATTAGATTCATTTAAAATGTATTGTCATCACACAGCACAGCACACTAGACTGTTTTAATATACCATATTTCCAGAGCAAGTCGGACAACATTCTAACCGTCATGCAACACGCTTGGCGAGGCCGTAGTAAAAACTGCGCAGATCCGCGTCTGCCTCGCCAATCTCGAACACGCCTATTGTGTGTGTGGGCTGCTGCAGCCCGGTGGTGACAATACGCAAGGGTCGGCCAACCAAGGTGTCAATAGGCGTGTTCGAGATTGGCGAGGCGGACGCAGATCTCCGCAGTTTTTACTACGGCCTTGCCAAGCGCGTTGCATGACGGTTAGAATGTTGTCCGACTTGCTCTGGAAATCTGATGAGGCGAGCCGCGGAAATCTCACGGGAGCGAGCCACGTGTAACGGAGGTACCGCAGTATATCCACAGTCACGGGTACAAGTAGTGACGTGGCTGTGGATGGTAAGCGGTACTGCAAGTAAACTCACTCCCCAGAGGCATCCAGACCCGGAAGCAAGAAGTGAATTCAACTCGGGGTTCAACTCCCACTCAGGGCGATCCCTTAACAGGGGTCAAATCGACAAAAAACACAACGCAGACAAGATCACACCGGCTACACACGCACAGCCTTCAGAGCGAGGCGCCACAGTACCTCTCCCCCGACTGCTCCGCGCAAATCCATGATGGGAAACGACTTGCTATCGTTGCGCAAAGTGCCCATTGCCTCAGAAAAGTTGTCAGTCACCAGCCACAAGAGGAAGTTATGAGACGTTTGATTGATTGATTGAAAACTTTATTAACCGTTTGCAGAATGGGTACAATACAGTACGGGTCCCGTCTACCCGTCTATCCCCTCTATCAGATCGATTTATTATTATTATTATTGGATACAGGAGTTTGGGTACCAAGAGCTTCTTCAAGTCGATTCTACAGACGGACTGTTTCTATCATCGGAATTAAATAATTATAATGATAATACGACAATTACGTTTTGCATTTATAGTCATGACTCAATGAGCAATCTGAGCATTACCGCTCATATGTACAGTACTTCTCTAAGCCGCCTGGCTCACAGATAACCGACAATAGATTAACGAACTTCATATAAATCTATAGTTCATTAACGATGCAAGTTCAAGTTCAAGTTCAAGTTCTTTAATAGTTGTCATACAGAAGTACAGAATACTTTCATACAAAATGCTTCTTACTGTTACGCTCCAGAGACTGTGCTAGACAAGATAGTATCAAATAACATAATAACATAATATAGCATGAATTTAGAAGAAGAAAATGAGGTCACAGTGTTCGGTATAGACATATGTACAATGTTCTGAGTTACCATATAATATACAATACACAATACTATGCAGTGTACTAATGTACAGTACTATCTAGTGCAAAGCAGAAATGGGATGGGGTACAATTTTAGGTACAATTTACAGTAAGGTGTACGAGTTGTAGTGCAGTCCTTCATCCATAAATATAAAGTGTGGGGAGTGGGTGCTACAGTGTGTTTGTTTAAAGTGGGTGTGTGCTATAAGTGTGTGGAGTGGGTGCTACAGTGTGTTTGTTTAAAGTGAGTGTGTGCGTGTGGATGTGTGTGCTATGTGCATTTGGTGGTTGTTGTTGTGTAGTGTTCATTCATTGTTCGTTTAGCAGCCTGATGGCCTGGGGATAGAAGCTTCTTCTGAGTCTTTCTGTGCTCGCCTTGAGACTCCTGTATCGCTTGCCTGACGGCAGCAGTTCAAAGAGGCAGTTGTTCGGGTGACTGGAGTCTTTAATGATTCTCTTAGCCTTTTCAACGCTTGTAGTAAATGTTCTGGAGGGTGGAGAGCCCCCCTCCAATTGTGCGTTCGGCTGAACGTGTCACTCTTTGTAGTCTGCTTTGGTCTTGTGCAGTGCTATTCCCAAACCAGGAGGTGATGTTGCCGGTCAAGATGCTCTCTATTGTACATGAGTAGAAGTTCTTAAGGATCTTCTGGCTGACTTGGAACTTCCTTAGGCGCCTGAGGAAGTAGAGGCGTTGTCGTGCCTTCTTCACAACACTGTTAATGTGTGTGGTCCATGTCAAGTCCTCGGATATGTAGGCTCCGAGGTACTTAAAGCTGTTGACTCTCTCAACCGGTGCCCCGTCGATGCTGAGGGGGCTGTAGTCCTTGACCCCCGACCTCCTGAAGTCCACAATCATCTCCTTTGTTTTGCTGACGTTCAGGGAGAGGCTGTTTTCCTGGCACCATCCCGCCAGGACCTTGACCTCTTCCAGGTAGGCCCTCTCGTCGTTGGCAGAGATCAGGCCCACCACCACTGTGTCGTCAGCAAATTTGACGATTGTATTGCTACTCCGCTGAGCCACACAGTCGTGTGTGTACAGGGAGTAGAGGAGGGGACTCAGAACACAGCCCTGGGGGGCCCCTATGTTGAGGGTGATGGATGAGGAGGTGCAGTTGCCTGCTCTCACCACCTGGGGTCTGCCAGTCAGGAAGTCCAAGACCCACTGGCAGAGGTCATAGCCCAAGCCCAGGTCCCTGAGCTTGGCTATGAGTATGGAGGGGACTATGGTATTGAATGCCGAGCTGTAGTCGATGAATAGCATTCTCACATAGTTCCCCTGCCTCTTGTCCAGGTGTGATGCTGCTGTGTGCAGCACATGGGATATGGCGTCCTCCGTGGACCTGTTGGGGCGGTATGCAAATTGCAGGGGGTCCATGTTGATGGGGAGGGAGGAGCAGATGTAGCCCTTTACTAGCTTCTCGAAGCACTTCATGGCTATGGAGGTGAGAGCTACAGGGCGGTAGTCGTTGAGGCAAGCAGGCTTGGATTTTTTGGGTACAGGGATAATAGTGGACTTCTTCAGGCAGGTGGGGATGACAGCCTGTTCTAAGGACAGGTTAAATATGTCAGTGAATACTGGGGCCAGTTGGTCGGCACAGACTTTTAGGACGCGGCCGGGGATGCCGTCTGGACCTGCTGCCTTCCTGATATTCACTTTTTTAAAGGTCCGCCTCACCTCATGCTCTGTTACCCTGAACACTGCGCCTCCATCACCAGGTGGAGCAGGCACAGGAACTCCTGTGCAGAGTGGAGACGGAGTGCGCCAAGGTTGGCCTTAGGCTAAATGCCAAGAAAACCGAGGTCATAATGTATAACATCCTCCCGGATCATCCACCTCTAAAAACAACAGGAGGCTCTGCTCTAAAGGAAGTCAGTGATTTCAAGTACCTGGGCTCGTGGGTCAACTCGTCCGAGCAAGACCTTAAAGTGAGGAAGGCACTTGCGTGGAGGGCTCTGAACGGCATGACCAGTGTGTGGAAATCCAACCTCCCCCGTCAAATCAAGCTCAACTTCTTTCATGCAACAGTTGAGTCTGTCCTTTTGTATGGCAGTGAATGCTGGACCTTGAAGCCCACCCTGCAGAAGTCCCTGGATGGGTGCTACACCAGAATGATGCGTGTGGTGCTCAACATCAACAGGGATGAGCATGTCACTAATGCAAACTTGTATGGGGGGGTGCTAAAGGTGAGCGATAAAGTGGCAGTCAGGAGAATGAGGCTGGCAGGTCACTGCCAGAGACACCATGAGATGCCAACCAGCAAACTTGTACTGTGGGAACCAACACACGGGCATCGATCACGAGGACGTCCCACGTTAACCTATGTGGACGTACTCAGGAGGGATGTGGGAACAGAAAGCACCGGCGAGCTAGCCAGATGCATGGAGGATCGGGATGACTGGAAGCACCGATGGAGGGCCCGTCCGAGGACGACCTAGATAGATAGATCAGCAGCCGCCCCCCCCCCCCCCCCCCATTGCCGAGGCTTGTGAGCTGGTGTTGTTATTACCAGCATCAAACCTCGCATAGAAGGTATTGAGGTCATTTGCTAAGGAGATGTCACTGTTCAGTGACATCTGACCTATACACTAGGGCTGACCCCTATTAATCGATTAGTCGACTAATCGGTCGAAAGGGGCCGTAGTCGACTGGCCAACCTCTTAGTCGAATATACATTTTTTATTTTTATTTTTTATCATTCTTTCCAAAAGAAAATAGGCCTAGAAGCGTGGCTAACGCTAATGGCACGCATACCAGAGGCTAAGTGCCTATGAAAACAGGCACAGAGGCACTGAAAGAGGATTTCACCCATCTAATGAACACACTAGACTAGACAAATATCAAGATGTATCCATCAGTGGACCAATTGCATGCTTTTGCAGAGGACAAGAAGCCTTCAGACGACTCCTTCAGACATTAAGCACCCCCCACAGCCCAAATGAAAACGTTTTTTTTTTTTTTATATATATATATATATATATATTATACCTTTTTTTTTTTTTTTTTTTTTTTTTTAGTCGACCAATAGTCGACTAACGGCAAATTTTGGCCAATCCTAGTCGACCATCCAAATCCTTAGTCGGGGACAGCCCTAGTATACACACACACATACACTGCTGAATAATTCAGTTTTGCCTCAATATATACTGTATATAATTCTGTTTTGCCTCAATATACAGTATATATAATATATTGATGCAAAACAGAATTATTCAGCAGTGTGTTGTGTGTGCGTGCACGTGCTTCGGTTGGCAAGAACGTGCAACAAGATGGTATATAAATATGGTATATTAATACAGTCTAGTGTGCTGTGCTGTGTGATGACAATACATTTGAATCGAATCTAATTGTGCACGCGGCCCTCGAGTCGCATTATAATGAGCTGGACAGGTGTGTATGTGTGTGTGCAGGGCCGTCTCAGGGGGTGTGCGAGCAGTGTAGTCGCACAGGGCCTCGCGGGAAGGGGGGCCTCGCACAAAAAAAAAAAAAAAAAAAAAAATATTTTTTATTTATTATTTTTTTTATTATTTTTTTTTATTTATTTTTTTATTTTTTGCGATGCCCCCCTTCCCGCAAGGCCCTTTTTCATCACAGACCTAAAATCTAGTTTTGCTTATATCCTTATATATTTCACATTAGACACGTTTGTAGAATGTTCCTGGCTCTGCGGCTCTGCAGCAGACATACTCACTATTGGAGCTCTGGGGCTCTGCAGCAGACATACTATTGGTTTCAACGAAGGGAGGGGTTACATCATGTGTACGCCGGCGTGCGTCAGCTGCGTTTGACTATTTCGCGCGTGCAGCTTTGGAGGTTATGCTTAGTTATGCCAGCCAAAACGAAGAGGACGGTCATTCGGCAGATGGACTGAAGATGAAAGTTGTTGCATGTTAGACAGTTCAGTCAGGCTAGCCATGTTGGCTTAGCTAAAGGCAGGGACAGCTAGTTAGCTTTAGCTACGTTATAATATCGAGTGCTAACGTGTGGTTCAGTCGGGATAGCCATGATGATGTCGGCTAGTAGCTAGCTTAGCTAAAGGCTAACTAGCGTTAGCTAACCTAGAGAGAGCGCGTGCAGCATTGTTATGCCAAGATGAAGAGGACAGTCATTCGGCAGATGAACTTCGTCAACTCCACGCGGTTGTCTCCATCCTCTTGGACGTTTGGTGAGTTTTTAATGCACTCTATTCTATTCCCGCCGTGGATATATCTCTCTCTCTCTCTCTCTCTCGGGAGCCAAATGGGCCGGCTAGCTGTTGTAGTAGCTAACGGTGTGTGGCCTGGTGTCAGTACCTGGCTACTCTATTTGCAGTTAGCCTATTTAGCTGATGTCGGCCATTGGCTCCTTGCTACTTTGTTTTCTCTGGTATAGACCCTCTTCTCTTTGGATTTAAGTGTTGATCTTTGTCCTTTTGGATCTATGTATATTCATGTTGCCTTTGTGAAGTCATCTTTTCCTTCTGTTTTGTTCTTCCATTGAAAGTTGAATATCCTTTAGGGGCTCATCTTTGCTTATCTCTCTCATACATGCTCTCTCTCTAACACACACACACAGACATGCTCTCTCTCTCTAACACACAAACACACATGCTCTCTCTCTCTCTCTTTCTAACACACACAGACATGCTCTATATCTCTCTCTAACACACAAACAGACATGCTCTCTCTCTATCTCCCTCTTTCTAACACACACAGACATGCTCTATCTATCTCTCTCTCTTCAATTCAAATGGGCTTTATTTCACATTCTTGTATTTCTCCCAGTAGGTATGGGAGTTTTGAGTTATTGTCGATGTTTTCAAAGTCTCTTTGGGTGTTTAAATCTCGCACAGGGTCTCGCATTTCTCCCAGGCGGCCCTGTGTGTGTGGTAACGTGAACGCGATATCTGCCATGCGAGATTAGGCGAGAGGCTCTCGTCAAATCTGAAGTGTCCGACGTTCTGACTCCTCCCCCGGCTGCACTCGTCTACTCTCGTCTACTTTCGAGGCGAGCCGAAATCGATCTCGAACACGCCTAATAGCAGTAGGTGTGGTGGCCGTTTAACATTCCAGACTGCAGGCAGTAACCAATCACGCCGCATCATCAAACTAACCGATGCCAGTCTGGTCTTCAAAATCCTCCATGGTCTAGCCCCACCCCCACTTTCCGATTTTTCACCTCCAGGTTCACCAGAACTGTTGTACCGGGTGACTTGGCTGTTCCATTAACACATTGACCGCCATAAACGTCGTACGACGGGTTTGCTGGTCATGCGAATTCTGCCAAAGTATGGCGTACGACGTTATTGAGATCATATTTCATTTTTTCACCATGGTATTCACAATTCTGCCGCCCAGCCTCTGCTGAGAGAGTGGGACTCTGCACAACAGTGCAACGCTTCAATACCGCCGCCTGGTGGATAATTGGGCGAGTTACAACCGGAAATGGATCTGGTGATCTCGGTGCATCTGGGAAATCCGTCCGGCAGTCACATATTCTTGCGGGACTCTAGATACACATCTGTGTATATGGATCGCTGCCATAACTCAATAACCTGAAATGGATTAGTCGATCAACGTCAAATAAGTGGGATATTTTTCCTCCAGTCTCATCGGCGAACGGTAAGAGGACAGTAACGTTATTTTCAAGGCGATTGTACATTTCTTTATTTACAAACCATCTGATCAATAAATCAACCCATACTACATAAAGCATTTACTGACGATCACGGAATTATAAACGACCCCTCCCCCCGTTCATCCGCACATGATGAGTCATAACGTTTAGGATCATGTACAATTGAAATTTTTTATATAGCGTGTATCGGCAATAAATGGCAGTTGATAATCTATGCGTTTATGCCTATAACTCACGTTCTAGGAATTACTGCAGAAAACGATAAAAACATACTTATATTCTAGACGGTATTTTTGGAAGAATCTATGAATGAAAAAGTATAACGTTCCTACATCCTGAACGATAGATAATCGATGTTGAATCGGCCATAGTAATGTCAATTTAGCAATACAATTTAAAAAGTTATAGCCCTGCAAAGAAGGTGAACATCTCCATAGGCTTAGACTGGTGGCAGTGATCATACATTGATGGATAGAAGCGTGGCAGTCAATGTGTTAAGGACAAGTACATTTAGCAAATCAGCCCTCTCCGTGAGAGCTGCCAAGACCTGGAACTCCATTCCAAGTTACATGCCGCCTGGGCATAACACGGATCACCTGAGGCCAAGGGCTTGCTCTACGAGGGCATGATGAGACTGAGAGTCAGAGTTAATCAAACCGTGGAAACCTTTTAGAGCTACTATGTACATTGTTTTCAAAGCAGCTTCACATTGAAAGTGATCTCACAGACAAACTTAAAGCAGAAAAGATCATTGATGCGCGAAACGTTGCATTTTTTGTTGTTGCATTAAGCCTTAATGCAACAACAAAAAATGCAACGTTTCGCGCATCAATGATCTTTTCTGCTTTAAGTTTGTCTGTGAGATCACTTTGATTGATTAACCATTGTCTTACCTTAATGATTAAGGTAAGACAATGGTTAATCATATTGGATGCCTTCATTTGAACAATTAATTTGCACTATATGAAATGAGTGGGGCTCGCTGTAGTAGCCTAGTGGGTGTGTGTATTGTATGAAATCAGAACCTGGACAGCACCGTTTGCGTGCAAGTAAAAAAGAAAAAGGAAATCGATAGCCTACCCTAATGTCCAGCTCACCCGCCGCCTATGCCGCTCCTATATAAGCGGGGTCGTGGCCACACAATCAGCTCCTTCCCAAGTCTTTTACCACCAAAGGAGAAGACCGTGGGGCCCTCAGTGAGTCAGAGCAGAGCGCTCGCTATACTCATATAACTAGGGTTATAGAATAACCTTACGTTATAATTCGTATAGCTTTACGCTCTGCTCTAGTGGAACACAGGAGCTGAGCAGAGCGACAAGCTTGACAGATGTACCCGCTGAGGCCCCCTACAACCATCAGAATACCGGGGAGGATCCGAGCCACCCGGCCTCCCCTAGCGGAGGACAGGAGGGAGATCGGACCCGACTGTGCGAAGAGGGTTTAGCACCTCAAACGCACAGGGTGAGCAGACCGTGGGACTTACCTTTGTTTAGAAGGGCCCGCGACCACTCGAGCGAGCATCCCACATGCCACCAGGGAACGGACGTGAAGCAAAAAAAAAACGTCACAGCCCCAACATCACAGGGTCGGAGATCAAGAACCCAAACCCTGTGGCAAGGCCGTAGCAGTGGAGCGCGGAGGAGGTCCCAGCCCTAGGACAACCCGAGGACTAGGACCCCCTGAAAAAGGGGCCTGGTGAGGCCAACGAGGCCGCGGCATCGAGACCCCACCAGACGGTCACTGGTGACACCACCCCCCACATCGCCAGCGTATCGGACAGGGCCCAAATTAAGTGAAGGCCCTTCCCCCCTTGGCACGCCGCTCTGAAGCACTCTTCTCCAAGAGGCTACCCCCCCACAACACTGCAGGGCCAGTCGGCGTGCCGGGGAGACAACCCTCCAAGGAGGTTGATCCCTCAATCCAGGCAACAGGCCCCAAGAGCAGAACTCGACCTGTGCCCAGAGCACTGCGGACTAGACAGGCGCCTAAGGGGTCTACTGCAAGAACAGTATCCCGGCAAAAGGGGCGTTCGGTATGCTGTGCACCATGTCACAAACTCCACAAACCCGACCCCGCCAATTCATCAATCCAGCGGGTTCGAGGTTCAGAGAAGAGGCTGACACAATTGGCAGACGTCATGAAAGATGCAGGGGCATACTCTCGGGCAGACGGGGTCAGGCCCGGCCTCAACCCGAGAGTCGACTCTGCTACCAACACACCGGGGAACCAACCACCCCCCTATGTTTAGTTTAACAGGAGGCGGTTGTTCCCTTAACCCACAAAGAAAACTCAGAAACATAACTGCGCGTATACACAGGCTATACAAGCAGTACAAGTGTTTCAGCTTTCAAAGGGTTAACCCAGGCCAACAGGTTAACGAGGACGAGTCCCGACCTGGGCCTGGCGGACCGGGACCTACACAGGGATGCCTAGAGGAGTTGACAGGGCAACCTCCCCGACAGCCCCCTCCTATCCCCGGCCTAGCAGGGAGGGAGGGGTGAAACAAATGGAGAAGGACCAAGCCCCATAACACAGCGCAAGGCAGGCCTGGACTGGCCATCTGGCATACCGGGCATTTGGCCGATGGGCCAACGCATATTTGGGCCGTTATGATTTGATAAAAAAAAAATTGATACTTTTTTTTTCTTTTTACATTTGGTCAACGACCGGCCCACTACTAGGCTCATTGGTACTGACTGACACTGGGCTGGCCCAATCACATATCTTACTAAGCACCCCCCCGCCAGTCGTACAGGTACATGACTGAGAGGGGGGCTGGTACATGAATGAATGAATGAATGAATGAATGAATGAATGAATGAATGAATGAATGAATGAATGAATGAATGAATGAAAACTTTATTTAACAGATTGCAGAATGGGTACAATACAGTACGGCTCAATACACACAATTGTTAAGGGGATGCAGACCAGAGAAAGACATTTGTCTTTTTTACATCAGGGTCCCCCACATGACTGAGAGGGGGCTGTGGTACATGACTGAGAGAGAGGGGGGCTGGTACATGACTGAGATGGGGCTGTGGTACATGGCTGAGATGGGGCTGTGGTACATGACTGAGAGGGGGCTGTGGTACATAATAATAATAATAATAATAATAATAATAATAATAATAATAATAATAATAATAATAATAATAATAATAATAATAATAATAATAATAATAATAATAATAATAATAATAATAATAATAAATCAAATTTATATAGCGCCTTTCATAGAACCCAAGGTCGTTTTACAATCAGGACAAAAAATAGGGCAAGGAAAGTAGGGGGGGGAGGGGGAAGAGGGGATGGGGGAAAGTAGGGGATAATGGACCTAATTTAATCTAAAACTAACTGATGGGGAAAGCCTTGGTGAAGAGGTGTGTTTTTAGAGCGGATTTGAAAGTGTCCAGGGTTGGGGCGTTGCGGATTTCGGGGGGGAGAGAGTTCCAGAGGGTAGGGGATGCCACGCTGAAGGCTCTGTCCCCAAAAGTCCGTAACCTGGTGCGAGGGATGGAGAGGAGACCTAGATCAGAGGATCGTAGGTTCCGGGATGGAGTGTACTGGTGGAGGAGATCAGACAGGTACCGGGGGGCGAGGGCATGGAGGGATTTGTAGGTGAGGAGCAGGAGTTTGAAGGTGATGCGGAACCTGACTGGAAGCCAGTGGAGATGGATGAGGGTGGGGGTGATGTGCTGCCAGGGCTTGGTGTGAGTGAGAACCCTGGCAGCTGAGTACATGACTGAGAGGGGGCTGTGGTACATGACTGAGAGGGGGCTGTGGTACATGACTGAGATGGGGCTGTAGTACATGACTGAGAGGGGGCTGGTACATGAGAGGGGGCTGGTACCATGTATTGTGCATCATTGTAGGTCAAACCATTAAAAAGTTAAATTCCACAGCAGCCATTTTGGATTTTGGTCTCTCACAAATTTCCCCCACCTTTTTTAAAAATACACCCCGGCTACATTTGTGTATTAACCCTCCTAGATGACAAATCCATTGAGAAACGAAGTGCCACAGATGACCCAACTACTAGGTCCATATCGTATCATCATAATATTATTTAAAAAATCAGTAGGATAAGGGTTCCCTTGATGAAGATGCATGAAAAGGCTGTATAATATACAACACCTGTAGCTCAACTGCAAAAACTGCTTTTTTTATTTGATTAGATTTATTTGGAAATTAAAAACACATCATAAAAACAAATTATCTTGACCAATTTGTATTCCTGAGGAGATCACCTAAAAGCATTCATTAAAACACTTATTTCCAAGGTGGTCCTCGATGGAAGACATAAAAACACAGCACATATAGCCTACTCAACTGCACATTTTTGCTCAACTGCAAAATTATGCCTACTGGAAAAAACACATTCACAACAGGCAGCAAAGTTTATTTTCATTTAAGTATGGTAATAAGGTAACTGTTATGATATAATATGGTATGTATTACTTACTCTTATAACTTATTACTATCTGTGGTAGCTCTAGTCTCCACCTACACAAATTGTTTTTGTGCTGTTCATTGACCATGCACCTTCACATGGTAGGCACATTAACTGTAGGTCAAACTCAACAAACAAACAAGCACACCATTGATTTAATTGCCATATAAATCACATACAAAGATCTAACTATTACTCCTCTCTGAACATGAATATAAAACAAGAAGGTGATCTATTAACTGTGTAAACCTTATGCAATATTCATCATTGATATTTGAATACTTGAAATCTGTATGAACTGAGTAGTTAGTATCAAATGAAAGAAGATGGAACAGCTCCATGCATTCATTGAATAAACAACTATTTGCTCATTACCAGTATGGTATTGTTTAAATTGTACAGCTTTTTGCACATCTTTGTCAGGGAATTCCAACCATTCTGGACCTGAATGTACCAGTTAATTGTAATCATCTCTCTCTCCTTATGTCTAGTCAAGCCAGGTTGTGGAGGAGAGAGACAGGTATGAACAGGCTATAGACTACTTTGCCCATCCTGAGCCTGCTATGATGCAGATGTTTTTACATCACCACCCAAAACAAGATTCTGCCAATAGTGAGTGAGTACACTGGTCCACTTGCACTGGTCCACTTGTCCATGGCACTTACTACCCAGCTTTGTAGTGGTTTGGGGGAATAGTACAGTAGGTACGCATATTTAAGGGGACCGCAAGGATGGTGTACTGGTGGGTGGTGTCCGACCGATTATGGTGGGCCGGTCTGGGCCAAAAATGCCAGGGCCGTTTTTTGGTCCCAGTGCAGTCCTGGCGCAAGGTACAACACAGTATGGACCAAGCACGTCACTGTTAAGGGCAACTCGTGGTGGCATACATATGACACACACATCCATGACATCAATCCCTGCGACGTCCGGCCCGACCCGGCATTTTCCCCCCGGAAAAGCACAAAGTCCTTAACCTGTACCGACCCCTTTTGACATTATTATCATATAGGCATATTTTTATGAATGATGAAAATAATTTGTGATTTTAAAATCAACCGTTTTCAAGTATTAACATCACTACTATGTCACAAATGCATGTAGAATGTAAAACGTTAGTTGGCAATAGTTTAGCAATAGGTTAAAAGTGTACTTATATCATTTTAAGTTTTCTATTTGCGATCGTCTATTCTGAATGGAAATGTTGAACCATGGGAATTGTAGTTTTTTTGCGGCCATTTTGTAGAGGAGATCGCTAGCTATCGGCCAGCGTTGAAATTTCTCCGATCTACACTTCCTGTCACATACTATGGTGGTTCAAAGTTCAGCGTTCTGAATGAATCATATCAATAATTGTTATGATTTGCGATAATAAGCTACAAAAGGTAACGTTTTTGACAAATATTGAAACGCAGTCAGTTTCTCCACACTATTGTTACCATGTAGGAAGAATTAGATCTGAAATTAGTTTCAAAATGGTTACACTGTGGGGGAAATAAAATAGTTTTTCGATTACAGTAAATATCAGTATCTGTTATTATGCACGCCTGGTGATACTATATCCAAATTGAACTCGGCCATTTGAAAGATACTATATGTATATATATATAAATGTGCGAATTGGCTATAATAAGGTAATGTATAAGCATATATTCTATATTCTATAATAATATTTCAAATTGCATTGGTCCGGATGGGAGAATTCAGTACCGTATACAGAACCTTCAGTTTGATCATCTTCCCTTTATTAATTTCCTTAGATCTTTTGTACACGTGATCTCAAGAGGGTACTGAATGAGCTCAGTGGCAGTTTTTTAAGTTTGGTCATTATTATCATGGTTTTATTCACTGTCAAAGATGAAAAGAAAAATCATAATTCATATTTTCCTTTGTTTCATCACAATTTAAGCAAGCCTAGTAATAGACACAATATTTACACTGAGAATACATTCATTGAGGTCCATAGATGTTCCTAGATACCAAGAATATGCAAATAGCCCTTGTAGAAGTGGAGCAATATTCCATTTACCTAGGTATACATTTTATGCAGATTTTCACCTGGGGTGGAACAGACCTGGTCCGGCGTGACCAGAACCAGTCCTGTGTCCTAGTCACGCCGCCATCCCCAGTCCTAAGAGGGGGGTAGGTACGCGTGTCGATCCAAAACATCACAGAGGGCGCCACCAAGACGGTCAGTATCCGAACGCACTGCTCCTGGTGGCCCACCTCATGGGCGTGAGACCCCTCCGCCATTGTTTTGATCTACTCCGTCATCTCCCCCCGGAGATGTACGTGAGCCGTCGAGTCTAACCTAGTGCACTACTGGCGCTCGGTAGAGATACAAAATCTCCTTCCCAGCCGCCCGCATAAAAAATGCCGTTTCTATGAAGTTGGGCAACCAAGGCGCGCCAGCCCATGAAGTGGTTTCAACATTGAAAACACCCAGGGCAGGGCCAGCGCTAATTGGTCTCGAAGACCATACGCTGATTTCCTAACTAGCGTATATGCACGTCGAGAACCCGAAACACATCGATGGCGAATTCTAATAAGAAACACCACACAACGTTTCCTCCATGCTGTCTGGGACGAGCAGCAGGAAGCCGGCCTATAAGACACAGACACTGGTCTCATATGACGCGCCTGAGGGTAAAAACCCTGTCAATTCCGCTCTTTATATAAGAGGGGAAGACAGAAGTTCCCCCAGAGAGACCTCTACGTGAGTAAACAATTGAAAAAGATATATGTAATAATTGGGCCAAGTGACCAACGGCCCAATACACACTTCAATAGAGAGCAGAGCAAAAGACAAACAGTCTTCGAATGCATCGCATCATCCAACTGTGACAATGACAGCGGTCTGCAGCACAGACCCTGAACACTCACGGATATGTCTGATGGCCAATAGGAAAAACGCGCCTAGTGACGTATTCCATGGCCGGGGAAATCCCGTGACCCACCCATCCTAATATGGAGTGGAACCCCCCCCCCCTCCCCTCCCTGTGACGTGCTGACCAGGGGCTGATTTAGGATTGTAGGCGATCCGGGGCTTAGCCCAGATGGGCCCCCTTTTTTTTTTTTTATTGTTTTTATATTTTTTGGGCAGGCAAGGGGTGGGTCAGGCACGACCCCCTCCACGACCGTTTTTTTTTTTTATTTAATGAACCTGTACGTGCAATTTCCTGCAATATAGAGCCTTCAATCTTGACCAATAAAGCTGCTCTTTTCACTATAAAACTCGTTATGGTTAGATTTATATATTGGGGGGGGATATATCATATTTTTCATATAATCAAAAAGTGGTGGAGCAAGATCATACCTTTGCTCCCCCAAGTTCAATAGTGGGAGAGCAGAGATGCTCCGAATGCTCTTATGGCCAGGCGTCTATGATTCACTGATACAAAGTAAAATAGTGCAGTGCAATAAAATAGTTAGTAAAATAGAATAAAATAATGCAATAGTGCATTGCAATAAAATAGTTATCATCGTATTTTTTCGGGAGGCCGGTAAGGAGTGCATTACAGTAGTCGAGTTGGCTTGAGATAAAGGCATGGATCTGGTTTTCAGCTTTTCAGAATACATCCGGGGCTTGAGCCCAGGTAGCCACCCCCTAGCTCCGCCCCTGGTGCTGACCTCCCAGCCCGACAGGGAGACTGACAGGTAGGAGGTCCAACCTCCTGGCCAATCAGTGTCGCAAAGGATACGACAATATCCGAAAGGGGGGGGTTATTAGTCCACCCCTTATGACCCCTCACCCCCGATACGATGCAATAACAAAGCAGAGCCATGACACCAGTTGTAGCATGCTACATGAAAGCGCATATACCTATTAGGGTAATAGCTTCACATTCTGCACAGACGATAAAAAAATTATAATAATAATAAATTAATCTAACCCTAACTAACCTTACTGGCATGCACTGGCATGTCCTAATATACTAACCTACACTGTAGCACTCAACACTTTGATGAACATTGTTACTCAGCTGATAGAGTTGTGCCCTTCCTCATGACTTGTCATACAGAACTTGTAAGTTGCTTTGGATAAAAGCGTCAGCTAAATGACAACATGTAAATGTAATGTTTGTACAAGAGGCCCTACTGAAGCCTCTAAAGCCCTCCTATCTTGATATTCTCCTCTGACAGGCTTGGGTGTAATACAGACAATGTGACAGATGTTATTTAGACAGAGCCTGTGGTTTAACTCACCATGACACACAAGCAGTTTCTGAGTGGATCTGAAGTCAGTCGTGCACAGCACATAGATAGAGAACACACAGATGCATGTTATATCGTCAGTATGGGGAGGAGGATAGAAAGCCTTTAGAACAATCTCTGGAGCGGAAAACGCTCATAATGATCTTGGGGATGAATGTAGGATTAGGCCTCAGAATAGCACTGCTACCATCCCGATTGATGGCCAGGCATTCCAGGAGGACTGACAAAGTGCACAGTTTGTTAACACTTTGAATGACGAGAATTCTCGTTATTGCCAACCGTTCAGTGCAGTGGCGTCATTTCAGTAAAAGCCAAGGTATGGCAATTAGGGAGGGAGGGGGGTGAAGGGTGGATTTCCCCCCCTTGGTGATTTGTTTTTGTCAAATCAGTTGCGCAATAGTCACTTTTGGTGAGTTGTTTCTATACAATTCACTTATATGACATTTAGGTATGACACAGGACTACACAAGCATTTTTAGTATAGAAATGTGTCAACAGACTAAAGCAGGGAACCAATATTTTGCATACAATTTATGCAGAATGTAATATCATAACTGTCTATTATTTTTCTTGCAATTGAACCAATTTTCCTTAGGTACGGTTTTGAGGTGTGTGTTCAACAGAATGTAGTGTCAAAAACACGTTCACAAAAATTATGGGTTACTGAATGCTGAACTGCACTGTTATAATCACTAAGCCATTGTAAGACCTTACCTGTGTCCCTGTATCACTTGTCTCTGCTGCCCTTTGATTAAAAAACGTCTGTATGTCCATTTTCCTTTTTTTTTGTGGCATATTTGAGTTAGTAGTAAAAGTCACCTAGTAAAAGTGAGATAATTGACAATATCAAAACATGCTAGGGCTGTACCGAATAGTTCGAAGCTTCGTTCATAATGTTGACATTAGAATTCTAAATCAACATAAAAAAAATTGTAATTATTAAAAAATATATATATATTTTTTTAATTAAATTTTTAATTTGCCAAGGTATGGCGAGTGCCATACCTTGCCATACCAAAATGACGCCCCTGGTTCAGTGCCAAGGTCGAGAAATCTCGTTATTAATCGTTATTTTTTAAATTAGCGATTTCCATTTATTTTTCATCAATCTAGCCTCATGTTACCACTGGGACTCTCTCTGAACTCGAACAGGGAAAATACCGCCCCCTATCATCTCCCGGATGGTAATGCACCCTTTGGATTGGACTGAATGAAAATGCATGGGGAAAAGAATAGGCTATATATTTCTATATATAGGCTATATATTTCTATCACCAGCTGCTGCGGTCTACAGCGAAATACAGCGAAATGCTACAGCTGGAATAGCCTACTCTTTTCCCAGTTGATGGTAATACCCAACAAAGACAGTCCAGGAGTCTGCTGTGATGATTCACTGTCTCCTCTGATTAGCTGAGAACCAGAATGTCATCCAGGTAGAATAGAATATTCATGGTCTCAGGTTCGAGTGCAGAAAAAGTGTGGGGTGCCAAAGTGTATCCAAACGGGATCCTCTGATATTCGTACACTGTCCCCTGTAAGACAAAACGAAGTAATGTCCTGTGGGGAGGAAAGACGAGAACATGAATGTAGGCATCTTTCAAAGTCTAAAGACGTGAACCAGTCTCCCTGTTTGATAGAACATTGTACTGCAATCAGCTGATTGAGTGAGGAGGGGTCTAGAATGGGTCTCACACCGTTGGTTTTCTTGGGAACCAGTGTATGTGATCACCAGATGTGGCAAAGTTCATAGCTCTCTTTCCAGGACGAGGAGGTCGAATGCTTTAAAAAAAAAATTGTTTATTGATTTATCGATCAACATGGGCACATTTAGCATGAAACGCCTGTCAATTGCATACCCAAAGTCATTTGCAATTTATTATACTTTATAGCATATGCATGAGTCTGGTCTCTTTTGAAAGTTAAGATTCTGAAGTTTCTTACACAATAAAGAAACATCACTTTGAGTGCTAATGTAATAGAGAAACAGAGGTTTGAACTAGGGATGCCCTGATCAATCCGCCAGCGATCGGTATCGGCCGATAATCAGTATAAATATGAGATTGGGGAATTCCGATAATGCTTCAAACTCGCCGATTGCGAAAACCGATTGATGACGTGCGCAAAAAACATAAAAACATAACAGAAACACAACTCCCAGCGGAGTTGGAATGAGAGTGGAGAGCGAGTGTGAGAGAGAGCATGTGTGTGTGCGAGCGTGAGAGAGCGTGTGTGTGTGTGTGCGAGCGAGCATGAGAGTAAGTTACTTACTAAGTGTAATAGACTGGAGACGACGGAGCCCCGTTACACCATAGATATATATAAACATTATTTTTTAAACTTTTATTTTACTAGGTAGTCACTTGAGTTGAGATCAATAATCTCTTTTTCGAGCCAGACCTGGCAAGATTATGCGCTACACTGCCCCAGGTGAGTGCAGTGCAGGCCGCTGAGAGACAACCAAGTCCGCCCTACTCTGCCTCTGATTCGCAGACTGTGGGTGGGGGAATGTGATTGGACCAAACAAAGCAGAGTCACACACAGACAGTGGCTCCAGTCGACATGTATTGCAGACAGAGACGCTGCTTTACATTTACATTTACATTTAGTCATTTAGCTGACGCTTTTATCCAAAGCGACTTACAAGTTCTGTACGACAAGCCATCAGGAAGAGCACAACTCTATCAGCTGAGTAACAATGTTCATCAAAGTGTTGAGTGCTACAGTGTAGGTTAGTTTATTAGGACAAGTGCATGACAGTATGGTTAGTTAGGGTTAGATTTTTTTTTTTTTTTTTTTTTTAATTCAGATAATGGTTGAAGAAGTGAGTCTTTAGTCGACGGCGAAAGATTGGACGTGTTTCGGCTGTCCTAACTGGGGTGGGTAGTTCATTCCACCATTGTGGGGCAAGGACTGAGAATAGGCGACTTCTCTTTGATGACCCTCCCGGAGCTTGGATAGGAGTAGGTCTGAGGCGGCCAGAAGATGCAGAGCGTAGGGGTCTTGAGGGTGTGTAGTTAGAGACCATTGACCGGAGGTAGGCGGGAGCAGTTCCCTTTGCCGCACGGTATGCTAGGTCAAGGGCCTTGAAGCGGATTCGTGCAGAAATGGGGAGCCAGTGCAGCCAGTGCATTAGAGAGCGTGGAGAATTTCGACGTTGTGTCGCAGATAATACAGATAATGCATATGAAAATGGTTAAAGGTCCCATGCATTATAAATGGCCTTTTCCAGTGTTTAGCATTGTTTCCTAGCAATGGGGGATTATATCAATGTGGTCTGTGTCGTTAATTATCATATTGACTCATCAGTCTAGTCTCGAGTTCACGAGATCTTCCCTCACTCAACTAAGCCGTTCTGATTTGACAGTATTGCTGACGTGAATAAGGTACTGATTTGCATATCTCCGCCCCCTCAACAGCAGAGCGAGTGGAAATACCTTCACTTCCTCAAAGTGAAGCGAGGCAGAAAACAAGCGAGCGAGAGGGAGAGAGAGAGATAGAGAGGGAGAGAGGGAGAGAGAGAGATAGAGAGGGAAAGGAGCTTCTGTCGGGGAAACAAATGCATTTTACACACAACCTGACCGTGCGCATGGAGGGACTTCTCCCGGAGCACGTTCATAACACACACGCATTTTACACACAACCTGACCGCACGTGGAGGGACTTCTCCCGGAGCACGCTCATAACACACACGCATTTTACACACAACCTGACCTCTATCTCTCTCTCTGTGCCAGTGCACACTGTGGGTGACTGTCACTCAAAGCGCTTATGGGCGGAGCCCATCCAAGAACAGCCTGAAATCCTGAACTAGAAAAATTATGCTTTTGAGTACTTCATTAGAAAGTACTCTGTGTTTTACAAATTGTTTTGTAATGTGTGTACCGCAATAATTCAGCGTGATTATCCAAAATGTCCATCCTATTCCATTAATTCAGATGCACGAGTCAAAACAAAGAACTTGTTGGTCGTCTTCTGCCCCCTTCTCATTGCATCATCAGCGCTTGTCTGGGATCGCTTTTGCGATTAGGAAGAAACACATCATTCAAATGTAACATTAGCAGTGTGTTATACGAAATACCCCCCTCCACCTACCAATATCCTACCTACCTACCTACCAACCTCCTCCAATGTACAGTTTCTTTGTCAAATGTATATACTCTCTTTTTTAGACTCTTCTTGTATCACAAACAGTACTGTATTTGTAAATCTGGTATGTCATAAATGTATAGATGTAGCAGTACTGTCTATCTGTATGTCATGTATGTCATATATTATGATGCATTGAAAATGGGGGACCCTGATGTAAACAAGACGAAAGTCTTTCTCTGGTCTGCATCCCCTTAACAATTGTGTGTATTGAGCTGTACTGTATTGTACCCATTCTGCAATCTGTTAATACAATTTTCAATCAATCAATCAATCAATCAAATAACAACCGGTAACTTCACTGTGCTTCTTAAACAATGATTGGTGTAAATCGTGTCTGTGCCTGCGGCTTTACATATTCGGGGTAACATCATACATGTACATAGATCAAAATGTACAATGATAAGTTCGTTTTCGTCAATGTCAGCATGTCTTTTTTCCTTCTCCGGCTTCTCCTGTTGTATTTCCAGACTTATATTATTCAATGAGACTGCCAGCCATCTTTTGCGCGATGGACACCGACACAGAGAGCACTCAGCCTCAGAACCCCCCCGCGATTTATATTTTGTTTTACAATGGGTCATGACAAACCAATTACATAATCCAACATTGTGTAAACAACTAACATATTCCAGGTGAGTGTATCTTTTTTGAATGAGTCGTTATGATGCAATCAATACATCCATTCATAAAGATTATTGTCTGCCATCTTGGTTTCATTCGGAAAAGACGAACGGCGGATTCATTCGAAAAAAAAGTTATTCGGTTGTGGGCGGGTTCTGGGGTCACGTGGAGTGTGTTATACGAAATAACAACGTCTGAAACAACTGTTTCAGCCAATCAGAATCAATAAATTTGCATGCCATTGTATAAAGGACTATAAATTGTAGGTAAAAAATTATGGAATATGTAACGCTTCCTCCGGTCCTGCGGGACCGGACGGCAACCCTCCTCCCGGTTCTGCTGGTCCAGGTGTCGGACCTTCTCAACTCCCCT
Organism: Notolepis coatsorum; assembly: GCF_963971535.1. NCBI lineage: Eukaryota > Metazoa > Chordata > Actinopteri > Aulopiformes > Paralepididae > Notolepis > Notolepis coatsorum. Next base: position 48,940,633 of record NC_140167.1, read on the forward strand.
TCCATACACCCCTTCATACTACAACGGCGTAGTATACACAGCGGCACGGTGGTGTAGTGGTTAACACTGTCGCCTCACAGCAAGAAGGTCCAGGGTTCGATTCCCGCTTGGGGACCAGGTTTCCATGATGCCAGTTACCCAGGTGGGGTATCTCCCAGGCCTTTCTGTGTGGAGTTTGCATGTTCTCCCCGTGCTCGCAAGGGTTTCCCCCCCCGATAAGATAAACCCAATGGAAAAACATGCACAACAATAGATCGCTAACGCTGTGGCATCCTTGACGAAGACGGACAGGAGCACTTGGATTGGTCCCCTGGCGCGGCTCACGTTGACGCCTGTCTGCTCCCGGCTGCCCTTGGGGGGGAAGGACGACGGGATGGGTTAATCGCAGATACGAATTGCATGCATGCATCGCATGTGTGCCGATTGATGACCTCTGACTGAGCAGGTCCTAAATTATAATTAAATTATAACATTGCCAACCGGTAGGCTGATCCAGATGTGGCTGATCTGGCATCAGCTCACTCACCTGATTAACATTATTTGCTGTCATTTATGTTTGATTTATTCGTTGTCTATGTTGTCTTTATTTGTTCCACTTTGTTAGTCTTGTGTCCCTACTGTCTGTGTTTTGTAAATGTGTTTTAGTCTCGTATTTCTCAGTTTGTACCATTGTTAGTGTTTTCCCCTGTGTTCTCTGTGTTCTGTTAGTTCTGTCTGTCACACCTGTGTCCTGTTAGTAATTACCCTCTGTCTCTGATTGGTGTCTGTATTTAAGTGTTCTGGGCCAGCATACACTTGCTGGTTCATTGTTTCATGTTACCGTTGTGTCAGTCGTGTTCCTTGTTTTCTGTTGTGAGTAAAGCCTTATTATCGTCACTACGCCGTCTCCTGCTTCCTGTTAAGTATCTCTCCGTTGTCTGCTGCAAACTGGGTTCCACTCTCCACCATGCTATTGAAACACGCCATTCGTAACAGGAATATAGATTTACCAATGAAAAAGGTGTTTAGCCTGCTCATACCTTAACACATTGAGTGCCACGCCCCTTCCGGGAAGTGACCACTTCCGTGCCGCCCATTAACCCCATGTAAACGTAGTTGTAGTTTGTAGAACTAAACCTATATTTTATAGTATCGCTATGGGTCCAATAACGCCCTCGAGTCTCATTGAGCTGCTTCTGGTCAAAGTGCAAAAAACATTCTTTTTTCATCCGTACATTTCCATTTTATACCGTTTTGAATATGAACATAGTCCGGCCCCTTCTGAGCAAATCCAGGGAAAAGACACGAAAACAGCGTTTTTGTGTAATTCAATAAACACGTTGTCATTTTTCGCCTGATTATCGGATCTTCCTGAAATCAATGCTAGATCATCACTATTATCCTTTGTCATGCACGCATGCAATGTGGCTTAGACCGGCGCGCCCCCCCCCCCCCCCCCCCCCTCCTGCAAACCAACGGCAGAACAGCTAGACACATAAACACATATAGCTTCAATCGCAGTAAAATAAATATCAGATCAACGCAAGCTTTCATATATGGTGTCCTTACCTGGTCTCTGAAGTAAGGGAAAAAAAAGAATCCAACAATCTCATCGCCATTCCAGTTATCCACAGCGATCGTGCCTCCGACGTTATTGGGCATTGCTCTTCAATGGGCGGGCGGGGTCAGTTGTCCAAGCCATCCCTAGAAGCGTGTGTTTTGCCGGAGTGTTTAGGACCCGCCCCCACGCTCAGTATAGAAAATAAACTAACCTGTTTCTAACCGGGTGCATTACTGGCCGAAGGCGTTAGAGGGCGGTATAATACCGTCTGTCAGCTCAGACACACTCAGAACAGTGTGCACAAGGTTGCCCCGCTGAATTATGAATGGATATAGATAATAAAAGAAATACCGTGACAGAAACGTAGATCTACGTTTCCGGCACTCAGCGATCGGGCGACAGAAACGTAGATCTATGTGAATGGCAGTCAATGTGTTAAAAGCGTGGGGCATGCTGCTTTTGGCTGTGTCCTGTGTTGCAGCTGATTGCTGCTGATTGGGAAGCTGCCTGCCAGGGCTCAAAGGGCCCTCCCCCGCCCCACACACAGTCTCTCCTTGCTGCTGGAAGACACTGTGAGAGCAGTGTCTTCCCCTTCCACCACAATTGACCCTTTGCTTGGATTGGTCTAGTAATAAATATATCATTTTGGTTTAAACTTGACCTTTGGTGTCTGTGTCCCCCAGGTTACATGTATATGGTGTGTCAAAAGAGAACATTTTTCTTTTTAATATAAACAGTGTTTATTGGTTGTTGCTTTATTTGTCTTAATAAAATTGCATTTATCTATAATCCTAATTCTGTCACTGTTTGATGTCACAAAGAAGGGTGGATCCGAAAGCTGTCTACAACATTTGGGTGATGAAAAAGTCAACAAATAATTAACAAACTGTATTAGACATTTGTTAATGATGCATAGTCTTCACTTTAGATTAGGGCACACAATAACATCTGCAAATGATTTATAGATCTTTTAAGAATGTTTTACAAATAATTTCTTGAACATGAACAAATAAATCAAATCAAATCAAATTTATTTGTAAGGCCCGACAACACACGTTAATGTCCCCATGGGCCGTACACGTCTTCTTTAAACAAGTCAAGAAGAAACATAACAATAAGTCAAGAACAGAACAAGAACACCATAAGGTCCAACAAATTTAAAATAAATGCAAATAAATGAAAGAATGCAAGCACTCCCAGACATACCCCACGCGAAGGTAAGGAAAAACTCACTAAAACCTAACAATAGGGAAAAATGCTCCACAGGCAGTGTGGAGGAGAGAAACCTTAGAAGGGCCATTCAAGGGGGGATCTCCCTTCTTAGATGTCGGTGATAGTAGTGTTGCAGACTAACAGTTGGTAAGCATGCACTCAAGTGTTTAGTGAAACACAGATGAGTGCATGCAATAGCAACTGAACATTTCGAAAGATTAAAGATAGAGCTGATAGCGATAGCAACTGAACATTTTGAAAGATTAAAGATAGAGCTGATAGCGAATCTATTTGAGGCACAGGGGCGGCGCAAAGAGGGTTGCGTCCTCCCCGTCTTAATCACGGGACATTCAACACTCCGGTCATTGCTCCGAGACAGCCGGAGACAGGGAGATAGGGGGCGGCGCAGAGAGGGTCGCAACCTCCCCGACATCATCGCGGGACGTCCAGCACTCCGGTCACCACTACGAGGCCGCCGGAGACAGGGAGACAGGAGGGCAAATGGAGGTATAGTAGTTTTTTCATATCCATTTTTCAAAGCATCTACAAATGTGTTACTACACATTAAATAACATTATTTAACCCTTTAATGTTCACTCCAAGAAAACAACTATGTAAAAATTATTATTTAGTATTTTTTATGTTATTAGGGCACTAATAACAAGAATAATTTTTTTTTTGTATAGACCCCCCAGTTTTTTAAATATAGGCCACTACCAAATGGTTGAGATGCTGCTTGATGGTAAAAGTACCTAATACATAATGATACATGTATAATAACAATTATATGATCATTTAACATACAAAGTAAGTAAGTAAGTAAGTAGAAAAAGTTAAATTACTGGAAAACAAGTCATGTCAAGTACATTTTATTTGATCAAAATAACTTCCAACACCTGAAATGACACAGTTGTATTGTCAAAAACATACAGGAACTATAGGCCTACAGTACTTCTCAACTGGTCTGTGTAAATTATCAAAATAACTTCACTTCACTTGTACAATTCAATCACTTTGAATGATACATGTGTTTTCAAAAAGGTATGGGGCCTCTATTTGTTTACCCCTCTCAAATTCACAAAAACGGACGCACGGGACATTCATTCAATCTTTATTTATACTCGATAATACACTGAGTAATTAAACTCATTTACAGTGCCGTCGAGATGTTACATACACAAGTGTCACAGTGTGTTCATAAATATAAAGACATCAGACAATCAGAATAATTGAGAGCACATTTTAAAATACAGTAAAAAAAATAAAAAAATAAAACATCTTTTAAAAAGAATAAAATAGCTCAAAATTAAAACAGAGGTAATAATTTAAAAACAATTACATATTGTGGTGACCTGATTGGTCATTAAGGTTCTAAACCGACCCATAGACACTAGAGTGTCTAGTTTCAGTGTTTCCTGCAGGGTATTCCATGATGTAGGGGCAAAAAAGCCAAAAGCAGATCTACCAAGTTCAGTACAAACTCTAGGCACTCTAAGTGTAAGCCAAAAACTGGATCTTGTACGACAGGGTCCAGTGGTCCATTCCAATAAAGAACTAATATAATTTGGACAATCTCTAATTATGGCTTTATAGATAAAAAGATTGCAATGCAACTTACGTCTCTCTGCCAGAGAGGCCCACCCGACCTTATTATATAGGATACAATGGTGAGTACCATAACTATCACCAGTGATAAATCTAATGGCTGAATGATAAACAGAGTCCAACCTCTGAACTGTGCTGTGAAAAAACACAAAATAACTTAACTTCTGTTCTTGTATAAAACAAATTCAAAAACTTTTCTCTCAAACGACATGTACAAAGAAAAAAAGGACCCATGGGAACCATATCCACTTTATTTTTGATGGTATGCTGCAAAGCATTCCCTCTCTCCGATTAAGCACAGGAAAACGTTGCACTTCCCACATTTCCATCTTGACACACCCTTTGGGCAGAGGGTGCACCGCCCCCGGTTGTCAGTGTGAAGTGGCCAATGTCCGTAGTTGTCGTAGCGCACGACCGGTTGTGGTCGTGGGGGTCTTGGCGGTAGGCGCTTCTTCTCACAGGACATGTGTGGTGGAGAGCCAGAGGATGGTCGGCCAACTCTGGGTGCTGGCTTGTTGACCTTTTTCAAACTGTGGGCCACAGCCAGGCGAAACCTTTTGAGAGGCATTGGTTTTTCCTTCAGTAGGCCACAGTCTCTCTTGTAGACCAGCCAGGATTTAGAGATGCACAGGTCAAGGGCGTATCCAAACAGGGGGAAGTACCATCGTTGTGACTTGGCTGGGGTCTTGTACAGGTGAACCAGCATGTCAGAAAGATCAATGCCACCCATATGCTGATTGTAGGCAGGAAGTGGCATGGGATGGCGATCTTCGCTTTGTCGTCTTTGCTCCACCGTTGGACAGTTGAAAGAGGCATGATCCCACAGGCATTGCTCAGGAGGGTGACACATTTGTTGTCATACCATTTGACTGCAAGTACCCCTTCAGCAGACGTGTAATCAAGATCTCCATGTCCTCTCTTCATCAGCTCTTTGTCTTCCATCAAGCGAGCTCCACCGATGCGGTTTTGTCGGACAGTACCGATGCACTTGATACCCAGATTTATGTGCAGGCTCAGGACCAGGTCGAAACAAGTGAATTAGTTGTCACAGACGACAACTGAAAGCCGTGGCTGTGTTATGGTTTTGCATAACGTCATCACCACTTTGCTCCCTAGAGGTAGCTCCTGCTCTTCCTCACTTAGATCAACATTTAAAGGGGAACTATTTTACTATTCCTAGCACTATTTGGGCAACTTTACACAATTCCTGTGAGTCTATTGAAGACATCTGTAATTTTTTTTTTTTCAAAAAATGCATTGGTTTATATTTCTAATCAAGTACTCAAAACCATCATTTTTCAGCCTCAAGAAATCAGGCTGTTATGGCCTGGCTCCGCCCATAAGCACTTTGAGTGACAGTCAGTCCACAGAGAGAGAGTGACAGTCAGTCGAGAGAGAGAGAGAGAGAGAGAGAGAGAGAGAGAGAGAGAGAGAGAGAGAGAGAGAGAGAGAGAGAGAGAGAGAGAGAGAGAGAGAGAGAGAGAGAGAGAGAGAGAGAGAGAGAGAGAGAGAGAGAGAGAGAGAGAGAGAGAGAGAGAGAGAGAGAGAGAGAGAGAGAGAGAGAAAAAAGTGTAAACACTCTGCGTGTCCTCCCGGGAGAGGGAGCCGGGAGGACACGCAGAGTGTTTACAGTTCTCTCTCTCTCGGTTCGGGAGCATGAGCTGTGGCGCAGCGCGGTGGTGGACGACTTCCTCAAGAGGGAGAGGGAGCCGGGAGGACACGCAGAGTGTTTACAGTTCTCTCTCTCTCGGTTCGGGAGCATGAGCTGTGGCGCAGCGCGGTGGTGGACTTCCTCGAGAGGGAGAAGGAGAGTGTTTACAGTTCTCTCGCTCGGCTGGCAGCTAGAGGGGGCGGGTGTTATTATGCAAATACGCACCACCTGACGTCCCGAATACGCTAATTTTCAGATGACTCACTTGAGGGAGGGACATTATTGTGAGAGGAGAATTGGAAGAATGCGCCAAATCGAGAATTAGAGACATAGATCCTATTACTATAAGTCCACATAGCTAGAAAATAACCCTAAACACTGGAAAAGGTCATTTATAAGATAGTTCCCCTTTAAGAATGTGGACAGCCCTTGATAGAGCTGTTAAATGTAAGTAATAATATGATTGAATATAACTGCACTTTAACTGTTCCACAAGAGGGCGCTATAGGCGTAAGGAGACGCAGCTATAGCAGCTGACGTCAGGTAGCAGGTATAAGGGAATGTCCCCTCCCCCTCTGTCTCTCTCACTCTAGCTCTCACAGAGAGCAGGTCTCGTGGTGGAAATGTACATATGAAATAAACCACGCCGGTTAAGGCTAAAGAGGACCTCGTTGTCATGACCAGTTATTTTGCTCAGAAATCGGTGATTTAACAAGCACACGGGCACCACCCCGTATACAGCACTGACAGGAAAAAGGTGTGATCTAGCCAGGATGCACAAGTTTGGGTCAGTGTGTTATGCTTACCAACAGGACAGAGGAAAGCTCGAGTCCAGGTGTGAAAAAGGACTCTTTGTAGGGCATGACAAGGGCAGCCCCGCTTTTCTAGTCTATTATCCCGGTAAAGGGAAAGTGCAAAAGCACAGGTTAGTAAAGTTTGTCACAAAGACAACATGTGAGAACGAGACACAGACACAGGAGCCAGAGCTGGACTCCAGAGTAGGGTGTGAGGAAAGAGAGACACCACAGTCTAGTGTACTGAGCACAGACATGCAGACAGACGGTCAACAACCCCCAGAGGATGATGACGGGAAGCACCCTAGCGTGACGTCACGTGCCTCATGCAGTGGGAGATATCCCTCCCGGGAACATAATCCCCCAAAGTATCTGAAAGACTATGCCCAGAGAGAAAGTGACGAGGATGACAGTACACTTACCAGCATAGATTACTGCTACAGAGTAGTGAGTGGTGTACCTCAGACCTTTAAAGAGGCCATGATATCCCCTGAGTCAGGAAAATGGGAGAGAGAAATGGATGAGGAGATGAGGTCCCTAGAGGACAATCATACTTTTACTCTAACAAAGTTACCAGAGGGTAGACAGACAGTGGGAGGCAAATGGGTGTACTCAATCAAGGAGGGTATTGAAGGTTACGAGAAGAAAGGAGAGAAGCTAGTGTGTAAGCTAGAAAAATCCATTTACGGCCTGAAACAGTCTGGGCGAAATTGGAACGAGATGCTTCATACATGTCTAATTGAAGATCACTTCATACAGAACCCAGTAGACCCCTGTGTTTACACAAAGGAGTCAAAATAGTCAGGAAAAGTGATAATTGTGATTTGGGTGGATGATTTAATCATCGCAGCAGACAACACTAGAAACCTAGAGCAGGTGAAAAGTATGCTCTCCACCAGATTCAAAATAAAATATCTAGGTAGGTTAAAACATTTTCTAGGCATGGACTTCGAACAGTCTGCCAGTTGTGTAAACATTTCCCAGAAGAGATATGTGGAAAAGATCCTGAATCGTTTTGACATGCAAGAATGTAGAACCAGGGAAACACCATGTGATCAAAAGCTAGACTACCAAGAGGATGCTCAGAAATTGACAGATGTAAAAATGTACAGAGAAGCTGTAGGTAGCCTCATTTATTTGACAACATGTACTCGCCCTGACCTATGTTTTGTAGTGAGTAAATTATCACAGCATTTTGCTGATCCCACAGAAGAGCACTGGATTACAGCAAAACATGTTTTTAGTTATCTCAAAGGCACAGCAGATAAACAGCTTTGTTTCAGAAAGAGCAGCGAGGGCTTAGGGCTTCAAGCCTATAGTGATGCAGATTGGGCGGCAGACGTCACAGACAGAAGAAGTACCACAGGGTATTGTGTGAGTATGGGTACAGACAGCTCACTGGTTTCATGGAAAACAAAGAAACAGACCACAGTGGCACTATCAACTCGTGAAGCCGAATATATGGCTCTAGCTTTGACAATACAGGAATGTATTTATTTAGAACAACTGCTCGAAGGAATGGATATATGTATATAAGAAAACTGTTGTTTATGAAGACAAGCAGGGAACCATTGCACTTGCTAGAAACCCTGTGTGCCGACAGAGGTGTAAACATGTGGGTATAAAATATCACTTCATTAGATCTGTCATCAGAGAAGAAAGGATGACACTTGTTTACTGTCCTACAGACGACATGGTTGCAGACGCTATGACCAAGCCTGTCTCCAAACTGAAATTGAAAAGATTTGCAGGGGTCATGTTTGGTGTGTAAAATATTGCCTGTTATGTAATATTGACTGCCATGTTCTTTTGATGTTTTGAACTGTATTTTTTCTTGGAAAAGTTGTACAGTATACACGTCATTCATAAGTGGGAGTGTTAAGTGTAAGTGTTAATATGATTGTATGTAACTGCACTTTAACTGTTCCACAGTCAGAGGGCGCTATAGGCGTAAGGAGACGCAGCTATTGTAGCTGACGTCAGGTAGCAGGTATAAAAGGGAATGTTCCCTCCCCCTCTGTCTCTTTCACTCTAACTCTCAAGGAGAGTAGGTCTCGTGGTGCAAATGTACATAAGAAAATAAATCACGCCAGTTAAGGCTAAAAAGGACCTCGTTGTCATGACCAGTTATTATGCTCCCCAGGTCACTCTGTCAACACTAGTTATATCACTGGTTAAGCTTAGGCGACTCTTTCGAAGTTGGTTAAGGTTAGAGTTTGGAATCAGGGCTGGTGTTCCATCGCCCTGCTCTAAGACAAACTCTAACCTTAACCAACTTCGAAAGAGTGCCTAAGCTTAACCAGTGATAGAAACAGGCGTCACACGATTGGCGCAGATGTCACATGACCAGAAACGTCAGTGGCCAATCAAATCACGGAAAAATGCAAGTTAGTTGGTAAAAGTATTAGCTTACCTAATTAAAAAGTATTAGCTTACCTAATTAATTTGATGCGGGTATGGGCTCACTGGTCGTCATCTGCGGTCTGGGAGGAACAATCTGCTTTATGCAACTCTTTTACAGACTTCATTGAGGAGATGCGTAGAGTCTTCGACCATCCCTGGAAAGTGAAGGAAGCGTCCCGGAGACTCCGTTTGGTAGCTGACTTCTCCATCGACTTCCACACTCTCGCAGCGGAGAGCAGATGGCGAGATGACGAGGCGCTGCAGAGCGTTTTTTACAACGCCATGAATGATTCCATAAAGGATTAATTAGTTTCCCAAGCGGAGACCTCCAGCCTAAATAGTCTCATAACGTTAGCCATCCGTATCGATGATCGACTCTGTGAACGACAGAGAGAGGACCAGACGTTCAACGTACAGTACGCCTCCACGCTCCGCTACCTGGCACCGCTCTACCCCTCCCCTCGCTTCCGGGTTTCGTCGAGAGGACACGACAGCTCCCGACACTGAACTGATACAACTCTGAGGGACTCGGGCAGGGCTTGACATTAACTTTTTGGCTCACTAGCCACTGTGGCTAGTGGTTTTCCAAAGTCACTAGCCACTCAGCATTTTCACCAGTCAAAAATCCCCACGCACGCCGATCATAACCCAACAATGGTAATAATGTGATTATTAAAATGGTCATGTGAAAATGGGCTCCAGACTAACTTTTTTCACCACCGTGATGAATGAGAGACCTCCTCCAATGTACAGTTTCTACGTCAAATGTATATACACTCTTTTCTGGACACTTTTTGTAACACAAACAGTACTGTATTTGCAAATCTGGTATGTCATAAATGTATAGATGTAACAGTAATGTCTATCTGTATGTCGTGTGTGTCATATATGTTATAATGAATTGAAAATGGGGGACGAAAACAAGACGAAAGTCTTTCTCTGGTCTGCATCCCCTTAACAATTGTATGTATTGAACTATACTGTATTGTACCCATTCTGCAATCTGTTAATAAAGTTTTCAATCAATCAATCAATCAGAGAGAGAGAGTGAGACAGAGAGAGAGAGACAGAGAGAGAGGGAGAGAGACAGAGACAGAGACAGAGACAGAGACAGAGACAGAGACAGAGAGAGAGAGAGAGAGAGAGAGAGGGGGGGGGGGGGGGGGGGAGAGCGCGCGCGTAGGTTCTAGGTTGAATCAATTGATGAACAATGTCGCCGTTGGAACGTTTCATTATAAGCGTCTTGCAAGTTGCAACACTGGTTAAGATATGAAAATACTTGCCAGTACTAGTGTAAGGATGCATTAGCCATTAGCTAGCTTACTTACAGAGACTTGTGGAGGTTGTAGGCAGCTGTGTTCAACGAGCCCGCCAGCTTGATTGGCAGAAAACGTGTCCATAAATGAACGTTTTAATCCACAGTCCACACCAGTATGTAAACAAAAGTTTTAACCATCCACAACAGAATACTGCAGTCCAGGACTTCCGGTTTGACCGCGGAAGAACATGGCAGCCTAACTCACAAGCTCCCCGACAGCAAAATGATATAGCCCCGGAAAACATTTATTAACAACACCAGGGTATATATTTAATAGGGATGAAAGAAGGGGCTATCACAAGACGTAGGGCGAACACGATTACAACTGAAAAAGACGACGGAATGGCAGAGAATGGCAATACAACGGGAGAAAAAGATGGCGACGATGACTTTGAGCAAGAGGCCACGCTGATGGACATCTACAAAGAGCTCAAAGAGTTCAGAAGAGACAATGAGCGTCAATTTCGGGAAATTAAAGATGAGATGAACAAAATGAACAACAGACTCGGTGAAGCGGAGGGGAGAATCGGAGAAAATGAAAATGTGCTTGATGCGGCAACGGTTTTAATCAAGAAGCTAATGCAGAGGCAGGCTGACATGGAGGCTAAACTGCTCGACCAGGAGGGCAGAACGAGGAGGGAGAACCTACGGGTCTACGGTATCCCAGAGGAGAAAGAGGGAAAAGACATGCACGGATTTCTAGACAGCCTGTTTAAGGACGCACTTGGCCTGCCTCATGACATGGACCTTCGTATCGAACGAGCACACCGGGCGTTAGCCCCAAGGCCTAACAACCCACAGCTGAAGCCACGGTCAATCGTGGTTACGTTTGGGAGCTACAAAATGAAGGAAGAGATAATACGCCTGACGTGGCAGAAGAAAAACGTCTCATGTGACAATGCACGCTTCTATGTCGACCATGACTTCCCCACGGAAATACTGAAGAAGCGAGGAGAATATGCCGAAGCCAAGAGAATAATGAAGGAGAATAATCTCAAGTTCCAGACACCGTATCCTGCGAAAATGAGGGTATTTTACGAAGATGGCACCCGCCTATACCAGAACGCAGCGGAAGCGACGGCCGATATGGCAAGACGTGGATATCAGATCACCGCGGTGAACCCTCCTGCCGACCCAGATCGAGAGGAGATACTGCGGCTGTCTACCTGGCAGACAGTGGGAAGACAACGCGGACCGGGAGGCGACATACAGGCGACGGAGAATGGAGGTCCTGCACAGCAGGGCAATGAGCATCACGGCTACCGGGAGAAACTCCAGGGATTCAGACGGGGACAGTTGGAGGCGGACAATTAAGATATCGGTCAAGAAACACGTGGATACAGATACGTTTCAGGGGCATCGTCGTAGAGTAACGAACATCGCAAAGTGCCAATATATATATATACAAAAAAAAACTTGAAATGAAAATAGAGTGCACTAAATAGAAAATATGCTATAAGCGTGGGAAGGGAAATATCCTGGATAGATAAAAAAGGGATGGAAAATGAACCACAGTCCAATATGGCTATGACATAGAAATTGCAATGTACCAATATATATCTAGGGGATATACAAATGTTAATTGTTGGAAAAGAAAAAAACATCACCATCTTGATAAGTTCAGTTGAGTTGATCACACTGTATATAGACTACAGTGTGAGCCATACGTTACATTAGGGTATACAAAATAGTAGGGGCACAGTTTTGGGCAACCTGCCTTGTGCCAAATGCACTCCTCTGGTAGACGAGGGGGACCAAAGTGCACGGGTGAGTATCGATCTCACCCTCGGTACAATTGTTCTATCTGGGGTCCTATCGAACGTAGCTTGGGTAAATGTGGGGGGGGGGGGGGTAAATGTATTTATGTTTTTATATGTTCCTTTTTATTTCATCATATAATATGTTGTTGTATATAATTATTATATCATCACAGTCTCAGGTCCTAAATATGGAAATATGGGATATAACGCCCCAGACATAGAAGCATTACATGCTGGATTGCACAGGGGAGATACGTTACAAGGGATATGGGGCTGATTAAAATAGTATCGTGGAATATAGACGGATGTCATCATCCCATTAAGAGAAAAAAAGTACTGACGTTCTTGAAACAAAAAAAGACGGATATTGCACTAATTCAAGAATCACACCTGAATGAGGAAGAGTCGGCCAAGCTTAAGAGGGACTGGGTGGGACAAATATTCTATAGTACGTTCTCTTCTAGGAAGAGGGGGGTGGCAATATTAGTGAGAAAAAACATAGACGTTAAGGTGCACAACAGTTTCTCGCATGATGAGGGGAGATGGGTTATATTGGATGCAGATTTGGAGGGACAGAAAACTACATTAGCTAATATATATGCACCCAACGTGTCGTCCTCAGACTTTTTTCATGAGGTATGTGAGGTGATTAGGAAGATAACGTAATCATAGGGGGGGACTTCAACCTGATTGGAGACACCTTGCTGGACAAATCATCTCAACCCAGGACCGCTGACAACGCAGGGAGACTGGCGGTCGGTGTACTGATAGATGAATTGGGCCTAGTGGATATCTGGAGGGTTCTGAACCTACAGGAAAGAGACTACGCGTTCTACTCTCACCCACATGCCTCATACTATTTCCTGATCTCTAGCACGCTGGTGGAACAAATAGCAGATAGTAGGATAGGGAACATTATAATATCTGATCATGCTCCAGTCGAGTTGGTAATCACATCCATAGAGGAGGGGCAGCAGTCCCTGAGATGGCAGTTCAATAACCTAATGTTGAATGACGAAGTGTCATGTGCATACATTAGAACTATATTTAAGGAATTCTGGGAACTTAATGAAGGGTCGATAGATGATAGTGGCATAATGTGGGACACATGTAAAGCGTACATGAGAGGACGACTCATACAATACAGTGCAATACTAAAAAGGGCAGAGAAACAGAAAATGACAGCATTGGACAAAGAAATTAAAGTACTCTCGAAACAGCACAGCCAGAGACCAGACCCAGAAACGTGGAAAAATCTGAACAAATCCAAATATGAATTGAACAACATATATCAAAAAAAGGCTGAATATGCTTTATTTAGAACCAACCAAAGATATTATGAACAAGGGGAGAGAGCGGGTAAAATACTAGCGAATCGGGTTAAACAAATGCAAAATCAAAATATTATATCCTCAATTTATAACAAGGATGACGAAATTATTACAGACAAAAAGGAAATTAACAATGTTTTCAGGTGCTTTTACCAGGATTTATATACCCCACAGGCGGCGGTGGATCAGGTAAAAATGGACGCGTTCTTCAACAAGATTGAATTACCATCGTTATCGAAACAACAAATGAAGTCAATGGAGGGGGAGGTCTCGATAGAGGAAATACACGCAGCAATCAATAGCCTTAAAGTAGGTAAAGCGCCAGCAGACGATGGGTTTACTCCTGATTTCTACAAACAATTCAGTGATATAATTTCTCCAAGACTATTGAAAGTATATCAAGATTCACTGTTAAAAGGGAGCTTGCCCACTAGCTTGAGATCGGCCACTATTACGTTACTACAGAAAAAGGGCAAAGACCCTCAATATTGTGGGAACTATGGGCCTATATCCCTGAGCAATTTGGAAGAAAAAGTGTTGGCAAAAATACTAGCAAATAGAATAGAAGATGTACTACCAAGTTTGGTACACTCAGACCAAGTGGGTTTCGTGAAGGGGAGAAACTCAGCTGATAATATTTGCAGACTCCTACACATAATGTGGAAGGTTAGGAATGATGTAGAGCCTACAGTGGCCTTCTCATTGGACGCTGAAAAGGCCTTTGATAAGGTGGAGTTTGCATTTTAGTTTCACACGCTAGAGCGCTTCGGATTCGGACCATCGTTTACTGGGTGGGTAAAGCTGTTATACACAAACCCGATGGCCTCTGTCTTGACTAACGGGATCGTATCCTCGCCCTTTAACCTAGGACGGGGGACGAGGCAAGGTTCTCCGCTTTCTCCCCAAATGTTCGCGCTTTTCCTCGAACCACTTGCTATCGCACTAAGGACTAATCAAGACATCAAAGGGGTAATAGCGGGACAGGTGGAACATAAACAATTTTTATATGCAGATGATATCTTATTGGTATCCAGCAATCCCCAAACAGCAGCTGGGGTCATTGGTTATCGAGTCCTTCTCAGAAATATCTGGATAGACAATCAACTGGAGCAAGTCAGAAGCAATGCCTCTCTCTAAGTGCTGTCCCTCTGCTATTAGGAGGGGTTGGCAGTTCAGGTGGATGCCGTCAGGATTGATATATCTAGGAATAAAGCTGATCCCAGGTCTGAAAGAGATAGTACAAGCCAATATTGCCCCTATAATCGAACACGTTAGTGCTCTGACCCAGAATTGGACCAAGATGAATATGTCCCTCCTTGGGAAGGTAAACTTAGTAAAAATGATATTGGCTCCCAAATTAAATTATATCCGATATATGCTGCCTGTAGCTAAGGGGCTACACAACCCGGACTGTATTAAAGATTGTTTAGATTAAACCACTACTAAAGAATATTAATAGCCAGACAGTATAGTTCGACAAAATGGCGGACACTCAATTGACGGCACAGGGACAAGGATACCTGGTTTATAAGCATTTTAATCGTCATAGCAATATACATATGAATTATCACGTTTCTCTTTTAATAATGGAATGTCAGAGTATCAAAGTCAGTGGTAATGAATAGTTCCTAGGTTAAGAATACTCGACCGGAGCTCTGCAGGGAGTGAGGAGAGACGAGGCGATACGGGGCAAGCAAGGGTAGTTGGAGACGATGGTTCCCCTCTGGAGCTCCAAGCTCCGGAGGAATTGGAGACTGGTCGGATAATCCTGTCGTCGCTGGAAGAAAAAGGGGTCTCGTACGGAACCGGTCCTTGTAATCCTAGCGCCCGATGGCAGGGTTAATAGCTATTAATCCAAAAGCCCGATGGCATAGATGGTAGCTAGCTAGCTTATTTTGTACTGGAAGCTAGCCCGCAGGCGGTCTTCAATGAGTAGTTAGATCCAAACGCCGCTGGGTTTAACTATACGTTTCTCCACGTTACTTCGCTTACACAAGTCACTATACTGCGCCAATAATGGCTCTACAATATTATAGTCGTATCTAAGTAGCTACTAGCTATCTGTAACGATACACCGCTGGTAGGTCTGTGTACAACTGTACCGGACGTATCACGCTCTCGCTCTGCTGCTTCTCCTGTTCTGATACTGCCGACTCGTTACTTCCACTGCGGTTATGTTACTGCTCCTGCGGCTGCTTGCACCATCTACAATATATATACTCAGACTGATTTCTAGGGCGCAGCCGATTTACCTGTCCGGAATCAATGCGCCTGCTATGGGCAAGTCTGAACTTGTCTGAACATGTCTAGAACCATGTCTGGGGGGCTCGTCTGATGGCGCCTCCAATGTCAAGGGCGGGACCCAATGAGGCGAGCGAAGAATACTATTATGCAAACAGATGGCGTTGGATATATATCTTATATAAACAATATACAAGTTATACAAAATAATAAACGCAGACTTTCAGTGTTAATCTGGACCTTCAGAACACTGCCGCTGACCCTCCCGACTCAATTACTCAAACAGTATGACAAGATAATCAATGTATATTTGTGGGGGGGCAAAAGGCCGCTATTTGGTCGGGCCAAAATGTATGCAGCAAAGGAAGATGGCGGACTATCCCTGCCTAAGCTAGACTGGTATCACTACGCGTTCTCACTGTCCCAGCTTTCCAAATTGAACCACTCGACTGAGGAGGCACCTGCTTGGGTCAAGATGGAGGAGGAAATGGTATATCCCTCATCTCTGGAATCCTTCCTGACACAATCAGACAGACCTATACCTCTTAAGAACCCTCTAATGGCGTTTGCCAGGGAAACTTGGAATCAGTCGCACAGGCTGACTGGTGATAGCCCATACCTAACTACAAGAGCCTCTATATGGTATAATAAAAAACTAAAGATTGGTAAGAAATCAGTCATATGGGAGGACTGGATTAAAAGGGGGATACATGTACTAGGTGATATAGCCAGGGAAGATGGGGTATTACCTTTTGCGGATATTAGAAAGGACTTTGGTATAGATAATAAAAACTTCTATAGATTCCTGCAGATTAGACATTGTATATCGTCATCAATGGGAGGGCCAAAATGTTGCCCGATTACTGCAATTCAAGAAATATTTTATAAAGGATGGCGTAGGAAAGGCGGTGTGTCAAGATTCTATGATGTCATAAGGGAACACAATCAGGGCCGCCTCAGGGGGTGTGCGAGCAGTGCGGTCGCACAGGGCCTCGCAGGAAGGGGGGCCTCGCACAAAAAAATATTTAAAATATATATATACATTTTTTTTTTTTTTTTTTTTTGAGGCCCCCCTTCCCGCCAGGCCCTTTTTCATCACAGACCTAAAATCTAGTTTTGCTTATATGCTTATATATTTCACATTAGACACGTTTGTAGAATGTGTCTGACTTCCTGGCTCTGCGGCTCTGCAGATACACTATTGGAGCTCTGAGGCTCTGCAGCAGATATACTATTGGTTTCAACGAAGGGAGGGGTTACATGTGTACAGTCGGCCGGCGTGCGTCAGCTGCGTCTGACTATTTCACGCGTGCAGCATTGGAGGTTATGCCAGCCAAGACGAAGAGGACGGTCGTTCGGCAGATGGACTGAAGATGAAAGTTGTTGCATGTTAGAAAGTTCAGTCAGGCTAGCCATGTCGGCTTAGCTAAAGGCAGGCACAGCTAGTTAGCTTTAGCTACGTTATAATATCGAGTGCTAACGTGTGGTTCAGTCGGGATAGCCATGTCGGCTAGTAGCTTAGCTAAAGGCTAACTAGCGTTAGCTAACCTAGAGAGAGCGCGTGCAGCATTGGAGGTTATGCCAAGATGAAGAGGACGGTCGTTCGGCAGATGAACTTCGTCAACTCCACGGTTGACTCCTTCCTCTTGGACATTTGGTGAGTTTTTAATGCACTCTATTCTATTCCCGCCGTGGAGATATCTCTCTCTTTCTCTCTCTTTCTCGGGCCGGCTAGCTATCGTGGCTAACGTTATGTTGGCTAACGTTATGTGGAGCCAGCGGGCCGGCTAGCTGTCGTAGCTAACGTTATTATTGAGCCAAGCGGGCCGGCTAGCTGTCGTAGCTAACGTTATATTGAGCCAAGCGGGCCGGCTAGCTGTCGTAGCTAATGTTATATTGAGCCAAGCGGGCCGGCTAGCTGTCGTAGCTAACGTTATATTGAGCCAAGCGGGCCGGCTAGCTGTCGTAGCTAACGTTATATTGAGCTGAGCGGGCCGGCTAGCTGTCGTAGCTAACGTTGTATTGAGCCAAGCGAGCCGGCTAGCTGTTGTAGCTAATGTTATATTGAGCAAAGCGGGCCGGCTAGCTGTCGTAGCTAACGTTCTGTCGAGCTAGCGTCAGTACCTGGCCACTCTATTTGCAGTTAGCCTCTTTAGCTGATGTCGGCCGTTGGCTCCTTGCTACTTTGTTTTCTCTGTATAGACCCTCTTCTCTTTGGATTTAAGTGTTGATCTTTGTCCATTTGGATCTATGTATATTCACTTCTTTTGTGAAGTTATATTTTCCTTCTGTTTTGTTCTTCCATTAAAAGTTGAATATCCTTTAGGGCTCATCTTAGCTGTCTTGCTTATCTTTCTCTCTCTCTGTCTGTCTGGACCACAGACTCATCTCTCTCTCTCTCTCTGTCTGTCTGGACCACAGACTCATCTCTCTCTCTCTGTCTCTGTCTCTCTGGACCACAGACTCTCTCTGTCTGGATCATCACAGACTCTCTCTGTCTGGATCATCACAGACTCTCTCTGTCTGGATCATCACAGACTCTCTCTCTCTCTCTCTCTCTCTCTCTCTCTCTCTCTCTCTCTCTCTCTCTCTCTCTCTCTCTCTCTCTCTCTCTCTCTCTCTCTCTCTCTCTCTCTCTCTCTCTCTCTCTCTCTCTCTCTCTCTCTCTCTCTCTCTCTCTCTCTCTCTCTCTCTCTCTCTCTCTCTCTCTCTCTCTCTCTCTCTCTCTCTCTCTCTCTCTGGCCTTGCTCTGGTGGAGGGTGTGCCACTGTGTGTGTGCCATCATGTTAACGTTAGCATCAGTTAAACCTTGCGATGCCTCGTTAGATGAAGCTGTGTTTTGAGGTGTCCTGTGTTCTGAGCTGTATTCTGAGCTGTGTGCTGAGCTGTGTTCTGCATGTGTTCTGTGTTCTGAGATGTGTTCTGAGCTGTGTTCTGTGTTCTGAGCTGTGTTCTGAGCTGTGTGCTGAGCTGTGTTCTGCATGTGTTCTGTGTTCTGAGGTGTCCTGTGTTCTGAGCTGTGTTCTGAGCTGTGTTCTGAGCTGTGTTCTGTGCTGTGTTCTGAGCTGTGTTCTGAGATGTGTTCTGTGTTCTGAGCTGTGTTCTAAGCTGTGTTGTGTTCTGAGCTGTGTTCTGAGCTTATATAGTGCTTTTACTAACTATTATATTTCTCTCTCCTCTGGTCAGGGGCATTGCCGGGTCTGTGCAGCGATAACACTGTATATTGACTGTAGAACGGGAGCTCTCTCTCGCTTTCTCGCTCTCGCTCTCTCTCTCTCTCTCTCTCTCTCTCTTGCTATATGTTGACTGTATCATGCCCAGCCTTGGGCAGCGCTATTATTTAAGAATATGTTGTCTGTATGAAAAAAATAAAAAATAAAAAATTAATAATTTCTTTTTACCTTTAGGGGGGGGGGGGACCCTCGCGTTTAAATCTCGCACAGGGCCTCGCATTTCTCCCAGGCGGCCCTGAACACAATGCACCCAAGTTGGCGGGTCTGAGGTTGAGCTGGGAGAACGATGTACGTGAAGATATTACTGAGGAAATATGGGAGAAGCTGGTGTCCAAATGGGGTAAATTTTCGCGGGAGGCACAATCACAACTTATCTTTTACAAAGTTTTAAACAGAAGCTATTGGACGCCTAGTAAACTGGCCAGACTAAAATTAAGGGACAGTGACATCTGCTGGAGATGTGAGAAGGAGACTGGCACTTTACTACATATGTATACGAATGTGAGAAAGTCTGGAAAATGTGGGATCAAATTGAGATATTCCTAAGTAAAGTTTTGAATGTAAAGGTGAATAATTCCCCAATGGCATGTGTTTTGGGTATAGTACCGAAAGAGATTAAACTGCCTAAATACCAGGGAATGTGGTATAGAATGGCCATGATATCAGGGTGTAGAATTGCCTTACGACATTGGAAATCACCCATTGATATTACTTTTAAAGAATGGATGGAACTAATGTTCCGGACAGCATCATATGAAAGGGTAACATATAGAGTCGCAGGGAGAGAGGATATCTTTGCTGAGGTATGGGACAGTTTTCTACACCTGACTGAACGGTCTGGGGACGAATGATTAAGGTGGGGTTTCAGTATTATCAAAGATGAATGTGAAAAATGGGATCTGACCTGATGGTACCTATACTTTATATTGTATTATGTATGTATATGCATAGATTGTATGTCCGGATGGTGTATCTATGGAATGGCCACTTTCTCTATCACACTCTCACATGCGCATATCTAGCCGCATACGCATGTCTAGGACACACATATTCGTATGTGTACATAACTGAATTACACACACTCATATGCACAAGGCTGAGATATACATGCCAGAGGCACACATATACGCATATACTCACTTGTAGGAAACAGGCATACACACACGTACTTATGCACATATTTGAAGCATAAGCTCTCACTTACACATATAGGGGATATACACATACATATGGGACACACACACATACATAGCTGAGACGCACATACATATACACACCTGAGATATACACTCACACATGTGGCAGAGACGTACATGGATACGAGACACACACAAAAGGTAGGATCACAGTCACGTACCTGAGAGATGCACACACACACACGTATGAGACATACACACATACTTACGTGAGACACGTACCCACATACACATATCTGAGACACACATTCATACATGTTCTCACGCACACCTACATATATCTGAGACGCATCCTCTCACATGCACTATTGAGAAGGATGGCATCCCGATAGAAGATGCAGCACATACCTGCTCGCAGGTAGATCGGTCTACATGTAACGTATGTGCATCAGGGATATATATGCACAATGTATAGTAATTTTTTTTTTTTTGTAAGTGCTTTTTTAATTTCCATGTCAGTTGTTTGTATGAGTCTTTTGTATATTTTGTATGTTGTTACGAAAAGGAAAAAGACAAATCTTGGATGTTGCATATTATGCTGTGGAAAGATGTCTTGTGAATATTGGAAAGATTTGTGCAAAAATATAAAAAATAATTAAAATACTGCAGTCCAAATGTATTTCCGATGCTTGATTCTTCTCTCAGACCGACGCAATGTCTTGAAACTATTATTGGCGACGGCACGACTCAGTGTGAAAATAACTTTGAAGAGAGGTTTCAGGTCTCACCACCTGGCTTTTTTGTTTATTCCGTCATTCAGCATGTGATGATTCAGGGGTGATGATCAGAGCCAATCAGAGGCAGATCAGGGCTGGTCTTTGCATAATGAACGTGTGGTAAATTATCAAATCAAATTCCCAGTTACAGGTCTACGAGACAAGGCTTGGTAAGTGATTATGGGGAAAACAGTTCATCTTTAGGGTAAAGAGTGCAAACGACAATACAAGGATAAGTATCAATAGAAAACTTCAGTTAAGAATCAGACATTTTTTCTCTCTCTCTCCAACTGCAAATGGCATTCCGCTGTCACCTAGCTTCAAATAGGAAAGCCACCAGGCTATATCGATAGATGGTCAGGCCTTGAGGGCAGTAGGTAAACAGATGGCCGGGCGTACCTCAACATCCCCCCACACAGAAATGGACATAGAGAATAAGTAAGGGCCACGGTAAATAACTTAGACTAATAAACTAGTGCTTGAAGGCTAGGAATAGAGTTGAAAGGTCAAAGTTCCTGTTGACTCTAGCTAGACACCGACAGCTCACTCCTTAGAGCACTGGGAGAGGTGAGTATAATCAGGTATTTTAATCTTTATGCTGCAGCTGGCCAGAAGCATTTGGTCAGACTCACGTCTCCCCTATACAATAAAGTTATAAGATAGCCTGAAGGAAATGTGCAGTAGAGACGGTGAGGTTGGGGACAGAAGAGATACTTAGCTCTTCTGGCGGCTATGAGACAGAGGTAAACTAGGGTTGGTGTAAAAACGTTGTTATAATGAAATTAAACATTTAGAACTATTCAGGAAATAGCAATAATAGTTAGCCCAGTTCAGACCTGTAATGATGAAACTAAGTAGGATGGTTGTCAGTCATTGTTAAGTTGACTTAAGCAATACAAATAGGTTAGAGTAGAATTAGAACTTGGCAACTATGGGTTATATATACCTAGCGACATAATTGGTAAAGTAAAAGTTAAAAATGGAATAAATAATACTATTTGGTTACTTATAGAACCAAGACTAGGAGAATTCAGGTATCATACTTACTACAAAGTCGGGGAAAAGACTAACTTAATAGTCTAATTAAGTTAGAACATAATTACTAGTTTTTAAGTTAATAAAATCAAAGCAAAAGTACCTGAACATTAAACTAAGGAAAATGTAAACGTCCCCTGTTCAAAATAGGATAACTAAGCTTGAGCAGATCAATAAAACAGGTTAAAAGATATATAAGGCTCTAGAATTCGGGAGAAAGAATGGAACTAATATAGTATAATAATTAGAAAGTAATATATACATGTAAATCCTTATAAAACAATGCAATCAATAAGAAAAGTGATTTGATGTAAACCGCGGAGTGCCTGCCTCCCGTTACAGCAAATCTTGGCCTAAACAACTCACATATCACCTTAAAAGGTGATTTCTCAGATTCAGGATGACGTATACCAAAATGGATACCATCTAAAGTAATTCAGCCAATCAGAGAAGCCATGTTCCTGGGCCGACGTCACATGATGAGGCAGAACCAGGGAGGTGGCTTCAGGTTCTTAAAGCAGGGAAGCTGAATGGAGGAAACACAGACGCTGAGACAGACGCTGAGAAAACTTGATCCCGGGAGAAGCTTCCACCGAACAGTTCGAGAATAGAGACGAATAGAATGAGCCGGGGACCAAGCCCACCTGAAGACGATGATGACTTAGAAATGATGTCTGATCTCCTCCACCAGTACACTCCATCCCGGAACCTACGATCCTCTGATCTAGGTCTCCTCTCCATCCCTCGCACCAGGTTACGGACTTTTGGGGACAGAGCCTTCAGCGTGGCGTCCCCTACCCTCTGGAACTCTCTCCCCCCCGAAATCCGCAACGCCCCAACCCTGGACACCTTCAAATCCGCTCTAAAAACACACCTCTTCACCAAGGCTTTCCCCATCAGTTAGTTTTAGATTAAATTAGGTCCATTATCCCCTACTTTCCCTCATCCCCTCTTCCCCCTCCCCCCCTACTTTCCTTGCCCTATTTTTTGTCCTGATTGTAAAGCGACCTTGGGTTCTATGAAAGGCACTATATAAATTTGATTTATTATTATTATTATTATTATTATTATTATTATTAGAAATAGAAGTAATTCCTGCTGTTAAACTTTGATGCTGTGTTTACCATTAAAACACAGATCGCGTTCTGTTTTCAACTTGAAGAAGCGCCCGTCTCGACTCCAGCCTTATTTCAAATGAACCAATCAAATGAATGAGAATGTGTTCTTCAACGCAGAGCAAAGAAAGCTCCACTATACAAGGCACAGAACGATCGAGTAGCAATAGTCAAATAGAAAGAGATACACGTTAAACGTGTTATAGCCAATCAAAGGCAGAGATTTAAAAGAAATTTAGAACGCACATGGCCACGGGGAAAAAGACGCTAAACACACATAAACACACACACATACACACAGACAGACAGACCTTTAAGCCACTAGCCACTGGGGCGGGTAGAATGACAGAGGTACACGCCAAAGGGGAATTCTACCCGCATCTGGCGGGTGGGCAGGTGCCAATGTCAAGCCCTGGACTCGGGTGACAACGAAGGAGCAGGCTTGCCATATGAACGAGAAGCGATGCTTGTATTGTGGTCAACCTGGTCATTTCCTCGCTAACTGTCCTACTCGTCCAGTAAAAGAGCCGGCTAGATCATTGTAGGAGAGATACGTTTGAGCCGTGCTGACGTTTTTTCTCCTGAGAACTCCTCACGCCCGTTAGTCTCTGTGGCCCTCTGGTGGCAATCCAAATCTTACACCCTCCTGGCACTCATTGATTCTGGTGTCGATGAGTTTCCTGGATCGCTCGTTAGGGGAGAAATTGAGCATTGAGACAGAGCCCGTCGACCCCTGTCTTCGGGCTAAGGCCCTCAATGGTCAGCCTCTCACCCTGATTGATCGGAGATCCATCTCACTAACACTATTAACCTCTAGCAATCACCAGAGAGTATTTCTTTCTTCCTTATTGACTCTCCTCTCAACCCCATAGTGTTGGGGTACCCTTGGTTAATCCCCACATTGAGTGGTCCACTGGTAAATTCCTCACCTGAAACATCACATGTCACACCTCATGTTTGCACTCAGCCCAAGCACCGGTACCACCCGCCTCCCCAGCCATACCTAAGTCTTCTGTCGTCCCCGAGTCATACCATGATCTCGATCTCTTTGATAAGGACCAAGCTCTGTCTCTACCCCCCCACCGCCCGTACAACTGTGCTATCGAGCTTGTCTCGGGAGCTCCTCTTCCCAGTACAACCTTTCTCGGCCGGAACGTGGTTCCATGTAGATATACCTCCAGGAGTCCCTTGCTGCTGGTCTCATCCATCCCTCATCCTTGCCAGGGGTGGCAGGGTTTTCTTCATGGGCAAAAAGGATGGAAGCCGGGGACTGAATGATATCACGGTGAAGAACAGATACCCTCTGCAACTTATTGACTCTGCCTTTCCATTGCCACGGTGTTCACCAAGCTAGACCTCCATAACGCGTATCACCTGGTACGTATATGGGAGGGCGATGAGTGGAAGACGGCCTTCAATACTCCCCTTGGTCACTTTGAATACCAGGTCATGCCGTCACCAATGCTCCTGCCGTCTTCCAGAACCTGGTTAACGACGTCCTAAGGGACATGTTGGATCGGTTTGATGTGACTACAGCCATGTCACTGCTCCCCTCTCAGCCCTTACCTCCGTAACCAAGCCTGTAACTGAGGGGTTACAAAACCCTGACTGTATTAAAGATTGTGATAGATTAAACCACTGCTAGTTATGTACTTTAATTACTGGCCAGACAGTACATCAAATATAGATGGTGAACACCCACAAGAACACGGCATTGACAAAGAAATAGTATTTGAGGGTAATTTATTATTATTAGGCAACATTAGGTTACAGAATGAGAATTAGGGTCGCGCTTGTATGGCGAAGAATATACGTAAAGTCAGTCAATAGCATGAGTCACTAAGAATAGCAGGAATCCTACGATGGGTCTAAGTTGACACCACCTGTCATATAGTAGCAACTAGATAGGGCAACACTGGTACCGCCTGGAGACAATGGGTTCCCTCCGGGGGTGTAAGGCCTGGAGGGTAGAGGAATGTTCGGGTACTCCGTCTGATTCAATGAGGAATAAAGAGACTCCAGGTACAGGAGTCGGCCCTTGTAAACTCCCTTGATCAGCAGCAAAGTAATAATTGTAATCCAAATGCTAGATAGCATTGATGACAGCTAGCCAGCCTCCGTCCACGAGGCCGGCCCGAGTTGTAATCCTCACGAGGTTGAATCCCAAATGACAGTGGAAATCAACGATGCTCTTCTCCGGGTACCACGTTCCAAATCAATATAATCCAACCAGTAATGGTTCTGCAATCGCCAACGCCGATTCTCCTGTGTACATGTCCAACGGTTCTCCGCCTAGGACTCCTCGGGTGTGGGCGACGTATTTAGGCCACCCACCCTGGCTAAGTACACTAGCTAAAGACACAACGAACCGCTGGGTAATGCTACACACGAACGAACTGTGGCCGCACGATATACAATAAATGAACGACTATTTACTTCACATTAGATTAGGTCGAACTCGACGTTACTTCATTAAACTCTGACACTTTTACTATTCTATTTGCACGTGGTTCGCAATGCTCTGTTAGACGCAAGGTTGCTCACTTCACTGCACGTTGACTCGTGGTGAAGGTGGGTAAGGTACTGAACGAGGCTGAACTACTGGTGTGCGCACCTTGCGCTGTATTTATATTTAAGTGAATATCTAGTCCCAAACCGCAGTCTTTGTCTGGTATCAATACGCTGACTCCGGGCATGTTCTGACATGCCTGAACTTGTCTTTGAACCTGCCGTTGGGGGCTTGCGCGCTGGCGCCTGGGGGCGCTGTCCAATAGGTGAGCGAATATTACTCTGGTTTGAACGCAGGTAAAGGGATATTCCGTGTATATATATAAATAATATACAAAGTATATCAAACAATCAAGGTAGATTCTCAGTTTAATCTGGCCCTTCACAACAGCCGCCTCCTAATTAGTCCGCACTTAATTAGTTAAAGGAGACAGATTAATAGTCCAGTCAACTGCTCAATGTCTGTTGTGGGGAGTAGGGCAATCTACAAAGTCAGTGGGTCATGATCGTCATCAGGGGGGTCAGGGAGCCTCGGCAACTCTATCAGCCTCGCCACGGGTCGGGTGTGACAGTGAGGCAGGTCGGCCATCCTGAGTATACTGGGCTGTGCTCGCCACTTGCGACAGTCTAGACAGGTCCGCTGGAAGCGTCGTACTGCTTCTCTTCCTTGCAGTATCCAATAGCGACGTCGGATCTCAGCGAAGACTCTCTGCCCCAGCGTGGTGCACATCCTCGTCGTATTTATTTATGATGAGCTCAGTGACCTTGTGTCGGCTGTTGAGGACTATAGGAAACTTGACGTCATCCGTTAAGTCCGGGGCCCGTCTCAGACGACCACCCACCCTGATGAGGCCATGGGTGTCGCGCTGGGGGGCCAAGTGGAGCAGTCTGCTGTCTGACGGGATTGGCTTTGTTCCCTGCAGGCAGTCTAGCTCGTCGGGGAACGAGTCTCTTTGGACTCGCTGTAGCAGAAGGAGTTCTGCCTCTGCGTAGTTCGATGCGTCAATGTCGGTAGTGGGGGGAACCTCAGGGTGGTGCCACAGGAATGTATTTAGCTGCGCACTCTCAAAGGTGAGGCAGTCGTTTATGTTAGGGTCTGTGGGGACTGGGGTGTGCGTCAACCCACAGAACATAGATTTCTTGATCTCTGCCTCCTCTTGACTAGCCTCCCGAGGGGTGGGGGTAGGCCACTCTTCCTCCGGGAGCTTGAGGAACTCAGGACCGTCACTGTAGATATTGTGACGTGTGAGGTCATCTAGGGACATCCCCCGTGTGATGACATCGGCTGGGTTCTGTTTCGTGTCCACGTACCTCCAGCACGCTGATCCTACCAGGTCTTGAATCTCTGTAATTCTGACTCCCACGAAGACCTTGTATCTACAAGAATCGGACTGAATCCATGTGAGTACGGTCATGGAGTCTGACCACAAGATTGTTCTTTGCACCGGGATGGTGAGTTCACGTTGGATTAACGTGGCGAGTTGCGCGCCTACCAGAGCTGCGCAGAGCTCTAGACGCGGGATCGATTGTTGCTTGCGGGGGGCTATCCTTGAGCGAGCCAGGATGAAGGCTGTGTGTATTTCTCCTCCCTCCTCTCGGGCCCGCAAGTAAGCCACCGAACCGTAGGCCACTTCCGAGGCGTCGCTGAAGACGTGCAGGTCCATCTGGCACGTCTCCAGCCGCACTGTGGGTGGGAAGTAGCTTCGGCGTATGTTCACATTTTGGAGCGAGCTGAGTTCTCTCTCCCACTCTCTCCAGGTGGAAGCTAGGTGGTCGGGTATGGGGTCGTCCCAGCCCTGTTCCTTGTCCCACAGCTCTCGTACAATCATTTTCGCCCGAGTGGTGTAAGGTAGGATACACCCCAGCGGGTCGTATTGACTTGCGAGTGTTCTGTATACGCTCCGTCTGGTGGTCGGTAGAGGGGTCGACCTTCCCTGCTCCGTGGTCAGGGGTGTGTATTTGTAATGGAGCGAGTCTGTTTTGAAGCGCCAGACTAGGCCCAATGTCATTTCCTGTGCTTCACCTGGGGTGGTCGCCATCCAGGTCTCGCTGCTTGCTGCCTTTGTCTCTGGGGAGAGGCTGCGAAGTACTTGAGGGTCACTGCTGGCCCACTGCCGGAGATCAAAGCCGCCTTTGATCAGTGAGGCGCGGAGCTTGAGCAGGAGGGCTTCGGCTTCTTCTGGCGTCGAGACGCTTTGCAGACAGTTGTCCACGTAGAAACTCCTCTCTACACTTTGTCTGACCTCCTCGTCAGCTTCAGGGTCTTCTGTCACATGTTTTTGCAGTGCGAACGTAGCACAGCATGGGCTGCATGTGGTTCCGAAGGGGGGGACCTCCCATTGGTAGATGGATGGTTGCTCATCTTTGATCCTCTCTCTCCATAGGAACCGCAGCAAGGGCTTGTCCTCCTCCACTAGTCGCACCTGCAGGAACATCCCTTTGATGTCACCGCTGATGGCCACCTTGTCTTGGCGGAAACGTAGTAGTACGCCGAGGAGAGAGGGGCCGAGTGTCGGGCCGGGCAAGAGTTCTTTATTCAGATTCTGTAGTCCGATCTGGTAGCTGCAGTTGAATACAATGCGATCCTTGCCGTTGTGGTGGACCTTGTGGTGGGGCACGTACCAGGATTCAATCGTCTGGTCGGCCTCTTGAATGTCAATTTTCTTTATGTGTCCCGCTGTGATCAGCTTGTCGATCTCAGCGCGGTACACAGTGGCTTGAGTGGGGTCTTTGGCTAGGCGCCGCTCGGTGTTCAGTAGATATCGCTCTGTCGCTTCTTTTGAGGCGTGGAGGGTGGGCATACCCTCTCGCCTCAAGAGTGGAGTTGCGTATCTCATCACTCCGTTGACCTCGACTCTCTTTGTCTTCTGCTCGAGGAGGGCTATGGCATAAGTGTCTTCCTTTGAGCGAACAAGTTTCTTTTCATTCTTAAAGGGCATCGCGTCTAATGTCCATAGCCTCTCGACGTGCTGCAAGAGGGTGGTGTCTTCTTCGTTTATCCTCGTGTAGAGACAGCGAGTGGCTGTCGGTCGGTTGGAAGACCCGGAGAGGGGGCCTTGTAGTGTCCAACCCAGGCGGGTCTCGACCGCTGCTGGACAGCCTCTGGGCCCGATGTGGACCCGGTCCGTTGGGACGATGAGGTGTGCGTGGTCGGATCCTATGAGCAGGGTCGGGGTGGCGTCGTCGATGAGCGGTATAGGTAGTTGACGTAGGTGCACGTATTTCTTCATCAGCTTTGGGATGGGGTAGGTGTACTGTGACAGGCCTATGTCGTGGCTGGTGAAGGCGTTAGTGATGCTATACTGCTTCTCGGGCTGCCCGACCGCTGCTATCGTGAAGGAGACATTTTCACCCTTTATGGTCTTCAGGTCTCTTCTAATGGTACGTGTAACTGAGGGGTACAATTCCCTGACTGTATTGAAGAGTATGGTATATTAAACCACTACTAGTTATGTACTTTAATTACTGGCCATACAGTACATGAATATATATGGTGAACACCCACACAAGAATACGGCAATGACACATAAAGTACTATTTAGAGGGTATTTATTATTATCAAGCAACGTTAGGTTACAGATTGAGAATTATGCTTGCGCTTGTATGGCGAAGAACACACGTAAAGTAAGTCAAGAGCGTAAGTCAATGAGAATAGTATGAATACTAAGATGGGTCTAAACTGACGCCACCTGTGGCATAGCAATTACATAGGGCACACTAGTACCAGCTGGAGACACTGGGGGGTTCCCTCCGGGTGTAAGGCCGGCCGGGGTAGAGGAATGTTCGGGTACAAAGTCTGGGTCAACGAGGAATAACGAGGTTCCAGATACAGGAGCCAGTGCAGTACTCCCTTGATCAGTAGACAAAGCAACAGCTATAATCCAGTATGCTCGACAGCATGGAAGACAGCTAGCCAGCCTCTTCCTAGAGGCGGGCTCGAGTGATGATCCTCACGGGGGGTAGATCCCAAACGATAGTGGGGTCGACGGTTCTCTGCTCCAGCAGTCACGGTACCAAAGCAATATAATCCAACCAGAAATGGTTCTGCAGTCGCCGGTGTAGGTTCTCCGGTGTACATATCCAACGGTTCTCGTCTAGGACTCCTCGGGTGGGGGCACGAGTTTAGGCCGCCCAGCCTGGATAAGTGCACTAGCTATATACACGACGAACCGGTGGTAATGCTGGTCACTGAAGAACGGTAGCCGCACGATACACTATAAATGATAGACTATTACTTCACATTAGAATAAGTCGAACTCAACGGTACTGCGTTAAACTCTGACACTTTAGCAATCTATTCGCACGCGGTTCTCAAGGCTCTATTTAGAGGCAAAGTTGCTCACTTCACTGCACGTTGTCTCGTGGTGAAGGCTTTACTAGTAATGAACGAATTGCTGCTGTTTCCACCTGCGCCGTATTTATACGTAAGGTGAATTATCTAGAGCCAACCTCAGTTCTGTCTCGTATTACTGCGCAGACCCTGGACATGTTGAGACATGCCTGGAGTTGCCTTTGAACTTGCCGTTGGGGGCTCGGTCGTTGGCGCCTAGGGGTCGCTGTCCAATAGGAGAGCGAATATTCCTCTGGTTTGTACCCAGGTAAAGGGATTTCCGTGTATATATACAAATATTATACAAGGGATCTCAAGCAATAAATATATATATTCGGTTTAATCTGACCCTTTGTAACAGCCGCCTCCTAATTAGTCCGCACCTAATTAGATAAAGCAAAGACAGATTAATAGTCTAGTCAACTACTCAATGTCTGTTGTGGGGAGTAGGGCAATCTACAAAGTCAGTGGGTCATGATCGTCATCAAGGGAGTCAGGGAGCCTTGGCAACTCTATCAGCCTCGCCACGGGTCGGGTGTGGCGGTGAGGCAGGTCGGCCCTCCTGGGTATACTGGGCTGTGCTCGCCACTGGTGGTCTGGTCAAGTCCGCTGGAAGCGTCGTACTGCTTCTCTTCCATTCAGTATCCAATAGCGACGTCGGATCTCAGCGAAGACTCTCTCTGCCCCAGCGTGGTGCACATCCTCGTCGTATTTCTTTATGATGAGCTCGGTGACCTTGTGTCGGCTGTTGAGGACTATAGGGAACTTGACGTCATCCGTTAAGTCCGGGGCCCGTCTCAGACGACCACCCACTCTGATGAGGTCATGGGCGTCGCGCTCAGGGGCCAAGTGGAGCAGTCTGCTGTCTGACGGGACTGGCTTTGATCCCTGCAGACAGTCTAGCTCGTCGGGGAACGAGTCTCTTTGGGCTCGCTGTAGCAGAAGGAGTTCTGCTTCTTCGTAGTTAGCTGCATTAATGTCAGTAGTGGAGGGAACCTCAGGGTGGTGCCACAGGAATGTCTTTAACTGCGCACTCTCAAGGGTGGGGCAGTCGTCTATGTTCGGGTCGGTGGGGACTGGTGTGTGCGTCAACCCACAGAAAATAGATTTCTTGATCTCTGCCTCCTCTTGACTAGCCTCCCGTGGGGTGGGGTTAGGCCACTCTTCTTCCGGGAGCTTGAGGAACTCAGGACCGTCACTGTAGATATTGTGACGTGTGAGGTCATCTAGGGACATCCCCCGTGTGATGACATCTGCTGGGTTCTGTTTCGTGTCCACGTACCTCCAGCATGCTGATTCTGTTAAGTCTTGGATCTCTGTGATTCTGACTCCCACGAAGACCTTGTATCTACACCAATCGGACTGGATCCATGTGAGTACGGTCATGGAGTCTGACCACAGGATTGTTCTTTGCACCGGGATGGTGAGTTCACGTTGGATTAACGTGGCGAGTTGCGTGCCTACCAGGGCTGCGCAGAGCTCTAGACGCGGGATCGATTGTTGCTTGCGGGGGGCTATCCTTGAGCGAGCCAGGATGAAGGCTGTGTGTATTTCTCCTCCCTCCTCTCGGGCCCGCAAGTAAGCCACCGAGCCGTAGGCTACTTCTGAGGCGTCGCTGAAGACGTGCAGGTCCATCTGGCACGTCTCCAGCCGCACTGTGGGTGGGAAGTAGCTGCGGCGTATGTTCACATTTGGGAGCGAGTTGAGTTCTTTCTCCCACTCTCTCCAGGTGGAAGCGAGGTGGTCGGGTATGGGGTCGTCCCAGCCCTGTTCCTTGTCCCACAGCTCTCGTACAATCATTTTCGCTCTGGTGGTGTAAGGTAGGATACATCCCAGCGGGTCATATTGTCTGGCGAGTGTTCTGTATACACTCCGTCTGGTGATCGGTAGAGAAGTCGACCTTCCCTGCTCCGTGGTCAGGGGTGTGTATCTGTAATGGAGCGAGTCTGTTTTGAAGCGCCAGACTAGTCCTAATGTCATTTCTTGGGCTTCACCTGGGATGGTCGCCATCCAGGTCTCGCTGCTTGCTGCCTTTGTCTCTGGGGAGAGGCTGCGAAGTACTTGAGGGTCGCTGCTGGCCCACTGCCGGAGATCAAAGCCGCCTTTGATCAGTGAGGCGCGGAGCTTGAGTAGGAGGGCTTCGGCTTCTTCTGGCGTCGAGACGCTTTGCAGACAGTTGTCCACGTAGAAACTCCTCTCTACACTTTGTCTGACCTCCTCGTCAGCTGCTGGGTCCTCTGCGACATGTTTTTGCAGTGCGAACGTAGCACAGCATGGGCTGCATGTGGTTCCGAAAGGGAGGACCTCCCATTGGTAGATGGATGGTTGCTCATCCCCGATCCTCTCTCTCCATAAGAACCGCAGCAGGGGCTTGTCCTCTTCCACTAGTCGCACCTGCAGGAACATCCCTTTGATGTCGCCGCTGATGGCCACCTTGTCTTGGCGGAAACGTAGCAACACGCCTAGTAGAGAGGGGCCGAGTGTTGGGCCGGGCAAGAGTTCTTTATTCAGATTCTGTAGTCCGATCTGGTAACTGCAGTTGAACACAATACGATCCTTGCCGTTGTGGTGGACCTTGTGGTGGGGCACGTACCATGATTCGGTCGTCTGATCGGCCTCTTGAATGTCAATTTTCTTTATGTGTCCCGCTGTGATTAGCTTGTCAATCTCAGCGCGGTACACAGTGGCTTGAGTGGGGTCTTTGGCTAGACGCCGCTCGGTGTTCAGTAGATATCGCTCCGTCGCTTCTTTTGAGGCGCGGAGGGTGGGCATACCCTCTCGCCTCAAGAGTGGAGTAGCGTATCTCATCACTCCATTGACCTCGACTCTCTTTGTCCTCTGCTCGAGGAGGGTTATGGCATAAGTGTCTTCCTTTGATCGAACGAGTTTCCTTTCATTCTTAAAGGGCATTGCGTCTAATGTCCATAGCCTCTCGACGTGCTGTAAGAGGGTGGTGTCTTCTTCTTTTATTCTTGAGTGGAGGCAGCGAGTGGCTGCTGGTCGGTTGGGAGACCTGGAGAGGGGGCCTTGTAGTGTCCATCCTAGGCGGGTCTCGACTGCTGCTGGACCGCCTCTGGGCCCGATGTGGACCCGGTCCGTTGGGACGATGAGGTGTGCGTGGTCGGATCCTATGAGCAGGGTCGGGGTGGCGCCGTCGATGAGCGGTATAGGTAGTTGACGTAGGTGCATGTATTTTTCCATCAGCTTGGGGATGGGGTAGGTGTACTGTGACAGGCCTATGTCTTGGCTGGTGAAGGCGTTAGTAATCCTATACTGCTTCTCGGGCTGCCCGACTGCTGCAATCGTAAAGGAGACATTTTCACCCTTTATGGTCTTCAGGTCTCTTCTTATAGTACGGATTGTCATTGTTTCTTCGCTCCCCCGCAGACCCAGCCGGGCTGCGGTGGTTGCGAGGAGGAGAGTCTTTTCTGGCCCATCGTCCAGGACGGCGTAAGTGTCCATGACCTTGTCCTCGTAGCTTAATATCACTCGGACCACTTTCAAGAGCACTCGGGAGCTCCCGCTGCTGGCGGGGTCGATATACATGACGTTTACTCTCGAGCTGCTTGGGGGTGCGAGTTTCTTCTTGTTGCTGTCATGTAAGACATCCAAGTGGGCGCCGTCGCACTTGCTGCATTTCTTCTTTAAACGGCACTCGGCTGCCATATGGCTGCGCGCGCAGCGGAAGCAGCGGCGGTTGGCTTTGATCCACTGACTCACCTCGTCAGCGGTCATCTTCTTGAAAGTGTCACATTGAGACAGCCAATGTTCCTTTTCACAGTACTGGCATACAATCTTCCACTTCTCTTTCGTCGAGGGGGTGTTGTGGTTCTTGTGCTGCGGTACTGACTCGGCTTGGTGCATAACGGTCACCGACCGGCGGTTATCATTAGATCTCCGAGGTCCATCTCTTGGGCTTGGTCCACTCCACACGAACGTATCAAGTCGTAGGCTGCTGACTTCCCTCGCGAGGAAGGCGGCCAGGTCTAGGAGGGATGGCTCGGGACCGTCGGGATCACGGTGGTCTCTCTGCCGCCGAAAGCGCTCTTGGCGGGCTGGAGGGAGCTTCTCTAGTATTCGTTCCACATTAGAGTTAGCATATAGTTCATGTCTCCCTTTCTCCTTTTGGGACCCCAGCATCCCTACCAGGGATTGTACCTTGATAGAGAGGTCATCCAATGCTCTATTGTCTTTGGCTGGGGGAGACGGTCAATATTTCTTATTTCTTGTATCACGTAGTCCCATATGCGTCCATAACGCTGGTCGAGGGCCACTAGAGCCGCGGAGTATGGGGTGCTTGAGTTGGAATATGCCAGCGCTATATTATGCGCTCTGGGCACCTTGAGATGCGTGAGGAGGATGGCATATTTGTACGACTCATCAGGGACGTCGGACATCATAGTCTCTAAGCACATCCGTAATTCCGTATACTGTGCTCTGTCCTCGTGCGTAAAGTCGGGGAACGTCGGTGTGCCAAGGTACGATGCCATGGATGGCTGGCACATTGGTGAGCGTAGGGGAAGAGGCCTCCTGGGCGAGTCTCCCCGTACGTGTTGTCGTGGGCTGGTACTTGGTGGGTACCAGAGGGCGGGTACCCAGGTGCTGTTCCTCGGTGCCGACTGTGCGTCAAACTCACCCGTGAGTTGAGTCGGGGGTTTGTAGCGCAGTGACTCGGGGGTGAAGTCTGGGCTGTACTGGGCCTCCTGGTCCTGAGTACGTTGCTGCTGGTGGGCTTGACTTTCCTCCTCTTCCTCTTCTTCTTCTAGGTCCTGAAGTCTTCTATTCAGTCTCTCGGCCGCGTAGGCCGGTTCTTCCCGGTTGCTGGGTCTCGTATGGACCGGTCGGGGAGGGGGTTCGGAGACGTAGATAGGATCCTTCTGTTGGCCGGGTTCCGGGTCACTTGGTCGGGTAGGGGAAGGTGCCCTAGACCCTTGTCGTGATGATGTCCTGGAGCTCCGTGCGGAGAGAGGGGGTGTCGCCCTGGCAATCAATTGTTCTATCATCTGCGCCTGCAGCCGGTCGCGCTCTGCTTCGCGCTGGGCATGGGCGATGTCGCGCTCTGCTTCGCGCTGGGCATGGGCGGCGTCGCGCTGTGCATTGGCGGTGTCGCGCTGTGCATTGGCGGCGGCGCGCTGTGCATCGGCGCGGCCTCTTTCAATGTTCTCTTCCGTCTGGAGGCGTCTGGTCTCCAGTCTTATGCGGTCGTCTTCACTCCTTTGTTGCGCCTGGAAGCGCTCTCGCTCGGTGGCAGAGTGTTCGCGTTCACTAAGGGCTTGCACTTGGAGTTGCGCGTGAAGGCGATCTCGTTGGTCTGCAGATTGTTCGCGCTCGCTCGTCTGTTGAGCCTGAAGGCGCTCTCTTTCCATGGTAGAGTGTTCGCGCTCACTTAGTTGTTGCGCCCGGAGGCGCTCTTGTTCCATGGAAGACTGTTCGCACTCACTAAGCGTCTGTGCTTGAAGTCGATCGCGTTCACCCTGAAGTCGATCGCGTTCGGTGGAGGCTGCCAGGGTGGCGATGAATGCCTGCGCCAGCATCTGGTCCGCCTCGCTGGGGGATGACACTGACGGAGGTGATCGGCTTCTGACAGTGCTCGTTGGAGATCTGTTCTCTTGGCGCGCCCCGAGGTCCATCTCCTGGGCGCGCTTCTCTTCTGGTCGTGTGTCGGGTTCTGTCCCTGGAGCGCTTTCTTTATCCTGGAGCTCTCCGGGGACTATCCCGTTGACGTTGTCTGGGGGTATAGTCATGTCATGTCCCCCCTGGTCCCCCCCGTGAGCTTGGTCAGTTTCGTTAGAACCCACTGGGGTCTCTACTGGCAGGGTCGCCTGGTCGGTAGGATTTGACATGCTTTGACTATCCGCTTTATCCGCATTTAACGTCTGTTTAAAGCTAGGTATTAGACTGACAGCGTATTCCTCCAGATAGGGAGGTGGCTGACGTTTGCGCTGCGGGCGTTCTAGCTTGGGAGAGCCGCTTGGGGAGTGTTCACCGCTGGCCATGGTTAATATCAATATTATATTAGATATTACACTGATACCATCCGGCTCGAAGGACCAATTGTAACTGAGGGGTACAATTCCCTGACTGTATTGAAGAGTATGGTATATTAAACCACTACTAGTTATGTACTTTAATTACTGGCCATACAGTACATGAATATATATGGTGAACACCCACACAAGAATACGGCAATGACACATAAAGTACTATTTAGAGGGTATTTATTATTATCAAGCAACGTTAGGTTACAGATTGAGAATTATGCTCGCGCTTGTATGGCGAAGAACACACGTAAAGTAAGTCAAGAGCGTAAGTCAATGAGAATAGTATGAATACTAAGATGGGTCTAAACTGACGCCACCTGTGGCATAGCAATTACATAGGGCACACTAGTACCAGCTGGAGACACTGGGGGGTTCCCTCCGGGTGTAAGGCCGGCCGGGGTAGAGGAATGTTCGGGTACAAAGTCTGGGTCAATGAGGAATAACGAGGTTCCAGATACAGGAGCCAGTGCAGTACTCCCTTGATCAGTAGACAAAGCAACAGCTATAATCCAGTATGCTCGACAGCATGGAAGACAGCTAGCCAGCCTCTTCCTAGAGGCGGGCTCGAGTGATGATCCTCACGGGGGGTAGATCCCAAACGATAGTGGGGTCGACGGTTCTCTGCTCCAGCAGTCACGGTACCAAAGCAATATAATCCAACCAGAAATGGTTCTGCAGTCGCCGGTGTAGGTTCTCCGGTGTACATATCCAACGGTTCTCGTCTAGGACTCCTCGGGTGGGGGCACGAGTTTAGGCCGCCCAGCCTGGATAAGTGCACTAGCTATATACACGACGAACCGGTGGTAATCCTGGTCACTGAAGAACGGTAGCCGCACGATACACTATAAATGATAGACTATTACTTCACATTAGAATAAGTCGAACTCAACGGTACTGCGTTAAACTCTGACACTTTAGCAATCTATTCGCATGCGGTTCTCAAGGCTCTATTTAGAGGCAAAGTTGCTCACTTCACTGCACGTTGTCTCATGGTGAAGGCTTTACTAGTAATGAACGAATTGCTGCTGTTTCCACCTGCGCCGTATTTATACGTAAGGTGAATTATCTAGTGCCAACCTCAGTTCTGTCTCGTATTACTGCGCAGACCCTGGACATGTTGAGACA
This sequence comes from Notolepis coatsorum, assembly GCF_963971535.1. Lineage (NCBI taxonomy): Eukaryota > Metazoa > Chordata > Actinopteri > Aulopiformes > Paralepididae > Notolepis > Notolepis coatsorum. The sequence goes on from NC_140167.1 coordinate 48,977,787, forward strand.
TGCCTGGAGTTGCCTTTGAACTTGCCGTTGGGGGCTCGGTCGTTGGCGCCTAGGGGTCGCTGTCCAATAGGAGAGCGAATATTCCTCTGGTTTGTACCCAGGTAAAGGGATATTCCGTGTATATATACAAATAATATACAAGGGATATCAAACGATATACAAATATTATACAAGGGATCTCAAGCAATAAATATATATATTCGGTTTAATCTGACCCTTTGTAACAGTACGGATTGTCATTGTTTCTTCGCTCCCCCGCAGACCCAGCCGGGCTGCGGCGGATGCGAGGAGGAGAGTCTTTTCTGACCCATCGTCTAGGACGGCGTAAGTGTCCATGACCTTGTCCTCGTAGCTTAAGATCACTCGGACCATCTTCAAGAGCACTCGGGAGCTCCGGCTCTTCGCAGGGTCTATGTACATGACGTTCACTCTCGAGCTGCTTGGGGGTACGGGTTTCTTCTTGTTGCTGTCGTGTAGGACCTCCAAGTGGGCGCCGTCGCACTTGCTGCATCTTTTCTTTAGGCGGCACTCAGCTGCCATATGGCTGCGCGCGCAGCGGAAGCAGCGGCGGTTGGCTTTGATCCACTGACTCACCTCGTCAGCGGTCAGCTTCTTGAAGGTGTCACATTGAGACAGCCAATGTTCATTTTCACAGTACTGGCATACAATCTTCCACTTTCCCTTGGTCTGGGGGGTGCTGTGGTTCTTGTGCTGCGGCACTGACTCAGCCTGGTGCATAACTGTCACTGACCGGTGGTTATCGTTGGACCTCCGAGGTCCATCTCTTGGGCTAGATCCACTCCACACGAATGTGTCCAGTCGTAGGCTGCTAACTTCCCTTGCGAGGAAAGCGGCCAGGTCTAGGAGGGATGGCTCTGGGCCGTTGGGATCATGGTGGTCTCTCTGCCGCCGAAAACGCTCTTGGCGGGCTGGAGGGAGCTTCTCCAGTATTCGCTCCACATTAGAATTTGCATACAGTTCATATCTCCCCTTCTCCTTTTGGGACCCCAGCATCCCCACGAGGGATTGTACCTTGATAGAGAGGTCATCCAGTGCTCTATTGTCTTTGGCTGGGGGGAGGCGGTCGATATCCCGTATTTCTTGGATCACGTAATCCCATATGCGTCCATAACGCTGGTCGAGGGCCACCAGAGCCGCGGAGTATGGGGTGCTTGAGTTGGAATATGCCAGCGCTATGTTATGCGCTCTGGGCACCTTGAGATGCTTGAGGAGGATGGCATATTTGTATGACTCGTCTGGGACATCGGACATCATAGTCTCCAAACATGCGTAATTCCGTGTACTGTGCTCTGTCCTCGCGCGTAAAGTCTGGGAACGTCGGTGTGCCAAGGTACGATGCCATGGATGGCTGGTACATTGGTGAGCGTAGGGGAAGAGGCCTCCTGGGCGAGTCTCCCCGTACGTGTGGTCGTGGGTTAGTACTTGGTGGGTATCAGAGGCCGGGTCCCCAGGTGCTGTTCCTCGGTGCTGACTGTACGTCAAACTCACCCGTGAGTTGGGTCGGGGGTTTGTAGTGCAGTGACTCGGGGCTGAAGTCGGGGCTGTACTGGGCCTCCTGGTCCAGAGTACGTTCGTGCTGGTGGGCTTGATATTCCTCCTCTTCCTCTTCTAGGTCCTGGAGTCTTCTAGTTAGTCTCTCGGCGACGTAGGCCGGTTCTTCCCGTTGGCTGGGTCTCGTATGGACCGGTCGGGGAGGGGGCTCGGAGACGTAGACAGGTTCCTCCTGTTGGCCGGGTCCCGGGTCGCTTTGTCGGGTAGGGGAAGGTGCCCTAGACCCTTGTCGTGATGATCTCCGGGAGCTCCGTGCGGAGAGAGGGGGTGTCGCCCTGGCGATCAATTGTTCTATCATCTGCGCCTGCAGCCAGTCGCGCTCTGCTTCGCGCTGTGCATTGGCGGCATCGCGCTGTGCATTGGCGCGGTCTCGTTCGATGTTCTCTTCCGTCTGAAGGCGCCTCTCCTCCAGTCTTATGCGGTCGTCCTCACTCCTTTGTTGTGCCTGGAGGCGCTCTCGTTCAGTTGCAGAGTGTTCACGCTCACTAAGGGCTTGCGCTTGGAGTTGCGCGTGAAGGCGCTCTCGTTCCGCTGCAGAGTGTTCGCGCTTGCTTAATTGTTGCGCCTGGAGGCGCTCTCGTTGTTCGCGCTCGCTCATCTGTTGAGCCTGGAGGTGCTCTCGTTCCATGGCAGAGTGTTCGCGCTCACTTAATTGTTGCGCCCGGAGGCGCTCTCGTTCCGCTGCAGAGTGTTCGCGCTCACTAAGGGCTTGCGCTTGGAGTTGCGCGTGGAGGCGCTCTCTTTCCGTGGCAGAGTGTTCGCGCTCACTAAGCGTCTTTGCTTGAAGCCGGTCGCGCTCACCCTGGAGTCGGTCTCTTTCGGTTGAGGCTGTCAGCGTGGCGATCAAGGCTTGCGCCAGTCTCTGGTCCGCCTCGCTGGGGGATGACACTGACGGAGGTGATCGGGTGCTGACAGGGCTTGTTGGAGATCTGTTCTCCTGGCGCGCTCCGAGGTCTATCTCCTGGGCGCGGTTCTCTTCTCTTGGTTGTGTGTCGGGTTCTATCCCTGGAGCGCTTTCTTTATCCTGGAGCGCTCCGGGGTCTATCCCGGTGACGCTGTCTGGAGGTATAGTCACGTCATGTCCCACTTGGTCCCCCCCGTGAGCTAAGTCAGTTTCGTTTGAACCCACTGGGGTCTCTACTGGCAGGGTCGCCAAGTCGATAGGATTGGACATGCTTAAAGGGGAACTATTTTACTATTTCTTTCACTATTTGGGCACTTTTACACAATTACTGTGAGTCTATGGAACACCTCTGTAATATATATATTTTTTTTATTCATTGTTTTGTATTTCTAATCAAGTCCTCAAAAACAGCATTTTTCTACCTCAAGATCTCGAGCTGTTTTGAGTCTGGGCTGCAGGGCGGCACCTAAACCACTGCGGAGCGTCGTCGTCTATCTCAACATTAACATGCAGCAGTGACTATATGACATCACATATAGGCACATTTTCAAACGACTCAGTTCAGTGAGGGTGAATATTGTGAGAGGAGAATTGGAAGAATGCGCCAATATGAGAATTTTGAGACATAGATCATATTAATATAAGTTCACATAGCTAGGAAACAATGCTAAACACTCAAAAAGGCCATTTATAAGATAGTTCCCCTTTAAACTATCCGATTTATCCGTATTTAACGTCTGTTTAGATAAGCTAGGGGGTAGAACGAAAGCGAATTCCTCCAGATATGGAGGTAGCTGACGTTTGCGCTGCAGGCGTTCTAGCTTAGGGGAGCCGCTTGGAGAGTTTTCACCGCTGGCCATGTCAATATTAATATTATATTAAATATTACACTGATACCCTCCGGCTCGAAGGACCAATTGTAACTGAGGGGTCACAAAACCCTGACTGTATTAAAGATTGTGATAGATTAAACCACTGCTAGTTATGTACTTTAATTACTGGCCAGACAGTACATCAAATATAGATGGTGAACACCCACAAGAACACGGCATTGACAAAGAAATAGTATTTGAGGGTAATTTATTATTATTAGGCAACATTAGGTTACAGAATGAGAATTAGGGTCGCGCTTGTATGGCGAAGAATATACGTAAAGTCAGTCAATAGCATGAGTCACTAAGAATAGCAGGAATCCTACGATGGGTCTAAGTTGACACCACCTGTCGTATAGTAGCAACTAGATAGGGCAACACTGGTACCGCCTGGAGACAATGGGTTCCCTCCGGGGGTGTAAGGCCTGGAGGGTAGAGGAATGTTTGGGTACTCCGTCTGATTCAATGAGGAATAAAGAGACTCCAGGTACAGGAGTCGGTCCTTGTAAACTCCCTTGATCAGCAGCAAAGTAATAATTGTAATCCAAATGCTAGATAGCATTGATGACAGCTAGCCAGCCTCCGTCCACGAGGCCGGCCCGAGTTGTAATCCTCACGAGGTTGAATCCCAAACGACAGTGGAAATCAACAATGCTCTTCTCCGGGTACCACGTTCCAAATCAATATAATCCAACCAGTAATGGTTCTGCAATCGCCGACGCCGATTCTCCTGTGTACATGTCCAACGGTTCTCCGCCTAGGACTCCTCGGGTGTGGGCGACGTATTTAGGCCACCCACCCTGGCTAAGTACACTAGCTAAAGACATGACGAACCGCTGGGTAATGCTACACACGAACGAACTGTGGCCGCACGATATACAATAAATGAACGACTATTTACTTCACATTAGATTAGGTCGAACTCGACGTTACTTCATTAAACTCTGACACTTTTACTATTCTATTCGCACGTGGTTCTCAATGCTCTGTTAGACGCAAGGTTGCTCACTTCACTGCACGTTGACTCGTGGTGAAGGTGGGTAAGGTACTGAACGAGGCTGAACTACTGGTGTGCGCACCTTGCGCTGTATTTATACTTAAGTGAATATCTAGTCCCAAACCGCAGTCTTTGTCTGGTATCAATACGCTGACTCCGGGCATGTTCTGACATGCCTGAACTTGTCTTTGAACCTGCCGTTGGGGGCTTGCGCGCTGGCGCCTGGGGGCGCTGTCCAATAGGAGAGCGAATATTACTCTGGTTTGAACGCAGGTAAAGGGATATTCCGTGTATATATATAAATAATATACAAAGTATATCAAACAATAAAGGCAGATTCTCAGTTTAATCTGGCCCTTCACAACAAAGCCCTTCCTTTGGACCCCCACGGCAGACAAGTCAAGTCAGCTTTATTTATACTGTATTGCAACCCGGATTTTTGCTAAACGTTCACAGTGAACTGCCTTCTAATTTATGCCAATAACGTTCCATTTTGTGGTAGATAATCCCGAAAAATAAAAAGAATTCATCCACAAGTAATTTGCTTCACAGAAGCTGGCATGAGCTGGGTAATGTCGTTTTTCTAAATGTCAACGCTCATTGAGAGCTCTGGATGTCCTCTCCTCATATGACTACAAACAAAATGGCATCGCAGACCTTTTAGCATCTATATTCGCTCGTTTATGAATACATTTCCTGATATTTCCTGAACTGATATTTCACACTTTAATAATATTATTAATTACTAATATTGGTAAACAAACGTATTGCTGAAAATATACACTATAACTGCTGTTTTGACAGGATTAGGGTCTTTATTCTTGGCTACATTTGAAAAAGAAAAAAATTCAACATTAATCCTAGTAGTCAGTGGAGGTCCAGCTGACCAGGAGAAATGGAGCTGGATTGGGCACACACTTCGAAGACACAAAACCGCAATAACTAATCAGGCATTAACCTGAAACCCACAAGGCAAGCGAGGCAGAGGAAGACCCAAAAACACCTGTAGAAGAGACACTGAGCAGGAACTCAAGACGAGGGGACTGACGTGGAAACAGCTGGAGAGGATAGCTCAAGACAGAAGTGGAAACTTTTCATCAATGGCCTATGTTCTGAAAGGAATAAAAGGTCTACGTTAGAAAGTAAGTAAGTAATGGGATAACTGGGGTTGCAACAAAAGTGCAACTAGGGCTAAAACCACAATGAAATAAAATTATAATAATAATATATGCTTCTTAGCAGACTTCTTAACTTAACATAACAGATCTAAGTTTGGGGAACTAATAGGATAACTGGATGCAACAAAAGTGCAACTAGGGCTAAAAACCCAATGAAATAAAATTCTAATAATAAATAATATATGCTTCTTAGCACATGTAAATGTAAATGTTAGCAGACTTCTTGGCTTAACATCCCAGGGAACTAATGGGATAACTGGGGATGTTGTTTGCTCCTGAGAGTCTTAAAGTCTAGGGTGATGGTAGACAAAGCAACTCTGAGGTTGTGCTCAATGTCCAATATGTTCCTCTGCTTTGTATTCAGCTGGACCAGAGCTGAGAAGCCACTTTCGCAAAGATAGGTAGTGGGGAAAAAAAGAAGATTAATAAATAAATAAATAAATTATTATTATTATTATTAAAAAGAAAAATTACACACACATCTGCGACCCACTCAAAATGGCCCCGCAACCCACTTTTGGGTCACAACCAGTGATGCCACAGATTACTTGTAAAAATAATCTGATTACTGATTACTCCTTTAAAAAGTAATCTAGTTACTTTACTGATTACTTGATTATCAAAGTAACTTAGTTACTTTGAAAGTAACTAGGTTACGAAGTCGTCGTCGTCCCCCCTGCTGCTGCCACAACATAAGATCTGACAACAGTTTTTTTTATGTTTTAATAATGCTTTATTGAAAGTGCATAATGTCATACATCATGATTGGCTGCTCAAGTAGCCAAATTACACTATAATCTAATATATTTTTCAGCTCCAGATAGCACTGTGGCCTGATGCTGACATTACCTATGACAGCCAGTTATGATGGAAGAAAGTTTCTACTGGCCAGACTCTGAAAGTATCTACAGGCCAGACTCTGTTACAGTGTATGAGAATATGCCACTATCGGTCAATCTGACACAGGTACATTGATTATTCACAGCTCGTGACAGTGCTTTTGTTTTTCAAAACACACGGATTAGAGCCAAGTTGATACTAGATACAACTGCTTGAGACATATTTTGAAGAGCGGTCACATGCCAGAAATAATCAACAGACATGACAAGGAGCTGCAGTCGACAGCCTTACTTAATACAGCATCACAGTGTCTGGTTGCTGTATATACCTTCATTGTACTGTTATATAACTTAATGGTATTCTTGTCTTTATATGACCGCACAAATCACTTGCATTTACAGCCACAACCACACTGTTAAAACTGATATACACAGTACTACATCAATTGAAAATTATACAGTCTAATGTTGTTTGCTGTCATACTGTTGCTGTGAAAAGCTTGTTCTGTGTTCTGTGATTATTGTGCCATATGGGTTTGGACAATTATTATCAAAACAAATTCCTCTCAATTCATTGTATTTGTGTGAAAATAAAGTTCTGTATCATAGTCGGTTCCGCTCGGCGTCACTCATGCACTGTCCTCGCACACGTGCATGCGCACTGAATAAAGACCACAATGTACCTTTAATCCCAATATTTGTCTGACCACACCCCTATCAGCTCACCTACTGTACATAAGCAGGTGTGTGGTCACCTGCTCTCCTCCTTTCTCGCTTTCACCACAAGGAAGTGCCTCGGTAGATCCCCACTTGACGTGATGTGATGGTAGGAGAAGAGTTGGAAAACGAGATACGTTGACATCATATCTTTATTTTCTCTCTCACTATATTCGAGAAAATACGGCGATATTGTCTTTGTACTGGAGTGTCTGGAAGATGATGATCATTCTAAAAATCCTCCACCGGTTTTCGTATTGGGAGTTTGCGCCGCTACATGCTTTCCAACTGCAGTCATTGCTGTGTGCTGGTTGCAGTAAAGGCACAGCTGGACTGTAGGACGCGCCACTGTTGTGAGAAGCGGTGGGTTCCAGGTTTGGTGAGTTATGTTTTTGCTGGCGAGCTCCACTTGTCTGTTAGTGCTATGGGGGCTAGTTGACAATGTTTATGAAAACCGGCCCCAGACTAGGGTCTTTTGTTCAGCCTCTTAGGCGACGGCGGAAGACCTTGGTCTGAAGCCCATTATAATTAACTAGTGGGCCACGACCAATAACACTGGTGATCCCTGTGTTTTCTGGACGAGTGGTTGTTTCTCTGTCACCGTGAGGCCCCTTCTTTCATAATACAAATGAGAGTATTCCCTCACAAGGAAATATGGGCATGGATGTTCGTTAGCGGAAGATCTGTGTTCAAGACAGCTACAGGCCAGTTGGGTATTGTGCTGGCTCCGTCGGGTGTTGGTAAAATCACCGTTGTAAAACTGTGTTAACATCTTGTTTCTCTTCTCTCTTAAACAGTGAGGAGGGTTTCAGAACGGCGGCCTGTCTGAGTGATTGTTATATCATTGTGTACAAGTTCAGGTGATAGCTGCTTAGCTTACGTGCTAGTGGTGGCCTACTGTTAGCCAGTCAGCTGTTAGCTGCGGCGCTAGCCTGTTGCGGCCGTTAGCTTAATGCTACACTGTTGAACGTGCTTTGATTATAACATGTTTTAAACACTCTTGACTACGACGTCATCTTTGACAGAGGATGTTCGTCGAACCTGCCCTCAGCCAGGACGGCAAGGACTGCGTCAACAAGGGGGACCGTAGCGACGGGATGGAGCGGTGACGCTGCCCAGGTCGACAACACAGAACGGCTGTGTTTAATACAGTGCCTTGTTAGAGGCTGCAGTTTCGCTTGATCTGCGCTCAAGGTAGGCAAGGTCTGACCACACCTTGAGCACGTCTTCTTGCTTTCCCTTCTAAATGTTTTGTAAATAACGATGTTTTCCAAAACGAGTGTTGCTGCACTACATTTAGGATACGATGCGAGTTATGTGTGAATTGTCTTGTCACTGGTATTTAGCTTCTCCATGCAAATCGGGTTGTTTGTTACAGATGTGAAAATGATCTGGTTTGTTGTGTTGAGAAACATCATGTGTGTTTATGTACTGTGTACTCACAACTAAGGGGGTTAAACTAACCTATAAAGCTATGCTTAGTGACATATGAGTAAAGAATGATTCTTTTCTCAGCCTGTAATGACAATGAACAGTGTGTTCACATATTAACAGGTTTACCTGTTCAACTGGCCGTATTAAGGGTAAAGTAGGAGGGTTGTGTTTTTCCCCCGGTTCCCTGGGGACTTCTTCATCCTCCTCTCAGACATGTTGTTACACTACATTGTGTCACTGTGTGGTAGGGATACGATGTAACCCTTAGCTTGATTGCTGAGGTTGTGCTAAAACTGCTTGAGAAACTTTATTTTCGTAAAAGAAAAGATTGTTTGGTCGCTTTTCGTGTGTGCTTAGCAAGGCCTGTGGCCGATACTAATCGAGAATTATGTATTCTCTCATTATGAAAAACGGCGTTCCTCTGTAGAGTGTTTTTGCCATTTTTTGTAGGTGATGATGGGTTGTGTGTGTCATGTGACCTACAACTGGGTTGGGCTGGCCACAGAAGCACATGTGTAAGTTTGGTACCGGGGCTCTTGGAGAGCCCTCTCTATTCTGTGTTTTTTCCTTAGTAAAAAGTTAGGCGCTTCATGGAGCTGACTATGACTGTGTCATACTCTCTTTTTGTCATTACATCGTATCATGGGTGTGGGGTCGTAAAGGGGTGAACTGGTAACCTTTCCTTCCCCTTTTTTCTGTTGGTCAGGGGTAAACCCACCTGTCCTTCAAGGTTCCTGTCACGTTGCGGTTCGGCACGTTACAGGGTGAGGGGGGGGGGGGGGGGGGGAGTTTCCTGGTCCCACGCCCTGGAATATTGGGCGTGTGCACCGCAGAAATTCCCCCGCCATAGAGTACGTCACTGTGCGCGTCTCTGTTGGTAGGACTTCCGTGTGCTGTTCAGGTCCATATGATGGATCTGTTTAAAACGGGGGGTGGTCAGGGCTCCTCCTCACGAAGCTCCTATTCGGGCCTTCTGTGAGTTGGGACTCTCCTTCCATGTGAGGGAGCCTCCTCAGAGTACAGAGCCTCCTCCTCAGATTGATAAGGTGAGTGGAACCTCAAGAAGGAGTCCTACTCTATTGTGTGTGTATTCGATTCAATTCGATTATTGAGTGTGTATGGGTTCAGTGCCTCCTCCCCGGAGAGCCCTAAAACCAAACTTTTACATGGCTCAAGGTGCAATATATTCTTTTCAATCTGTACAGCTTGCGTGGGAAGTCTCTCTGGGGATTTCCGTCTCCTCTCTATGGGAGGGTGGTGGAATGTAAAAATGTAAACAATTTTTACCCCCGGCTGTGTAGACTGGGATACATACCGTTGGTGCTTCCTTCTTTTCTTTTAAAAAGAGTTGGAGTTAGTTAGTATCACACCCCTCTTGTCGTTCCCCTGGGCGCCTTGGGGATTCAATGACAGGTCTAAATAGCCTGTTCATTGATGTGGTTGTGTCCCGACGCACGCATAGTGCTAGCTCGGGGTGTTCTGTAATCAGGCGACTGACTGGCACGCCTTGGTTGCTTGGGGTTAAAACGGCGTTTTTATAAAGCAACTGGGATGGAGGTTTTTCCTCTTCCGACGACCTGTTTTGGTTGTCGACGGATTCTCGTTCATATCTGGGGGATGATGACGGAATGGATCTGAACATATGTAGAGGGGTCTCACGCCCTGGGGGTGGGCCACCAGGCGCGGTTCACCCTGAACGTCTGGGTGGCGCCTTCTTTTCATGTTTAAGATCAACACGCATATCTGCCCCTTCTCCTGGAGTAGGCATGTCGGCGTGGTTAGGGCACGGGACTGGTTCTGGTCACGCTGGTCCGGATCAGTTGAACCCGTTGTCCGCCGGGGATGCAGATCTGCTGTTCTGGTACCCTGAGGGACTTGGGCTTTTTTCAGGGGGAAAAATGCCAGGTCGGTCCGGGTGTCACAGGGTTAAGCGCTATGGAGACCCTGGTTGGGTAAATTTTTTACTCAGCACTGTCGTAATGGCTTATGGCCATGCCAACCTGTACACGCTCGATCTCGTCAGATCTCGGCCGCTACACAGGTTGGTCCTGGTTAGTACTTGGTTGGGAGACCGCCTTGGAATACCAAGTACGGTGTGCTTGGGGCTGGTTCTCCATTCTTTTTCGCTCCTCTCTCACGCATGGCGAAGAGGGGCCTGTTGGGGTGGTCTTTGACCTCCTCTGGTGACCCTGTGCTTCCCGTATCGCCGGGCCCGGTCCGAGGTAATGTTTCGTCGACCCGTAGGCCTGGGTTAACCCTTTTTTGAAAACTGAAACACTTGTACTGCGGTATAGCCGGTGTATACCGGCAGGTGTGTTTTGGAGTTTTTTCTTGAGGGGTTATAGGAACAACCACCGCATTGGGTAACACCAAGGTGGTTGATTCCCTGGTGTGTTGGAGCAGTGTCAACTCCCAGGTTCACCGGTTGAAGGTGCCCCTGCACGTTCATGACGTCTGCCAATCGTGTCAGCCTTCTCTGCCTCAACCCCTCTGGGTGGGTTTTTTTTAAATGGAGGCTTGGTCATGCAACAACGCCAGCATACGCCCCTTCCGCCGGGGCGGCTGTGTTCAGCTGTCACCTCTGGCGCCTGTCTCGTCCGCAGTCTCCAGGCTAGGGTTAACAGCCTGTTTCCTGGTTTTTCCCCGGTGCGCTGCCTGCTTCCGTTGGTTAACCTTTTTTGTGTGCTTATGGCCATGCTGACTGCCTGTTCTGCAGGGTCAGTGTGCCAGGCGGTGTACTATTGGGGGGACAGGGCCCGCTCGGCTGAGGGGCCTTTGTCCGAATACGCTGGCGATGTGGGGGGCGGGGTCACTAAGTGCCCACCTGGTGGGGTCTTGATGCTGGCATCATGGACTTCTCCGGGCCCCCATTCCAGGGGGTCCAGTCCCTTTGGTGGGTCTGGGCCTTCCTTCGCGCTCCACTGCTACGGCCTTGCCACGGGGTTGGGTTTGCCCTTGACCCCGTGATTCTGGGGGCAGTAACGAGGTTGTTCCCTCCGTTCGTTCCCGGGTGGCATGCGGGTTGTCCGTGTGTGTAGTCGTGGGGTCAGGCCACGGTCTGCTCACCCTGTGCGTTGAGTTGCTTGAGTGCCTGTTCGCACGGTCGGGTCCGTCGCCCTCCCGGGAAACCTCCAATAGGGGGGGTGCCCTCCATTAGAGAGGGTCGGGGGGGCTCGGCCCTCCCTGTTCTGATGGTTGTGGGGGGCCTTCAGCGGGTGTATTTGTCGGCCGGTGGCTCCGCTCGGCCTCCCTATGTGCATGAGTGACGCCGAGCGGAACCGACTATGATACAGAACGTTAGGTTATGACTATAACCAAGTTCTGTTAATAGTGGTGACGCTCGGCGTCCGACGCCGCTGCAGCCCTTGATCTCACCTTGTGGTGAAAGCTTGGGAAGGAGGAGAGCAGGTGACCACACACCTGCTTATGTAGGTGAGCTGATAGGGGTGTGGTCAGACAAATATTGGGATTAAAGGTACATTGTGGTCTTTATTCAGTGCGCGTGCACGTGTGCGAGGACAGTGCATGAGTGACGCCGAGCGTCACCACTATTAACAGAACTTGGTTATAGTCATAACCTAACGTTATCTATTATAAGTTGGCCTATAGGCTAAAATTGGGTTACATTTGGTTTAAAAGTGAAGGTTTAGTAGACAGTCCCGGCGTCATGGGCGGGCATTAGGGGGCCGGGCCCGCCCACTGAGTCAGCTGTGCCCACCCTGATAAAAAAAATAAACGTTTATTTTTTTTTAATCAAAGTCAACTATCCAAATCCTTAGTCAGGGACAGCCCTAGTGGGCACTGATGTCAACAACAACACTACTGAAGCTAGCACGGCACTCTGTGAGATTTCGTTTTCTACCCTCAAGAACGTCTTTACAGAACATCGCCTTAGTATGCTTCATCGACGCAACTAAGGCCAATTTAATTCAGTTGGCATTTGAGAAGGACTTAACAAAAAAGTTCAGGAATGAGTGGAGGGGCAGTGTTTTAAGAAGATTTCATTCTGTCCCCAAATGCCGCTTGCCTCTCTACTTATGATGGTGAGTAGCCTGTGGAGAAATTTTGTTTGCTTTTTTATGCACCTTATTTTTGTCAGTTCAGTTCAGTTTGTCAGTGAATTCAGAAGTGTTGAATAAATGGAGACTTTTCAAAGATATAGAATAGAATAGAATAGAAATGTATTATCCTGAGGGAAATTTGACACTGCAAATCACTCAACATTAAACATTTAGACAGAACAAGTCACAAATAAGAATAACAAAACAAATGGCATAAGAATAGAATAAAATGAAATAGAATAAAAATTTAATAAAAGATACAGTAAATAAATACAGTAAAAATATACTGAAGTCTACAGTAGGTGTAATAATGCACAGTGCTGTTTAAAAAGTAAGAGTTCAGGAAGATGGTAATTGTCACTCTGTGCTCAGTGATGCAGTGAGGCACAGTGATGCATTGTAAAGTCTGATGGCTGTCGGAATGAAGGACTTCCTGTGCTGTTCAGTGCTGCTTTAGGTAGTGTGAGCCTATTGTGAGGTTTTGCCTGTTCCCTGGACCTTTAATTCCCTGTCTCCTCACCTCACCAGCCCCCACCTTTGGACTTTCCCTGTCTACTCTCCTCAACAGCCCCCACCCTTGCGATGTTTTACTCTCCTCTGCTCTTCACCAGCCCCCACCCTTGGACTACCTTTCACAGCTGTCATAAGTTATGATTAGCGTCCCAGAGGGCTTTAAATACCTGGACCTCCCCTCCAGTCCTGGTCGGGTCGTTCTGTATGCTGGTTCGGTGTTCTGGACTCTGTATCTTTATCTGTGTTCAGTGTTCATGGAGTCCTGGACGTTACCATCACCTGCCGCGTCTCCGGCGTGAGACGACGTGCCAGCCATCACCACCTGTCGCCGTTTGCCTGGAGTGGGACACCGTCTGCGCTCTCTAATCCTCTACGGGAGGTTTTCCAGTGTTCCCACTCCAGACGTCAAGCCGGCGTGCATCGCTTCCTATTCCACGGGAGGATGCGTCTCTTCGCCCCGGTCCCCTGGGACCCCGGTGTTCTGCGCTGCCAGTCTGCAGCATCCGAGGGGGGATCTCCGTGCCAGGCCTGGAGTGGTGTTCCCACTCCAGACGTCAAGCCGGCGCGCTCCCACTCCAGACGTCAAGCCGGTGCGCATCGCTTCCTATTCCACGGGAGGATGCGTCTCTTCGACCCGGTCCCCTGGGACCCCGGTGTTCCGCGCTGCCAGTCTGCAGCATCCGAGGGGGGATCTCCGTGCCAGGCCTGGAGTGGTGTTCCCACTCCAGACGTCAAGCCGGCGCGCTCCCACTCCAGACGTCAAGCCGGTGCGCATCGCTTCCTATTCCACGGGAGGATGCGTCTCTTCGACCCGGTCCCCTGGGACCCCGGTGTTCCGCGCTGCCCGTCTGCAGCATCCGAGGGGGGATCTCCGTGCCAGGGATCTCCGTGTTCCCACTCCAGACGTCAAGCCGGGGCGCTCCCACTCCAGACCAGACGTCAAGCCGGCGCGCTCCCACTCCAGACGTCAAGCCGGCGCGCATCGCTTCCTATTCCACGGGAGGATGCGTCTCTTCGCCCCGGTCCTCTGGGACCCCGGTGTTCTGCGCTGCCCGTCTGCAGCTTCCGAGGAGGATCTCCGTGCCAGGCCTCCGCCGTCGGAACCCTGCCATCCCTGTAAGCAGCTCTGGCCCTCGCCCCGTCCAAGGCCTTAACCCTGTTCTCTGTCCCTGTCTCCAGCCCGCCTCTCCGGGCCTCTGTCCCTGTCCCCCTCTCCAGTGCCCCCTGGTCCTGGTCCTTGACTTTTTGCCCTGGCCCTGTCCCTTAGCCTTAGCCCCTTAGCCTGCTCGCCTCTTAAAGGCACAGTGCCGCATTTCCCTATATTCTTTGACTCCAGTGTTTTTGTGTTCTCCCTTAAAGGGACAGTGCCGCCTTTTGTTATGTAATGAATAAATGCCCTGTTTTGGCTTACTCTCATACCTGTCTTGTGTTGTGCAATTGGGGTCGGTTACAAACCATAACAGTATGACCCGACCCGTCGACGACCCCAGCCAGCACAGACAGTGTATGTGAGTTTGCCCTTTTTAGTTCCCTCTAGTTCCATCTAATTCCCTCTAGCTCCCTGTTAGTTCCCCTGTTAGTTCCCCTGTTAGTTCCCCTGTTAGTTCCCCTGTTAATTCCCCTGTTGACTCCCCTGTTGACTCCCCTGTTAGCTCCCCTGTTAGCCTCGTTAGCTCCCCTGTTAGCCTCGTTAGCTCCCCTGTTAGCTACCCTGTTCCCCGCTGCTAGGACTGCCCCTTCAGCTAGCAAGGTCAGTCTCCCCACTGCTAGGACTGCCCCTTCAGCTAGCAAGGTCAGTTTACCCACAGCTAGGACTGTCCTTCCAGCTAGCTTGTTCTCTCATGCTGGTCCAGCCCTGTCTGCTAGCCTAGCTCCGGCAGCTAGCGCAGCCTCTATGTTAATGTAGCAGTACAGCTAGCATAAGCCCTGTAGCTAGCAGTGCCCTGGCAGCTACCCTGTCCCTCTGCTAGCCCCACTTTAGGTGTAGCTTCCCCTGCTAGCATGGCCCAATTCTTTTTGTTTGTTGCTTTGTCATGTCCCCTGCCCCGCTGTCTGATTTTTTGGGTCGCCCGGTGGCTCCCGTGGAGGGGGGGGGTACTGTGAGGTTTCGCCTGTTCCCTGGACCTTTAATTCCCTGTCTCCTCACCTCACCAGCCCCCACCTTTGGACTTTCCCTGTCTACTCTCCTCAACAGCCCCCACCCTTGCGATGTTTTACTCTCCTCTGCTCTTCACCAGCCCCCACCCTTGGACTACCTTTCACAGCTGTCATAAGTTATGATTAGCGCCCCAGAGGGCTTTAAATACCTGGACCTCCCCTCCAGTCCTGGTCGGGTCGTTCTGTATGCTGGTTTGGTGTTCTGGACTCTGTATCTTTATCTGTGTTCAGTGTTCATGGAGTCCTGGACGTTACCATCACCTGCCGCGTCTCCGGCGTGAGACGACGTGCCAGCCATCACCACCTGTCGCCGTTTGCCTGGAGTGGGACACCGTCTGCGCTCTCTAATCCTCTACGGAAGGTTTTCCAGTGTTCCCACTCCAGACGTCAAGCCGGCGCGCATCGCTTCCTATTCCACGGGAGGATGCGTCTCTTCGCCCCGGTCCCCTGGGACCCCGGTGTTCTGCGCTGCCAGTCTGCAGCATCCGAGGGGGGATCTCCGTGCCAGGCCTGGAGTGGTGTTCCCACTCCAGACATCAAGCCGGCGCGCTCCCACTCCAGACGTCAAGCCGGTGCGCATCGCTTCCTATTCCACGGGAGGATGCGTCTCTTCGCCCCGGTCCTCTGGGACCCCGGTGTTCTGTGCTGCCCGTCTGCAGCTTCCGAGGAGGATCTCCGTGCCAGGCCTCCGCCGTCGGAACCCTGCCATCCCTGTAAGCAGCTCTGGCCCTCGCCCCGTCCAAGGCCTTAACCCTGTTCTCTGTCCCTGTCTCCAGCCCACCTCTCCGGGCCTCTGTCCCTGTCCCCCTCTCCAGTGCCCCCTGGTCCTGGTCCTTGACTTTTTGCCCTGGCCCTGTCCCTTAGCCTTAGCCCCTTAGCCTGCTCGCCTCTTAAAGGCACAGTGCCGCATTTTCCCTATATTCTTTGACTTCAGTGTTTTTGTGTTCTCCCTTAAAGGGACAGTGCCGCCTTTTGTTATGTAATGAATAAATGCCCTGTTTTGGCTTACTCTCATACCTGTCTTGTGTTGTGCGATTGGGGTCGGTTACAAACCATAACACCTATAACATGCTCCTCCTGTCAGCCAAGTCTGTGTATAGTGGGTGGGAGGGGTTTTCCCTGATGGCCTGGAGCTTAGCAAGGTTCCTCCTCTCCGCCACCCTCGCTAGAGTCCAGCTCCACCCCAACCACGCTACTGGCCTTCTTGACCATCTTATCCAGCCTGTTTGTGTCCCCTGCTCTCAGTCCGCTGCCCCAGCAGGTCTGTTATATATATCTGTTCAGTCTGTTTTTGTATAAGTGAAAGTTCTTAAGATAGAGAGAAATTTGATTTTTCAATTGCCTCTCTGCTGTTTAGTTCAGCACCGTGGGCAGCGCCAAGCAAGCCACAGCGCCGCTGTCCCAGCTGAAACGTATAAAAGGGAACCTGTGTTGAAAAACCATTGTGCCCCCCCGAGAACATTTTATGCCCCCCCACTAATTTGTTTCTGCAGCCTGGTCTGAGTAGACATCTATAACCGTTATATTTAAATGTATAGCCATGGAAATAACATTGAAACAGCGGCTAGGTGTCATCTAGACGTCTACTAAACTTAGACTTTTATACCAAATTTTGCCTGATGTTATATAGACGAAAAATTGCTCAGTGGGTTTGAATCCGCCCACTTGCACCGAGCTGACTCTGGTCTGGCATCATGACATGAAACAGCGGTTTCTCGGTTGAAAAAGCGATTATGCAATTAGCGCAGCGGGGGGACTAACTATTATACAATCAGTGCCACGGGCGGGACTAACTGCCGTTGTCAAGCGTGGGGAGCAGGAAAGATGTGGCGGCTTGTTCGTAAAACATTCTCTTTTTTTCCCACCTGAACTTTTCACAAAAATATTTTAAGTGAGAAATAGGACATGCAATCGCTGGATCTCAAATTCATATTTGATCTGCAGCGCCTAGTTTGACAGTTTGATCTGAATTTCATGAGCACAGTGGATTACGTTCGTCTCTAGTGGTTGGTGGGGGAAACGGTGTCAGAATGGAGGCAACGTCAGGCTGAAGATGTAAATGGACTGTAACGAGTTGACAATTCTGTCTGATATCAGGAGAACTCCTTTGAGTCTGTTGCATAACTCATCTTCAAAAGCAAAGCATGAAAAGAATGCACATCACACATATACCGCAACATCTCCATGCTTCATCTCCATCTCCATCCATATTTATTCATAGTTCCTACTGATATAAGTTTCACTTTCTCTCACCCTCTCTCTCTCTCTCTCTCCATCTTTTCCTCTCCCTCTCTTTCTACCCTCTTTTTTTTCTTTCTATCTCCGCAGCCATGAACCCCCCCCCCCCACTCCTCGCCCCCACACCCCTCTTCTTCATTATAGCCTTGGCTCTGAAAGACCCCCTGGTGTATCCTGGCATCACGCTCCTCTTTTTCAAAGGAATGAAAGCACTGCACACGGCCAGTGCTGTTCCCTTTCATCTGCCCCGGACATATTAATACGAGAGTTTCGGAGCTCTGCGGCAGCTCCCTACATGAATCAGTCTGAGACCCCCCGGTGGGTACGCACGCTGGTCACGTCCATGTCTTGTTACAGAGGGAGAGAAAGAGGATGTGACCTGTTTTTGAGGACACTGTCTTGTTGTTGCTTTTGGCGTCCTTGTTTTGTTTTTGTTTGTTCATTCAAGGTCTATTTATTTAGTTTTTCCATTACATTGGATACCGAATAAGTTTGAGATGTCAATGTTTTGAATGGTCTATTATTCACACAGTAACACTCCCCACTCCGACAGAGTCCCAGTCCTTCTTTTACAGTTAAACATACATTTACACATATACGTATTTAATGTTTATACATATATGCGCAAGAAGAAGAGAGAGAGAGAAGAAAGAAAGAAAGAAAGAAAGAAAGAAAGAAAGAAAGAAAGAAAGAAAGAAAGAAAGAAAGAAAGAAAGAAAGAAAGAAAGAAAGAAAGAAAGAAAGAAAGAAAGAAAGAAAGAAAGAAAGAAAGAAAGAAAGAAAGAAAGAAAGGAAAGCTAGGTAGTCCTATTAAGGTGAGATATCGCTTGTGTCCAGCTTTTCTAAGTTATGACAGGTTGCCATATGGTATAAATTATTGATTTTCCTCTAATGCCAGATGACTCATTAAATATTTCATCCAGAGACTAAGGTCTGGGGGATGTCTTATCTTTCCATTTAAGTAATAATGAGTCGTCTGGCTATAAGGGTTGCAAACGCTATAATATTCTTGGCATTCCGGTTGAGGCAAAGTTCCTGCGAGTCCACTCCATAATATATTACTGCATAACAGCACACATCTACTTGTGTGTGTGTGTGTCTCCGAGATCTGGGAGAATAAATGAAATATCGATTGCTGCGGAACACATGTGAGAGCGTGGCCGGTGTTTGTTTGCATCGGTCACGCGTGTGGTCGATGTCTGGTTTGAGTTTTGAGCTATTTTTGAGCTTGGGACCCGACGTGACCTGCGGCCTTGTTTTCTGAGAACACCGTGTCGGGTGTCTGTGATCTACTGACCGCTCGGGCTAAAGGGCTCCGATAGCAAATATACAAGAATAGCAACATACATTGAGGAGAGCGGCACGCACGAAGTGTTGAGGTGTACGTCCTGAAAACAAATAAGTAAAAATTGTGGGTTTCGTTATGCCTCATAATACCCTTCATGAGTCCGAAAAAATAAATAGATTGCCATGAAGTATAGATGATATACAACCTGAGAGTGATTACATTAACAGTGGTAATGTATGTAATAAGGTTAAGTTAGAACTACCATGCCAGTAACATAACGCTTGCATCGGCAATTTGGAAATCTTCCTTCTTTTTTTGGGGCAATTTTCACATTTTCTCTCAAATTGAAAGTATACATTATTGTATACTGTATGTTGTGACAATGTTTCAGGACTCTAAGCAAAATAACATACATTGTCAATCTGAAGATGAGGTTGTTTTTCTTACTGAAAAGCTGATAATTTTAGAGTTACAAGCTATTCAACCCGATTATACGTGGTTACTTATAATGACTATAATGTGCTACATAATAACCACTATTATGTAATAACCACTAGATCCCACCATCCTAAAGGAGACAGTATACTGACTGTGGAATATAACTTTCTGCAGGTGCCTAAGAATAAAATGGCCCATTTTGTGGAGAACATGAAGCTTCTTGTTGGCTTTGTGTGTTCTGGTCTGTTGGCAATGTGTGGTCATCTAAGGTCTATAGGCTACGACAGAGTACCTTGGTGGCACTGCTGTCTTTAGAGGCAAGGGCCTGTCGTCAAGTCAATAAAGGCGAAGCTCCTGAATAAACAGGTTTTAAGAATGACTGGAACAACGTGGCGTAGTGGGCAAGGCGCTCGCCACGAATGCAGAGACGCTGGGCTCGCCTGTTCGAGCCCAGCGCTCCACATTGCTTTCAGTTTAGCTGGTCGTTCATACTAATACACATTGGCCGTATTAGGGGGTGGGAAACTGATGGGTGGGGATCGGGCGTTGTGGACAGCGACTCCTACAGGTCGGTTGGTGCGCCTGCGCAGTAGAATCAGGAAGTGTCGGGGGCAGCGTGAGCCACTCCTCACGCTGAGTTACTCCTCGCCACTGAGAGATCGAGCTGCGCAGGTGAAAAGATGTGATTGCTGTTACCTCAAGTACCGGAAGGGACTTGTGCTGTGTATGACTTAGTCCACATTGCAGCCGGCTTGTGGGAGGCAAGAAACAGCGTTCGTGACAGGGGAGGGTTGAATTGGATAATACGAAATTGGGATGGGAGAAAATATAGAAAATGGGAGAAAAAGTGGATAAAAAAAAAAGAATGACTGGAATCAGAGGCTGAGGTATAACAAAATATATATATTTATTTATTCCTAGGTAATGAATACTGCACTTGATGAAGCTGTGGGAGTGAACTAGGTATCTAACAAGCGTATAATTAAGACGCTGGCAGAAAGACAACAAAAGGAAGCCTGCCTATATACTGTAGGCTTTAGCGGCAAGAGTCCAACACTGCACGCACACACACACACACACACACACACACACACACACACACACACACACACACACACACACACACACACACACACACACACACACACACACACACACACACACACACACACACACACACACACACACACACACACACACACACACACACACACACACACACACACACACACACACACACACACACACACACACACACACACACACACACACACACACACACACACACACACACACACACACACACACACGCACCCGGCACCCGGCACCCGGGTCATAACCTCTTTAACATGCTCCCCCACGGCAGGCGGCTACGGCTGCCCAAGACACTAAAGTCCTGACATAGACTGAGTTTCTTCCCCTCAGCAGCTCGCCTGGTAAACGAGTCCGGTGTCCCCCTGCCCCCCCACCCCCACCCCACCCCCGCCCTCTAAGGCGAGCTGCTAGTGCTGGACTTCTGGACTTGAACTTTGTGCTGCACTGTATCCATGTCCCCAACCACTGCACTTTTTACAATCTTATTGTTGTCTCACTGTTGTCTCACAAAGGCGCCTCCCTCAAACTGAACAGTGACATCTCCTTAGCAAATGACCTCAATACCTTCTATGCGAGGTTTGATGCTGGTAATAACAACACCAGCTCACAAGCCACGGCAAGGGGGGGGGGGGGGTCGGCTGCTGATGGAGGCGCAGTGTTCAGGGTAACAGAGCATGAGGTGAGGCGGACCTTTAAAAAAGTGAATATCAGGAAGGCAGCAGGTCCGGACGGCATCCCCGGCCGCGTCCTAAAAGTATGTGCCGACCAACTGGCCCCAGTATTCACTGACATCTTCAACCTGTCCTTAGAACAGGCTGTCATCCCCACCTGCCTGAAGAAGTCCACTATTATCCCTGTACCCAAAAAATCCAAGCCTGCTTGCCTCAACGACCACCGCCCTGTAGCTCTCACCTCCATAGCCATGAAGTGCTTTGAGAAGCTAGTAAAGGGCTACATCTGCTCCTCCCTCCCCATCAACATGGACCCCCTGCAATTTGCATACCGCCCCAACAGGTCCACGGAGGACGCCATAGCCCATGTGCTGCACACAGCAGCATCACACCTGGACAAGAGGCAGGGGAACTATGTGAGAATGCTATTCATCGACTACAGCTCGGCATTCAATACCATAGTCCCCTCCATACTCATAGCCAAGCTCAGGGACCTGGGCTTGAACTATGACCTCTGCCAGTGGGTCTTGGACTTCCTGACTGGCAGACCCCAGGTGGTGAGAGCAGGCAACTGCACCTCCTCATCCATCACCCTCAACATAGGGGCCCCCCAGGGCTGTGTTCTGAGTCCCCTCCTCTACTCCCTGTACACACACGACTGTGTGGCTCAGCGGAGTAGCAATACAATCATCAAATTTGCTGACGACACAGTGGTGGTGGGCCTGATCTCTGCCAACGACGAGAGGGCCTACCTGGAAGAGGTCAAGGTCCTGGCGGGATGGTGCCAGGAAAACAGCCTCTCCCTGAACGTCAGCAAAACAAAGGAGATGATTGTGGACTTCAGGAGGTCGGGGGTCAAGGACTACAGCCCCCTCAGCATCGACGGGGCACCGGTTGAGAGAGTCAACAGCTTTAAGTACCTCGGAGCCTACATATCCGAGGACTTGACATGGACCACACACATTGACAGTGTTGTGAAGAAGGCACGACAACGCCTCTACTTCCTCAGGCGCCTAAGGAAGTTCCAAGTCAGTCAGAAGATCCTTAAGAACTTCTACTCATGTACAATAGAGAGCATCTTGACCGGCAACATCACCTCCTGGTTTGGGAATAGCACTGCACAAGACCGAAGCAGACTACAAAGAGTGACACGTTCAGCCGAACGCACAATTGGAGGGGGGCTCCCCACCCTCCAGAACATTTACAACAAGCGTTGCAAGGGCAAGGCTAAGAGAATCATTAAAGACTCCAGTCACCCGAACAACTGCCTCTTTGAACTGCTGCGGTCAGGCAAGCGATACCGGAGTCTCAAGGCGAGCACAGAAAGACTCAGAAGAAGCTTCTATCCCCAGGCCATCAGGCTGCTAAACGAACAATGAATGAACACTACACAACAACAACCACCATAGATCCTCCCCTACACAACAACAACCACCAAACGCACACAGCACACACATCCACACGCACACACTCACTTTAAACAAACACACTGTAGCACCCACTCCACACACTTTATAGCACACACCCACTTTAAACAAACACACTGTAGCACCCACTCCCCACACTTTATATTTATTGATGAAGGATTGCACTACAACTCGTACACCTTACTGTAAATTGTACCTAAATTGTACCTCATCCCATTTCTGCTTTGCACTATATAGTACTGTACATTAGTACACTGCATAGTATTGTATATTATATGGTAACTCAGAACATTGTACATATGTCTATACCGAACACTGTGACCTCATTTTCTTCTTCTAAACTACATGCTATACTATGTTATTTGATACTATCTTGTCTAGCACAGTCTCTGGACCGTAACAGTAAGAAGCATTTTGTATGAAAGTATTCTGTACTTCTGTATGACAACTATTCAATAAACTTGAAACTTGAACTTGAAACTTGAACTGTTCTGTCCTGTCTTGCACTTTACTTATAATTATTTATTTACTGTTGTGTAACTGAGGGGTACAATTCCCTGACTGTATTACTAGATATGATACTTACTACCACTACCTTTGTACTTAATATTCGGCCACCCAGTACACGGCATAAATATATTATCATGAACACTCTCACGTAGATGAAACGGATCCAACACAAATGTACGAATTAGAAACAGGTCTTTATTTCCTACACAGCGATGGTGTGTAGAATAAGCACTTAGTCACTTAATTACATTTATGAATTGAAATAGTATGCACTTTTATGGCAAGGAGTATTCGTCGGTATATCAATAGATAATGTCCAATCTCTGAAGGCGCAGGTGGTAAATATACGACCTGGAATAGTTAAGGAATAACAGCAATGATACTTTAATGATTATAGGCTGGATACACTAGAGGGGGTTAATCCGGTCGCTTGTAAGCCGACAGGAGTAGGAGGGGGGGGGGGGGTAGAATCCAGCTGCCTCGTCCGGCCAAGGGTATCCCAGGTGAACCCACTGTAGTGCCGTTCAATGCGCCGGCGATCCTTGGACCACAGATGAAAGCAGGTGGACCCTTTGTGGGCCGGCTCTCTCCGGTCCACGGGGGAGAGATGTGGAGAGACCTCGTCTTGCAGAGCGTCTCCTCACCTTGCGTCCTCTCCAGGGGGGGGGGGGTTCCAACACACGGTAGTGTCGGGGGTCTTTATCCATAGAATAATCAAAGTATCCAAAGCATAATCCGTGCCTGGGAAGGCGGGCTGTCGTCGGTAGAATAATCCGGTATACAGGTCCACTCGCTCGTCGGCTCTGGGGCTCCTCGGGTGCAGCTTCACATAGGGTCAACCACCCTGGGTAAGCAGCCAGTTCTCTGCCCGAAACGATGGGGTACTGACTACGGTAGTATTCTCACCGCACGAAGCACTATATATTAACAGACTATTATTAGCTTAATAGACTATGTCCAACTCGACGATATAGTGCCAAATATGACTATTCAAATATTAATATACACGATGTCTCAATACCGATGGTAGGCCGAACTTGGCCTTACTCCCACACGTGGCATCGCGGGGAGGCTTTACGTCTGTGACTCTATTGGAGGGTAAGAAACTGGACTGAAAAGAAAGTCCTACTTTAGTAGCGCAGTATATATACGCACTATGAACAAATAGTCCCATTAGTGGTGCGGTAGCCAAATTCCTACGCGGAACTAGGACTTGTTCGTACATGTCGAGCGGTACGTTTGAACTGGGTCTGAGGGGTATGGCAGCCTGGCACCAAGGTCTCGACCAATAGTAGAATGGAGACTATTATGGGATGTTCAGTAGGCTAGAATGGATATTCAATGCATATTGTACAAGGAATATACAAGGGATATCAGGGAATATTAGAGAATATACAAATACAATTAAATATATATATATAAATAAATATATATATTCGGTTTAATCTGGCCCTTCACAACAGCCACCCCCTGAATAGGTCCCAGACCTAATCAGTTAAACGGAGACAGATTAATCGCGTTGTCTATTTACACATAAGGGTTTGCTGTAGGGGTCAGTCAACTTCACAAAGTCATAGGGTTGTAGGGTCATGGTCATCATCGATTGTGTCTGGGAGTCGAGGCAGTTCTATGAGCCTTGCCACGGGACGGGTGTAAGTGCGACCCTGGACGAGCACTTCAGCTGCTCGGACCTTGCCGTCGGCACCGGTGATCACTTTGCTTACGCGGCCGGCCGGCCACATAGCTCTGGGCAGTGATTGATCAATAATCATGACGACTGTTCCTTCTGTCAAATTGTCTCTCTCCTTTACCCACTTCTGGCGGGTCTGTAGAGACGGTAGGTAGTGCAGTAGGAAACTGTTCCAAAACTTGTCGGCTAATACTTGGCTGTACCTCCACATTCGTCGGCCGTTCGCTTCTTCAGGCCGGTACATTGTCTGGGGTAATGTGGGATCTAGCCGCCCCATCAGGAGTGTGTTGGGGTCTCTGCGTAGGCGACCACCCACTCTGATGAGGGTATGAGCGTCGCTCTCGGGGGCCAGATGAATTAATCTGCTGTCGGATGGGACGGGCTTTCCTCCCTGTAGACAGGCCAATTCATCGGGGAACGAGACTCTCTGGGCTCGCTGCAGTAGAAGCAATTCTGCTTCCTCGTAGTTAGCTGCTGACATATCAGCGGGGGACTTGCACTCCGGGTGGTACCGCAGGAATGTTCTTTGTTGTGCACTCTCTATGGTAGTGCAATCGTTTATGTTAGGGTCGGTGGAGGCTACGGTGCTCAATCCACAGAACACAGACTTCTTAATTTCCACCTCCTCTGGACTTGCTTCCCTCGGGATAGGCATGGGCCACTGTCCTTCCGGGAGTCTTAGGAATGCGGGGCCGTCACTGTAGACATTGCGACGGGTGAGGTCATCCAGGGGCATCCCCCGGGTGATGACGTCAGCTGGGTTCTGTTTTGTATCAACGTAGCGCCACTCTGTTTCTCCGGTTAACTCTTCGGTTAAGTCTTGAATCTCGGTGACTCTGACTCCCACGAAGACTTTGTACTTGCATGAGTCCGATTTGATCCAGGCGAGTACCGTCGTGGAATCTGACCACAGGATTGTTCTAGACACCGGTATGGTGAGCTCACGTTGGATGAGCGTGGCTAGGTGCGCTCCGGCTAGGGCTGCGCAGAGCTCTAGACGTGGGATAGATTGTTGCTTGCGTGGGGCTATTCTCGAGCGGGCGAGGACAAATGCTGTGTAGATCTCTCCCCCTTGGTCTTGGGCCCGCAAGTAGGCTACTGATCCGTATGCGACCTCTGAGGCGTCACTGAAGACGTGTAAGTCCATTTTACATGTCTCTGGCCTCACCGTGGGTGGGAAGTAGCTTCGGCGCATATTAACGCCTGGGAGTGAGTGGAGCTCCATCTCCCACTCTCTCCAGGTGGATGCAAGGTGTGCGGGAATGGGGTCGTCCCAGCCCTGGTCCTTGTCCCACAATGCTCGTACAATCATTTTTGCCCTGGTGGTGTACGGTAGAATACATCCTAGCGGGTCATATTGTCGGGCGAGTGTTGTGTACACACTCCGTCTGGTGGTCGGCGCCGCCGCCGGCCTTCCCTGCTCCGTAGTCAGGGGCTTGTGTCTGTAGTGAAGCGAATCTGTTTTGAATCGCCACACCAATCCCAGGGTCATCTCCTGGGCTTCTCCCGGGATTGTAGCCATCCAGGTCTCGCTGCTGGCTGCCTTGTCCTCGGAGGAGAGGCTGCGCAGTACTTGCGGATCGCTGCTGGCCCACTGCCTGAGATCAAAGCCGCCTTTGATCAATGAGGCGCGGAGTTTAATCAGGAGAGCCTCGGCTTCTTCCTGGGTTGAAAGGCTTTGTAGACAGTTGTCTACGTAGAAGCTGTTCTTTACGCTGTGTCGGACCTCTTCGTCCGCTGCTGGGTCCTCTGCTACATGTTTCTGTAGTGCAAATGTCGCACAGCAGGGGCTGCACGTCGTTCCGAAGGGGAGGACTTCCCATTGGTAGATGGCTGGGTGCTCATCTCCTGGCTTCTCTCTCCATAGGAACCGTAACAGGGGCTTGTCCGCCTCTACTAATCTCACCTGCAGGAACATTCCTTTAATGTCCCCGCTGATGGCCACCTTTTCCTGGCGGAAGCGGAGTAGAACGCCGAGTAGGGAGGGGCCGAGTGTGGGACCGGGCAGTAACTCTTTATTCAGATTTTGGGATCCGATCTGGTAGCTGCAGTTAAATACTATGCGGTCTTTACCGTTGTGATGGACCTTGTGGTGGGGCACGTACCACGATTCAGTGGTCTGGTCAGCCTCTTTAATGTCCATCTTTGTGACGTGTCCCGCTGTGATGAGCTTCTCAATCTCAGCGCGGTATACACTCTCTTGGGCGGGGTTCTTGGCTAAGCGCCGCTCCGTGTTCAGCAGGTACCGTTCTATGGCGTCTGTCTTGGCGTGGAAAGTAGGCATTCCTTCTCGCCGCAGGAGTGGCGTGGCGTATCTCAACACGCCGTTGACCGGGACTCTCTTGGTCCCTGTCTCGAGGAGGTGAATGGCGTAAATGTCATCTTTAGAGCGAATGTCTTTCTTTCCATTCTTAAAGGGCATTTGTTCCAAGCTCCATAGCCGCTCTACGTGTTGCAGGAGTGCGGTTTCTCCCTCTGTGACTCGGGAGTGGAGACATCTAGTGGCTGTACTTCGGTTGAGAGATTTGGCGAGCGGGCCTTGGAGAGTCCATCCCAAACGGGTCTCGACTGCTGCAGGACAGCCTCGGGGTCCGGTATGAACCCGGTCTATCGGGACAATGAGGTCTGCATGGTCGGAGCCTATCAACAGGGTCGGCATAGCATTGTCTATGAGCGGGATCGGTAACTTGCGCAGATGTGCATATTTCTCCATCAGCTTGGCGACGGGGTATGTGTACCACGACAGTCCTATTTCTTGGCTGGTGAAAGCGTCTGCAATCTGGTACCGTCGCTCAGGCTGGCCGCTTGCTGCGATAGAGAATGAGACATTCTCGCCCTTTATCGTCTTCAAATCTCGTCTTATTGTCCGAATTGTCATTTGGGTTTCGCTTCCCCGCAGCCCTAGCTGGGCCGCAGCGGAGGCGAGCAGCAGGGTCTTCTCTGACCCGTCATCGAGGACGGCGTAAGTGTCCAGGACTTTATTCTGGTAGCTTAGTGTCACACGCACTACTTTTAGGAGTACTCAGGCTCCACTGCTGCTGGCGGGATCGATGTACATGACGCTCGCTTTGCGGCTGGATGGTGCAGGTGAAGGGCGCCGTCTGTTACTGTCGTGAAGTATGTCCAGATGGGCTCCATCGCACTTGGTGCACCTTTTCTTTAAGCGGCATTCGGCTGCCATGTGTGAGCGCGCACAGCGAAAACAGCGCTTGTTGGACTTTATCCATTGACCTGCTTCCTCCGCGTTCAGCTT
Organism: Notolepis coatsorum; assembly: GCF_963971535.1. Taxonomy (NCBI): domain Eukaryota; kingdom Metazoa; phylum Chordata; class Actinopteri; order Aulopiformes; family Paralepididae; genus Notolepis; species Notolepis coatsorum. The sequence goes on from NC_140167.1 coordinate 49,005,641, forward strand.
GGGGAAGGAGTCACATTGCGCTAGCCAGTGTTCTTTCTCACAGTAGGGGCACACTATCTTCCACTTCTCCGTTCTGGAGGGGGTACTGTGGCTCCTGCTGCTCGGTACTGACTCCGATTGGTGCATCACAGTCACCGATCTTCTTCCATCATTTAGTCGTCTGGTTCCTTCTCTGGAGCCAGGGGTGCTCCGTCCGAATGTATCTAGCCGTAGGCTGCTGACTTCTCTCGCCAGGAAGTCTGCTAGATCGAGGAGGTTCGGTTCGGGGCCATTCGGGTCTCTGTGGTCCCTCTGCCGCCTAAAGCGCTCCTGACGAGCGGGCGGCAGCTTCTCCAGGATCCTTTCCACATTTGAGTTGGCGTAAAGTTCATACTTCCCCTTCTCTCTTTGCGCTCCCAACATCCCTACCAGGGACTGCACTCTGATGGACAGGTCGTCCAGTGCTCGATTGTCTATTGCTGGGGGTAAGCGGTCGATGTGTCGGATCTCCTGGATCACGTAATCCCATATGCGCCCATACCTCTGGTCCAATGCTACCAGCGCTGCTGTGTATGGGGTGGTGAAAGTCGCGTAGGCGAGCGCTATATTATGTGCGCGGGGCACCTTTAAGTGCTGCAGTAGGATGGCGTATTTGTGGCGTTCATCCAATACATCCACCAACATGGTCTCCAGACACATGCAGAGTTCTGTATACTGGGCCCGGTTCTCTTGGGTGAAGTCGGGTACCATAGGCGTGCCAATGTATGACGCTGACTGTGGATACATCGGCGAGCGTTGGGGGGGAGGCCTCCTAGGCGAGTCTCCTCCCGCTCCTTGGTATGGGCTGGTACCGGCAGTGTACCATGGCCCGCTTGTCCAGGTGCTGTTCCTCGGTGCGGGTCGTGCGTCGTGCTCACCCGTGTATAGAGTCGGGGGTCTGTAGCGCAGCTCCGCGGGAGTATAGCCTGGGCTGTACCGGACCTCCTGGTCCGGTAGAGTACTGTGCTGTCTTCGGGCGCGGTTCTCCTCCTCTTCCTCTTCGTCTTCAGTTAGGTCATCCAGTGCTTGTAGTCTCTGGTTTAGCCTCTCCACAGGATATGCTGCTCCTTCCCGGTTGCTAGGTCTCGCTTGGACCGGTGGGGGGAGGTGGTCTGTGGGGGGTATAGACCTCGTCTGTTGGTCAAGTTCAGGGTTGTTTACTCGGCTAGGGGATGCCGCCCTGGAGGTGTGTCTAGACGAGTTCCTGGAGCCTCTGGCGGAGGGAGAGGGTGTTGTCCGTCTGATCAGCTGTTCTATTAGTTGCGACTGCTGTCTGTCGCGCTCTGCGTCCCGTAGAGCACCAGCAGCTGCTCGCTGGCTGTCTGCTCGGTCTCGGGCCACATTCTCTTCCATCTGAATGCGTCTTATTTCCAGGCGTATGTGCTCTTCTTCGCTCCGTTGCTGTATCTGCAATCGATCGCGTTCACCCTGGAGTCTATCGCGTTCAGTAGAGGCTTTCAGGCTGACGAGGAATGCCTGCTGTAGGGTCCTCTCTGCCTCGCTGGGAGAAGTCGGTTGTATAGGGGAGCCTTCCCTCGGGGTACTCCTTGCGGAGCCTTGGAGCTCTATCTCCACGGTGCTCTCCCCGTCTTCTTCCGTGCCGAGTTCTCTCTCGGTAGCGTTGTATTCCTCCCGGGACTCATCGGGGACTACTTCTTCAGTACTGGCGGGGTGTGAAGTCATGTCTGGTTCCCACTGGTCCCCACCGTGAACTTGGTCAGTTACATTAGAGCCCGTAGGGGCCTCTATGGTCGGGGTAGTCTGGGCGTTGGGGTTAGACATACTTTTACTTTCTAGTTTTACCGCGTTTACTGTTAGTAGAAGACTAGGTTGTTGACTGACAGCGTAAGCCTCTAAGTACTGAGGGAGCCGTCGTTCGCGCTGCGGGCGTTGGTTAGGAGGATCGTTTCGTGGAGTGTTCATCATAGGCCATTTCAATATTAATAACACTATATTAATATTACACTAATTACCCTCCGGCTCGAAGGACCAATTGTAACTGAGGGGTACAATTCCCTGACTGTATTACTAGATATGATACTTACTACCACTACCTTTGTACTTAATATTCGGCCACCCAGTACACGGCATAAATATATTATCATGAACACTCTCACGTAGATGAAACGGATCCAACACAAATGTACGAATTAGAAACAGGTCTTTATTTCCTACACAGCGATGGTGTGTAGAATAAGCACTTAGTCACTTAATTACATTTATGAATTGAAATAGTATGCACTTTTATGGCAAGGAGTATTCGTCGGTATATCAATAGATAATGTCCAATCTCTGAAGGCGCAGGTGGTAAATATACGACCTGGAATAGTTAAGGAATAACAGCAATGATACTTTAATGATTATAGGCTGGATACACTAGAGGGGGTTAATCCGGTCGCTTGTAAGCCGACAGGAGTAGGAGGGGGGGGGGGGTAGAATCCAGCTGCCTCGTCCGGCCAAGGGTATCCCAGGTGAACCCACTGTAGTGCCGTTCAATGCGCCGGCGATCCTTGGACCACAGATGAAAGCAGGTGGACTCTTTGTGGGCCGGCTCTCTCCGGTCCACGGGGGAGAGATGTGGAGAGACCTCGTCTTGCAGAGCGTCTCCTCACCTTGCGTCCTCTCCAGGGGGGGGGGTTCCAACACACGGTAGTGTCGGGGGTCTTTATCCATAGAATAATCAAAGTATCCAAAGCATAATCCGTGCCTGGGAAGGCGGGCTGTCGTCGGTAGAATAATCCGGTATACAGGTCCACTCGCTCGTCGGCTCTGGGGCTCCTCGGGTGCAGCTTCACATAGGGTCAACCACCCTGGGTAAGCAGCCAGTTCTCTGCCCGAAACGATGGGGTACTGACTACGGTAGTATTCTCACCGCACGAAGCACTATATATTAACAGACTATTATTAGCTTAATAGACTACGTCCAACTCGACGATATAGTGCCAAATATGACTATTCAAATATTAATATACACGATGTCTCAATACCGATGGTAGGCCGAACTTGGCCTTACTCCCACACGTGGCATCGCGGGGAGGCTTTACGTCTGTGACTCTATTGGAGGGTAAGAAACTGGACTGAAAAGAAAGTCCTACTTTAGTAGCGCAGTATATATACGCACTATGAACAAATAGTCCCATTAGTGGTGCGGTAGCCAAATTCCTATGCGGAACTAGGACTTGTTCGTACATGTCGAGCGGTACGTTTGAACTGGGTCTGAGGGGTATGGCAGCCTGGCACCAAGGTCTCGACCAATAGTAGAATGGAGACTATTATGGGATGTTCAGTAGGCTAGAATGGATATTCAATGCATATTGTACAAGGAATATACAAGGGATATCAGGGAATATTAGAGAATATACAAATACAATTAAATATATATATATAAATAAATATATATATTCGGTTTAATCTGGCCCTTCACAACAGTTGTATTGTTCTTAATTGTGAAAAAAGCATGCACTGTAAACTTTCGAATCATGTTCCATTTGTACTGTAATATGATGAATAAAGTAATCTGAATCCGACTAAACTGAATTAGCCCAGGGCAAAGTAGGCCAGGGAGTACCATTAAACACATTTAATTAGGACGCTATGGTAGGGAGTTGCATCAATTACCTTGAAAGCGTCCTTACAAGACGCCCAAATTTTACAGATACAGACCTCTAGGCTAGCTTAAAACTTCGGGAGAGGTGTTTTTGGCCAACAGCTAAGGTAGTTGGTCCGTATCTGCTTCCATTAGTTTGTGCTAAGTTCAGACCAGGCTGCAGAAACAAATTAGTGGGGGGGCATACAATGTTCTCGGGGGGGCACAATGGTTTTTCAACACAGGTTCCCTTTTATACGTTTCAGCTGGGACAGCGGCGCTGTGGCTTGCTTGGCGCTGCCCACGGTGCTGAACTAAACAGCAGAGAGGCAATTGAAAAATAAAATGTCTCTCTATTTTAAGAACATTCACTTATACAAAAACAGACTGAACGGATATATATAACAGACCTGCTGGGGCAGCGGACTGAGAGCAGGGGACACAAACAGGCTGGATAAGATGGTCAGGAAGGCCAGTAGTGTTATGGTTTGTAACCGACCCCAATCGCACAACACAAGACAGGTATGAGAGTAAGCCAAAACAGGGCAAATCTCTATATTTAACAGTCCCTTTATGGGAGAACACAAAAAACACTAGAGTCAAGGAAAACTGGAAAATGCGGCACTGTGCCTTTAAAGGGGGAACTCCAACATTTTGGGAAATTCGCTTATTTAACATCTTCCCTGGAGTTAGACAAGAAGATGCATACCTTTTTTGTCTCTGTGCGTGCATTTTAGCTTTGGGAATAGACGCTCTGTTAGCATAGCTTAGCTTCATCACTGGAAGTGAGGCAGGACAGTAGCCTTACAGTACCTTACAGTGTATTGCAAGGTCTGACATTGACCAAATTTGATATGCATGACCTTGGTGGGCTCTAGGTCAACTCCTGAAAAGGGGGTCAATGTCAGACCTTGCAATCAAAAGTTAGGGGGCGCACTGAAATTATGGCAAGGGTTATTAGCCCCCTAACTTTTGATTGCAAAGTCTGACATTGACCCCCTTTTCAGGAGTTGACCTAGAGCCCACCAAGGTCATGCATATCAAGTTTGGTCAATGTCAGACCTTGCAATACACTGTAAGGCACTGTAAGGCTACTGTCCTGCCTCACTTCCAGTGATGAAGCTAAGCTATGCTAACGGAGCGTCTATTCCCAAAGCTAAAATGCACGCACAGAGACAAAAAAGGTATGTATCTTCTTGTCTAACTCCAGGGAAGATGTTAAATAAGCTAATTTCCCAAAATGTTGGAGTTCCCCTTTAAGAGGCGAACAGGCTAAGGGACTAGGGCTAAGGGCCAGGGCTAAATGTCAAGGACCAGGACCAGGGGCACTGGAGAGGGGAACCGGGGATGAACACAAAAACACTAGAGTCAAGGAAATAAGGAAAATGCGGCACTGTGCCTTTAAGAGGCGAACAGGCTAAGGGACTAGGGCTAAGGGACATGGCCAGGGCTAAATGTCAAGGACCAGGACCAGGGGCACTGGAGAGGGGAACAGGGGAGAACACAAAACACTAGAGTCAAGGAAAACTGGAAAATGCGGCACTGTGCCTTTAAGAGGCGAACAGGCTAAGGGACTAGGGCTAAAGGACAGGAACAGGGCTAAATGTCAAGGACTAGGACCAGGGGCACTGGAGAGGGGAACAGGGGAGAACACAAAACACTAGAGTCAAGAGGCGAACAGGCTAAGGGACAGGGCTAAGTGTCAGGGACAAAGGCTAAGGGCCAGGGCTACGGGCCAGGGCTGCTTACAGGGATGAGGACAGGGTTCCGACGGCGGAGGCCTGGCAAGGGGACAGGGGCCCGACGGCGGGGGCCGGGCACGGAGACAGGGGCCCGACAGCGGAGGCCGGGCACGGAGGCAGGGGCCCGACGGCGGAGGCCTGTCACGGGGACAGGGGCCCGACGGCGGAGGCCTGATACGGAGACAGGGGCCCGACAGCGGGGGCCGGGCACGGAGACAGGGGCCCGACGGCGGAGGCCTGTCACGGGGACAGGGGCCCGACGGCGGAGGCCTGGTACGGAGACAGGGGCCCGACAGCGGAGGCCGGGGGGAAGAGGCGCCATCCTCCCGTGGAAATAGGGAACGATGACGCGCCGGCTTGACGTCTGGAGTGGGAACACTGGCAACCTCCCGTAGAGAATTAGAGAGCGAAGGCGGTGTCCCACTCCAGGCACGGAGATCCTCTTCCTCCTCCTCGGGGGGGCCGGGCACGGAGACTTGACTTGACTTGACTTGAGACAGGGGCCCGACAGCGGAGGCCGGGGGGAAGAGGCGCCATCCTCCCGTGTAAATAGGGAGCGATGGCGCGCCGGCTTGACGTCTGGAGTGGGAACACTGGCAACCTCCCGTAGAGAATTAGAGAGCGAAGGCGGTGTCCCACTCCAGGCACGGAGATCCTCTTCCTCCTCCTCGGGGGGGGGCATGGAGACTTGACTTGACTTGACTTGAGACAGGGGCCCGACAGCGGAGGCCGGGGGGAAGAGGCGCCATCCTCCCGTGGAAATAGGGAGCGATGACGCGCCGGCTTCACGTCTGGAGTGGGAACACTGGCAACCTCCCGTAGAGAATTAGAGAGCGAAGGCGGTGTCCCACTCCAGGCACGGAGATCCTCTTCCTCCTCCTCGGGGGGGCCGGGCACGGAGACTTGACTTGACTTGACTTGAGACAGGGGCCCGACAGCGGAGGCCGGGGGGAAGAGGCGCCATCCTCCCGTGGAAATAGGGAGCGATGCCGCGCCGGCTTGACGTCTGGAGTGGGAACACTGGCAACCTCCCGTAGAGAATTAAAGAGCGAAGGCGGTGTCCCACTCCAGGCACGGGGATCCTCTTCCTCCTCCTCGGGGGGGCCGGGCAACGCAGAACAAAGGGGTCCCAGGGGACCGGGGCGAAGAGATGCCATCCTCCCGTGGAAAATAGGGAGCGATGACGCGCCGGCTTGACGTCTGGAGTGGGAACACTGGAAAACCTCCCGTAGAGAGAAGACGGTGTCCCACTCCAGGCAAACGGCGACAGGTGGTGATGGCTGGCACGTTGTCTCACGCCGGAGACGCGGCAGGTGATGGTAACGTACAGGATGGTAACGTACAGAACTCCAAACAGTGTGAACACAGATACAGAACGACCCGACCAGGACTGGAAGGGAGGTCCAGGTATATAAAGCCCTCTGGGGCGCTAATCATAAACTATGACAGCTGCGTGAAGGTAGTCCAAGGGTGGGGGCTGGTGAAGAGTAGAGGAGAGTAAATCATCGCAAGGGTGGGGGCTGGTGAGGGAGAGTAGACAGGGAAAAGTTCAGGGAACAGGCGAATCCTCACAAGTAGCATGGTTGGGGTGGAGCTGGACTCTAGCGAAGGTGGCGGAGAGGAGGAACCTTGCTAAGCAACCCCTCCCACCCACTATACACAGACTTGGCTGACAGGAGGAGCATGTTATAGGCTCACACTACCTAAATGCAGCACTGAACGGCACAGGAAGTCCGTCATTCCGACAGCCATCAGACTATACAATGCATCACTGTGCCTCACTGCATCACTGAGCACAGAGTGACAGTTACCATCTTCCTGGACTCTTACTTTTTAAACAGCACTGTGCAATATTACACCTATAGACTTCAGTATATTTTTACTTCATTTATTTACTGTATCTTTTATTCAATTTTTATTCTATTTCATTTTATTCTATTCTTAGGCAATTTCTTTTATTATTCTTATTCGTGACTTGTTCTGTCTAAATGTTTAATGTTGAGTGATTTGCAGTGTCAAATTTCCCTCAGGATAATACATTTCTATTCTATTCTATATCTTTGAAAAGTCTCCATTTATTCAACACTTCTGAATTCACTGAAAACTGAACTGAACTGACAAAAATAAGGTGCATAAAAAAGCAAACAAAATTCCTCCACAGGCTATTAGTAGAGCGGCAAGCGGCGTTTGGGGACAGAGTGAAATCTTCTTAAAACACTGCCCCTCCACTCATTCCTGAACTTTTTTGTTAAGTCCTTCTCAAATGCCAACTGAATTAAATTGGCCTTGCGTCGATGAAGCATACTAAGGCGATGTTCTGTAAAGACGTTCTTGAGGGTAGATAACTAATTCTCACAGAGTGCCGTGCTAGCTTCAGTAGTGTTGTTGTTGTTGTTGTTGTTGTTGTTGTTGTTGTTGTTGTTGTTGACATCAGTGCCCACTAGGGCTGTCCCCGACTAAGGATTTGGATAGTTGACTTTGATTGAAAAAAAAAAAAATCGTTTTTTTTACCAGGGTGGGCACAGCTGACTCTGTGGGCGGGCCCGGCCCCCTAATGCCCGCCCATGGCGCCGGGTCTGGCTAAGTTAGGCTAGCTTGCAGTCGGATAGCCTTCTGCTGAACACACAGAGAGAAAATTGGTATCTATCTTCTTGTCTGACTCTGGAGAAGACAGTAAGTGCATTTCCCATAATGTTGTTGTGTTCCTTTAACAACAGGTAAGGACTTTCACCCTACAGCTCAATAATAACTGGCACAGAGGCGGTTAGGTGGCCGAGCGGAGATTGCGTTCGTCACCAACCCCGGAGCTGTGAGCTGGATTCGTCTGTTCGAATCCAGTTCACAGCTCCGGGGTTGTCACCAGCTTGGCTGGCCTTTCACACTAATACAATTGGCTGTATTAGAGGGTGGGAGAAGCTGGCGCGGTGGGTCCGGGTCGTTGTAAACAGCGACTCCTACAGTTCGGTCGGGGCGCCTGCTAAGCGCGGATAGGACCTGAGGGGTATAGTGTGATCCTCCCACACGCTACGCCCTCTCAATGAGAATCCGCGCTGCCAGGTGAAAAGAAGCGGTGATTGGCTGGACGTGTGTCGGAGGAAGCACGTGGTAGCCTCCACTCTCCCAGATTATCTGACTATGGGGGGTAAGTGCGCAGCGACCAGGAAGGGATTGGGAATTGGCATACGACTAACATTGGGATGGGAGAAAATCGGAGGAAAATGGAGAAAAAAAAATTTAAAAAAAATAACTGGCACAATACAAGTGGGAAACACAGAGATACAAGTGTGTTCTGTGGTTCTAAAGAAATATATACTGTATAACTAAGGGCTGCGTGTGTGTGGGGGTCACAAGCAGATAATAGGGACTCTTTAAGTTATCCGTGTATGAATAACCACTAAACTGCTTACGCAGACATTAACACATTTTCTGCCACGCAGTTTGCCCATCTTATACCACTCTCTGCCAGTGCTGTAACCCTATGGAGTCGCTCACCTTCTTTACAGGGCTATAACTTTTTAAATATTATAGCTATATCGACATTACTATGGCCCATTCAACATCGGGTATCAATCGTTGTGGGAACATTATATTTTTCCATTCATACATTGTCGTGTTAGTACCGTCGTGAATATAAGCATGTTTTTAAAGTGTAGAGCAGTAATTCCTAGAACACGAGTTATAGGCCCAGACGCATATTATACATAATCGATTGGCGTTTCGTTCCTATACACGCTATATACAAAAATTCAAATGCATATGATCGCTATACATTATGCTCCATCATGCGTGAAGGAAAGGGGGGGAGGGGTTGTGTATGATTCCTTGATTGTCAGTAACGGCTTTCCTTAGTACGACATCATACGTTGATCGGATGGATTGCAATGAAATAAATGCACAATCGAGCTGGAATTAACGTTAGATTCCTCTTACCTGTGGCTGATGAGTCTGGAGAGGCGTTGCAATATCAGACAGAGTCCAGCTGGCTCCCGGAGCCTTCCTGGATGAATTATGAATGCCAATAGTGAATAAAGGAAGTAACTATCATAAAAACGAGTAAACTCGTTGTTGGCATTATTAGATTGGCGGGCAATAACGAGTAAACTCGTTTTTGGTGCCGGATGTGTTAAGGAGAAGGGGAAAAATAAACAAAAAACAACCTTTACAGGTCGAAGCCTTAAAGTGAGTATTTAAGAAAATAAGTAAAGTCCAAAAAACAGGACGACACTCAATACAGAGGTATTATAGAAATATAAATAAGCCACAAAGGCAACTCCTAAAAACAGAGTTTATATTGAAAACATAAAACAATAAACCTCCACCAAGGGAGTTTATGTGCCGTTGTAGACAAAGGACAGTTCCAAAAGAACACAAGAAAACACTACCATAAACGGCTCAGCCTCTATAAATTAAAGTGTAAAATAAGCCAGTAGCCCAAAACAAGGATGGCTACAAAGAAGGTTAAATACTGAATAGGGCAGCACTACACTTTAATATAATAAGCCTGACCAAAAGAATAGCCAACACAAGGAAATGAAAAAGCAGTTGACACTGCGAGATCCAAACTTAAATAGACTCAGCTCTGCCATAGCCACAGCTGCACTGAATCAGGTGCAATCAGACCCACACACCTGCCGACCCATGAGGCAATTAACCACAGAGGCCAGTGATTGACAGCTATTCCTCACAGGAGACGAAATAGACAGCTGTCCCTCACAGAAAGGTGAAATAAGGCCAAAACCATGACAATAAAGGTACAAAGGACCCAGACGGCGGGGAAAGAGAGCTGGAGTCCGTAACAGATTGAGAACCAGGCGACACCGAACGCCACTACCCAGTATATTGCTAGCCAATGTACAATCAATAGACAATAAACTAGACGACATCCGAGCAAGGATTCAATTCCAGAGAGACGTTAGAGATTGTAACGTTCTCTGCTTCGTCGAGACGTGGCTGTCGCCAGAAGTCCCAGACCACGCCATCCAACCAGCCGATCACTTCTTCATTCACCGCAAGGATAGAACAGCAGAATCCGGCAAACAGCGTGGAGGTGGAATAGCCTTCATGTTGAACAACAATTGGAGCGATCCAGGCAACGTGAAGGAACTATCGAGCCACTGCTCCCCCAACCTGGAATATATATCCATCAAGTGTCGACCTTTCTTCCTCCCGAGGGAGCTAACGTCGATCATCCTGGTTGGAGTGTATATTCCACCGCAAGCCAACACTGGCGACGTGCTCTCCAGGCTCCACAACGAGGTAAACAAACTCCAGTCAGCGAACCTTGACGCTGCTATTGTGGTTGTGGGTGATTTCAATAGCGCCAATCTGAGAAAGGTATTGCCTGACTTCTATCAGCATGTGACTTTTAACACCAGAGGCGGTAACATTTTAGACCACTGTTACACGCAATTCAAGGGTGGATACAAGGCTCATTCTGCTAGTGGCTTCGGAAAATCTGATCATGCGGCCATCTTTCTTTCACCAAAATATAAACAAAGAATCAAGAGCACTCCGGTAGTGTCGCGAGAGGTGCAGAAATGGGATGTGGAGTCAGAGGAGACGCTCCAAGCTGCGCTTGAATGCACAGACTGGAGTGTATTCCGTGACACATATAACATTAATGTCTACACGGAGACAGTGCTGGACTTTGTTCGTACTTTGGTGGAAGAAACAATCCCCACTACCATAATTAGAGTTTACCCAAATCAAAAGCCCTGGGTAGACAAATCCGTCCGTGAAGCTCTGAAAGCTCGCACCACAGCATACAACGACGGCCTGGTGGCAGGCAACATGAATGACCACAAGGTGGCGCGATACAACGTAAGGAGGACAGTAATAGAGGCAAAACGGCGCTACAGGGATAAAATTTAACTCCAGTTTGAACAGGCTGACTCCAGAGCTATGTGGCAGGGGCTCAAAACGATGACAGACTACAAAGGCACCTCCCTCAAACTGAACAGTGACATCTCCTTAGCAAATGATCTCAATACCTTCTATGAGAGGTTTGAGGCTGGTAATAACAACACCAGCCTACAAGCCACGGAAATGGGGGGGGGGGGGTCTGCTGATGGAGACTCAGTGTTCAGGGTAACAGAGCATGAGGTGAGGCGGACCTTTAAAAAAGTGAATATCAGGAAGGCAGCAGGACCGGACGGCATCCCCGGCCGCGTCCTAAAAGTCTGTGCCGACCAACTGGCCCCGGTATTCACTGACATATTTAACCTGTCCTTAGAACAGGCTGTCATCCCCACCTGCCTGAAGAAGTCCACTATCATCCCTGTACCTAAAAAATCCAAGCCTGCTTGCCTCAACGACTACCGCCCTGTAGCTCTCACCTCCATAGCCATGAAGTGCTTTGAGAAGCTAGTAAAGGGCTACATCTGCTCCTCCCTCCCCATCAACCTGGACCCCCTGCAATTTGCATACCGCCCCAACAGGTCCACGGAGGACGCCATAGCCCATGTGCTGCACACAGCAGCATCACACCTGGACAAGAGGCAGGGGAACTATGTGAGAATGCTATTCATCGACTACAGCTCTGCATTCAATACCATAGTCCCCTCCAAACTCATAGCCAAGCTCAGGGACCTGGGCTTGAACTATGACCTCTGCCAGTGGGTCTTGGACTTCCTGACGGGCAGACCCCAGGTGGTGAGAGCAGGCAACTGCACCTCCTCATCCATCACCCTCAACATAGGGGGCCCCCAGGGCTGTGTTCTGAGTCCCCTCCTCTACTCCCTGTACACACACGACTGTGTGGCACAGCGGAGCAACAACACAATCATCAAATTTGCTGACGACACAGTAGTGGTGGGCCTGATCTCTGCAAACGACGAGAGGGCCTACCTGGAAGAGGTCAAGGTCCTGGCGGGATGGTGCCAGGAGAACAGCCTCTCCCTGAACGTCAGCAAAACAAAGGAGATGATTGTGGACTTCAGGAGGTCGGGGGTCAAGGACTACAGCCCCCTCAGCATCGGTTGAGAGAGTGAACAGCTTTAAGTACCTCAGAGCCCACATATCCGAGGACTTGACATGGACCACACACATTGACAGTCTTGTGAAGAAGGCACGACAACGCCTCTACTTCCTCAGGCGCCTAAGGAAGTTCCAAGTCAGTCAGAAGATCCTTAAGAACTTCTACTCATGTACAATAGAGAGCATACTGACTGGCAACATCACCTCCTGGTTTGGGAATAGCACTGCACAAGACCGAAGCAGACTACAAAGAGTGACACGTTCAGCCGAACGCACAATTGGAGGGGGGCTCCCCACCCTCCAGAACATTTACAACAAGCGGTGCAGGGGTAAGGCTAAGAGAATCATCAAGGACTCCAGCCACCCGAACAACTGCCTCTTTGAACTGCTGCGGTTAGGCAAGCGATACCGGAGTCTCAAAGCGAGCACAGAAAGACTCAGAAGAAGCTTCTATCCCCAGGCCATCAGGGTGCTCAACGAACAATAAACACTATACAACAACCATCAAATGCACAGAGCACACACATCCACACGCACACACTCACTTTAAACAAACAAACACACTGCAGCACCCACTCTCCACACTTTAGATCACCTAAACACACTTTATATTTATATTTATTGATAAAGGATTTGCACTACAACTCGTACACCTAACTGTAAATTGTACCTAAATTGTACCTCATCCCATTTCTGCTTTGCACTATATAGTATTGTATATTAGTACACTGCATAGTATATTGTATATTATATGGTAACTCAGTTACGTCTATTCTGCATCAAACATTGTACATATGTCTATACTGAACACTGTGACCTAATTTTTTACTTCTAATTTACATGCTATACTATGTTATTTCTTGTCTAGCACAGTCTCTGGAGCGTAACAGTAAGAAGCATTTTGTATAAAAGTATTCTGTACTTCTGTATGACAACTATTAAAGAAACTTGAAACTTGAAACAATAACTGACCACCATTTTTGCTTATGCATGTTTTTGGAAAAAAAATTGGTTTAGTTATGCCCGTCCAAAACTCCCCCGTCATGAATAGTCTCTCCTGATTTCGTCCTCTGCTAGGATACTGCGTTGAGGCAGCTTCTCAACTCACTACAAAACTTGAAGTCCTTAAAATGACTTTAATTTCCACTTAATTTGCCCCTGAAAACATGCAATACCCCTTAATAAAAAATAAGGGCCCCTTAATTTGTTAACTGGGTCCCTTAATTTCACCTTAATTCCACACCCTGGGTGTGGAAGCCCTTAATTGCGTCAATTAAGGAAACCCCCTTAATCTTACATTTAAGGTGTACCAAATGAGAGAGCATCCCCGCCCCCCCGCGGATGCCCCCCCCCCCCCCCCCCCCCCCCCCTCCACAACAGCCGGCGTGCCAGTGACATCACTAGCCGTTGAGCTAGTGGCGCCACTGTTTACACCAAACCGCGCGTAGAAGGTGTTGAGCTGGTCCGCGAGGGAGGCGTCGTCGCTCCCCATTGAGGGGGCGCTGACTTTGTAGTCAGTTATCGTCCTCAGTCCCCGCCATAAGCCTCTTGTGTCATTCTGTGCCATTTGTGCCTCACTCTTGTCAGCATACGTCTTTTTCGCAAGTTTAACCGCCTTGCGCAGAGTGTAGACTGTTGTCTTGTACTCTTCCATGTTTCCTGTCTCTCTGCCCAGGTTGTAGGCAGTGGTGCGAGTTTTCAGAGCTGCTCTGATAGTACTGTCCACCCACGGTTTCTGGTTCGGGAAGACGCTCGCCTTCTTTGTGGGGACGATACTATCAGCAAGTGTTGTTATGAAGCACACAACAGTGTCTGCGAACTCGCTGACGTCACTGGCGCTTCCCTCAAACATTCCCCAGTCGACGTCCTCGAGAGCGTCCTGAAGCGTGGCCTCTGATTGGTCGGACCATCTTTTTACCTCACGTGACACGACGGCGTCACGTGATCTTTGTTTGTAAGCAGGGACCAGGAAAATGGCGTCATGATCCGACGTGCTTGTTGCTCCCGCTAATGGCGGAACCGGTACAGCCTTGTAGCCGGCTCTGAACGGGGTGTAGCAGTGATCGAGCGTGTTTCCTCCTCTGGCGGAGCAGGCGATCGATGTGCTGAAAAAAGGACGGCATCACTTTCTTCAAATTCGCGTGGTTGAAATCACCGGCTACGATCATGGCTGCGTCTGGGTGCTTGATCTGGTGTGTGTTTAGATGATCGTGTAGCCCCGCCAGAGCCCTGGCGGCGTTCGCTTGGGGAGGGATGTATACTGCAGTCATGATGACCGCGGTAAACTCTCATGGAAGGTTGAATGGAGAGATGTTGCATGTCCGGGGAGCATGAACTGGAGAGTACCTTGATCTCCTTGGGGTTTACCCAACCGCTGTTGGTCAGGAGACATACAACCCTGCCAATGCTCTTCCCGGAGGCTTCTGTACGGTCCGCTCGGAAGACGGTGAAGGAGTCCGAGGGAGAGACGCTGTGGTCCGGAGTCGCTGGCTTCAACCAGGTCTCCGTGAAACACATGATGTTGCAGTCCCTCATCTCTCGCTGGAATTGGACCCGCGCTCGTAAATCATCCATCTTACTCTCTAGCGAACGTGCATTCGCCAGCAAGATGGATGGGATTGCCGGACGGTAAGCAGATCTTTTTAACCTTAATCTGATTCCGCTCCTCTTTCCCCTGTGTTTCTTCTTTGTCCTGCCGCCTATGTCCCCTTCGTTGTCTTTGTCCCGCCTGATCTCCGGTGGCCAATCTTGGCATAAAGTGTCACTAAACTCCTCTTTAAGTCCGGAGTTTAGGTCAATAAGTGACTGGCGGTTGTATGACGTCCCCGCCAGTGTTGTTTCTATAAAAAAGTTGTAAAAATAAACAAAATTACTAAAAGTAAGCACAATCCTTGCGGAGCAAAACCAATGGCGACTAACCTGAGCCGCGCCATATCAGTAAGGCCCCAGATGGTCAGGGTGGGGGGTCAGACCTCCAACACCATCACCCTGAGCATCGGGTCCCCCCAGGGCTGTGTTCTGAGCCCCCT
The DNA here is from genome assembly GCF_963971535.1 of Notolepis coatsorum. Lineage (NCBI taxonomy): Eukaryota > Metazoa > Chordata > Actinopteri > Aulopiformes > Paralepididae > Notolepis > Notolepis coatsorum. Next base: position 49,020,991 of record NC_140167.1, read on the forward strand.
GCTGTACTCACTATACACACATGACTGTGTGGCCAAGTTCAGCTCCAACTCCATAGTGAAATTTGCTGACGACACAGTGGTGGTGGGGCTGATCTCGGACAACGATGAGAAGGCCTACCGGGAGGAGGTTGAGGTACTGGAACGCTGGTGCCAGGACAACAGCCTGCTCCTGAACATTGGTAAAACCAAGGAGCTGATCGTGGATTATAGGAGAGGACAGCAGGAGACGCACACACCACTGAGGATAAACGGGGCTACCGTGGACAGGGTGAGCAGCTTTAAGTACCTGGGGGTCCACATCTCAGAGGATCTGACATGGACAACACACATAGACTCAGTCGTAAAAAAGGCGAAGCAGCGCCTCTACCACCTGAGACAGTTAAGGAAGTTCAGAGTATCTGGGAAGGTACTCCAGTCCTTCTACTCCGGAGCTGTAGAGAGCATCTTGACTGGAAACATCACTGCCTGGTATGGAAACAGCACGGCACAGGACAAGAAGGCCCTACAGAGAGTGGTGCGCTCAGCCGAGCGTACCACGGGTATTGCACTACCACCCCTGCAGGTTCTATACAACAAAAGGTGCAAATCCAGACCCTGCAGAATAATGAAAGACCCTCACCACCCCAACAACAGCCTGTTCATGCTGCTGAGGTCAGGCAGACGCCTGCGAACACCAGCTACTAGGACAGAGAGACTTTGGCTCAGCTTCTTCCCCCAGGCCATCAGAGCCTTGAACACTGAACTCTCCACACACAAGCACACACACGACACACACACTGTACACGCTCACACACTAGCAGCCACTTTAACATGAGCAAGCACACACTCATGCTGCACACGCTCACACTTAGGGCCACTTTCCAAAAGGAAAGGTCACTTTAAGAATAGTATAGTATAACTTGAGATTGTATAATATAGCATGTACATAAAGACCCAGTGCCTCATCCGTAGCTAACAGTGTATTGCACTACCACAGGACCTAGCATGTCCTACCATGCTCTGTAAATAACTCATGTACATATACCGATATGCCCTACTCTGATTACTTGTTTTATTGCACAATGTCGTTCTATTGGATTCTATATATTACTATTGTATTATGCACATCGTTGCGGGCAAGACCACCCGCATTTCATTGTATACTCGTATGCCGTGACAAATCAAACTCTTGACTTGATTTGACTATTTAAGGCGCTGTTTTTGTGTATAAGGGATAATTAATTAGTAATACCCCTTAATTTGACTTTGTCAGGACAAATGAAAGAGGTCCTTAAAAACACCTTAATTTTCTGCTTTTTGTTTATTGTTATTTGCACTTACAAACATACATGCTGGAATAAAATAAGTAAAAGAAGAACAGTTCAAATGTGCAGGAAAGGTCAAAAAGCCCAAGGGCTTATAAGCGACCTCCCCTCTTAAACCTATATAGGATAACTACACAGAAAATCCCCCCCCCCACATTATGCACAAACACACATGCGCATATCCCTCTCTCATACACACAGATACATACAATACAGCATTATACAACAATTATAAAGGTTGGGGGAAAAAAAGACACAAATACACGTGGATACTACAGACTACAGGATCTGTAGTTCTTTTTTAAGCTTGCTTTTAAATGTATTTAAAGTGGAACATGTTTCTGTTAGATTTTGTATATCATTCCACATCACTGCACATTGATAAACAAATGAGATTTTGGCAACAGAGGTCCTACAGAAATGAATGCGTAAGTCTTTATTTCTTCTTGTGAGATATGCATGATAATGAAAATTAAACTCAAAATAACTTTGAAAGAAATTAGGCAAAGATAAAGGAAGACCAATCACTTTGTACATAAGAACCTCTGTTTGGTACTTGTTGACCTCATAAATTGTGAGTAGTTGCAGTTGTTTAAATAATGGTTTCGTTGGGGCTAACGAAGAGTTGGTTGCAATTCTTACAAAGGATTTCTGAGCTCTATGGATTGCTTGTAAGTAAGAAGGGTAAGTGTTGACCCAAATGATATTGCAGTAAGTGATGTGAGGATAAATTAAACTGTAATACAAAGTTAGTAATGTGCTATTTTTTTATTGGTTTTTAACCCTTTTTATAATGCCCAACGATTTCTCATCGATATTGACACCTAAGAACTTCACAGATGAAACTTGTGCAAGTTGGTGCAATGCTGGCGTTGGTGATGCTGCTCGAGTTGTCCTGGGAGACAACCGAGTTGTGTATTGGCGCAAGGGGCAGGATATCTGGGTAAACGTTGTTGTTTTCCCGGTTATCCTTGAGCGCGCGGCTAACGCTATGCTATATGCTGGGTTACTGTTTCTGTTTTTGATTCCCCGCTGAGGGCTGTCTTTCTAAAAGGTCTTCCCTCCTCTTAACCATTCATGCTGACGGTCAATCGGTGTCTCCTGTTGGGAGTATTAACGGGGGCTTGTTTACCTTTTTCATGGGTGAATGGGCTGAGGCCTAGGGCTGGTGTGCTTTTTGTGAATATTATGAATGGTATGCGGGACTGGTGTTCTCTGGTCCGCATCCCCTTAACCCTTTGATCGCCGGGGTTAAATTCATAATTTACCATCCCTCGCCAGCCCTATTTAACATGGAGAAGTTCCCCTTCTTTGCAGGGCTATAACTTTTTAAATTGTATTGCTAAATTGACATTATTATGGCCCATTCAACGTCTTATATCTATTGTTCAGGGTGTAGCAACGTTATACTTTTTCATTCACATATTCATACTAAAATACGGTCTAAAGTATAAGTATGTTTTTATCGTTTTCTGCAGCTTTCTCCAGAACTTGATTTATAGCCCTAAATGCATTATATTGATGATCAAATACAGTTTGGTAGGAATCTGTGCGAGATAAAAAATTTCAACTGGAGATGCTTCTAGGAGTTACTACGTATGATCTGATGATGACCGGATGGGCGGGGGGTCGTTTATAATTCCGTGGGCAACGTTATATCATTCATCTAGTGTGGGTGATATGATCATCAGAGCAGTTAGTATAGAATACATTAGAAAATAATGCTGAAACTCACCGTACCTTCCTCGCGGCGTTGGGAGATGAGCGTGGAACAGAATTTTTTCTATTATGGGATGTCGAAATATCCGATCCATTTCCAGGTTGTATAATAGTATATACGTCCAAATCATGTTGTTTATCGAGTTATTTGCACCGATCGGTGTTCACTGTGTCAAGATGGAGTCCTGCTAACGATCGTGAGTGCCCGGACGAAATATGGGTGAGCACTTCCTGTTTGGCACGTCACTTCCTGTTGGGCGATCTGCCGATCGGCCACCAGATGGCGGTCTTGAACCGTTAGAGAGTTGAGAGGGACTCACCAGTACATATAATGTCTCCGGGAGAGAAATATGATTTCGATCACAGATTTTTGAAATATTGATATCAAAGATGTGTTACGGCGTCTTCGGCAGAATGAGCATGACGGGGAATGACGAGTTTCGGCGTCTTCGGCGATCAAAGGGTTAACGTTGTGTGTATAGGCTAGCCCATTCTACAGTGTGTTGGTGGTGTTTTAGTTCATTTATTCATTAACCCCTTCATGGGTGCACACCACCACTGGTGCTCCGTGTTTATGAAGCAGGTGGCATCAGTCCTTTGCCTCTGGTATGTTGAAACAGTGCCCCGTCCAGCCGACACCATGAGGTGAGTTGGCCCGGCGGGTGGCTGGTGGGCTGTTAAAGCCTATACCACCACGGTATAGAATTAGCAGCGATTAGTAACTTTGTTCGAATTGCTGTTTTTTCTGTCAAAAATGGTGTCTGGTGGCGGGGCCATGAGGGCCAGCCGACGTCGAAACATCGCACAAGGTTTTTGACGTTATTAGCTTTGACCTAGCCGCAAGCTATAACCGCAGGGAGGGCTAGGATGCTGTCAACGCTTGTTTACAGACATCTTGGTTGGATTAGTCTCCCTTTGAGGGGGTGAAAAGTTTAAAAGAATTTTTCCCTCCTCAGGGCTCCCCTCTCCGCAGAGGATCTTTGGTCTTCCGCTGGAGCGCGGGCGGTATTTGACCTAGGCCCCACACCGCCTCACGCTGCGCAGCCAGAGGTGAGAGCACGGCCTCGCCAGCGGCTGTGGCGAGGCCCTCGACCAGCGGCCATGTTTCCCCTGCCTGAGGTACCCTGGGCTCAATGTCAACAGCTGTCCACAAGGCCGAGGGATCGGCTACATTGGATGAGCACGCCCTAAAAAAACGTCGCCGTCCGGCTGTGTGCAGCCCGCTCTCCGGTCACTCCCTCCCCCAACACCAGCAGAAAAGGGGCTCTGATTTGTTTCCTTTGGCTGCAGGCCGCGTGTCTTCAATGAAGCGCAGGCGGCCCCATGTTCGCTTCTCATGGGGACAGGGCTGACACCCAGTTGATGGCTGAGACTGGGTCTGTCCGTGAGAATGTTGTGCTGTCAAGCGGCTCCCACACCATAAGCTTTGTTTGGTTGAGCCTGGTGTTACGTCTGTCAACTACAAGAGTTGTCAGCAGGGGGGCTCGAGACCTTTTGAGGCAAACAGTGCAGGCTTCCCCGACCTCGCCTTCGCCAGGTCGGGTGTCACGTTGGTGCCTCCCACTCCCGCAAGATCAGCAGTGGTCTGGCAGGGGCGCGTGATTTGGGTGGTAGTAATATCACTGCAGGGCTACGGTGTGTAGGAACCCATGGGGGCCTCACACCTTGCATGTCCAGCTGCAGAACAACTCCTCAGCATGTTCTGGAGGGGTGTTCAGTGGGGGAGCTTTTGTCACCTAGTATGATGTCAGCTTCCCCCGTATCAAACCGGCCCTTTCTGTCGGGGTCCCCCCTTGGGTGCGATCGCCTCATGGGTAGTGTCAGGGTCCGATGTCCCGACTCCACGGAACGTTCTGCTCGCACGGTTAGCGGATCCAGGGTTGGCTACGCACAGCGGGTGTGACCGGGCCGCCTATCTACAGTTCCTAGCGGACCAGCGCCAAATGGCGGCGGGTGCATTTGGGAGTATCATCACATATGGCTACAGCAGTACCATATGTCGAGGTGGATGGAGAGAACGCTGAGGCAGGGACTTGTATTTACAAAACCCCACCCATTTTCAGGTTTGGTACAGACCCTATTGTCAGGGTCACCAGCAGTGACAGCTCTGGTCAACGAGATCCAATCTCTGTGGGCGAAGCAAGCCTTCGTCGTGGCATTTTCCTCCCGGTATTCTCTGTTGCCAGAGAAATCGGGAGGGGCGGGGTGTCAGACCCATGCTGGACCTCATACCAGGCAGGTGGTGGAATTCCTCACCAGCCTGGGGTTTGCTGTAGACTGGAAGTAGAGTACTCCTCTTCCCAGTCAATGGGTGAAGTACTATGGGCATCCCTCTCAGAGCATGTTATCGACACGCTCGGGAGGTTCCGTCCTAGGACGGTTATGGCGCTGTCCGTGATGCGCCTGCTCGGTATGATGGCATCTGCTCATTCCGTGGTCCCTCTTGGCCTCCGCTTCACCTCATGAGGAGGATACGGAGGTGGTTTTCCAGTATGGAAATAGACCCGGTGAGAGGCAAGTGGAAGCGGCTAAGGTTCCCGTGTCAGTACTGGGGGACCTCGCCCTCTGGGCAGTAGGCTGTCACACGTCACGGTTTTCACCGACACCTCCCTCACTGGGGATGCGTCGGGCCAACGCAGTAGGGGGCAGCTGGCAAGACCATGCTGCCCGGTGTGCGCTACGTTCAATGTGTTGGTATTGAAGGCGGCCCTTCTGGTCCTCAAACGGTGTTTTGATCAGGAGGGACAATACGACGTCAGCGTCGTATATCGACAGACAGGGAGGAGTACGCTCCCCCCGTCTGCACCGGGCGGCGGTCGGTCGGCTGGCTATGGGCGTTCTCCATCTGCGCAGCTTGAGGGCTCTCCACATCCCCGGCAGGGTGAATGTGGGTACAGGTGTGATGTCGCGGGCGGTTCTCACCCTGACGAGTGGGGATTACGTCCGGACATAGTCGGGCAGGTCTGGGACCGATGCCGTGGCCGCCTGGGATTTTTTTTCCCCCATACATCTGATAGGTCAGTTGTTGGTGCAGATACGTCGGGAGCACAGGACCGTGGTCCTGTTCGCGTCGGACTGGGGCACAGCTGTGTGGTTCCCGGTCCTGATCCAGCTCTTGTTAGCCCCACCGTGGCCTGTTCCTTGGTCGTCACAGGCCCTCTCTCAAGGGCACAGGTCTCTGTGTCAGTTCCCTGTGCTGGGCCAGCCTCTGATGGTTTGGCTGGTAAGAGGGTGAGTCTGGAGAGGATGGACCCTTCTGTGGTCGACACCATCCGGAACGCGCATGCACCCTCCACTATCGCGGGTTACGCGGGTAGGTGGCGTATTTTCCAAGAGTGGTGTAAGGTGGGGGGCTGGGAACCGGTGTCCTGCCCCCTGGACGCCGGGCTTTTTCTTCCGTCAGTCTATTTTTGGATAGACTGTCGGCTTCGACGGTGAGGGTATATGCCGCGGCTATATCCTCTTGTCATGAGGGGTTTTGAGGGCATTACGTTGTTCAGCCACCCTTTTGTGAAGCGTTTCCTGCTTGGCGCTCGGCACCTTAAGCCGGTGGAACGTTCTCTGTCTCCGAGTTGGGACCTCCGACTAGTCCGAGGCCAGTTGTCCGAGGCCCAGGTTGAGCCTCTTGAGCAGGCGTCTTTGGAACAACTGAGACTGCATTCCTGCTGGCCATCACCTCCGCTAAACGCGTGGGTGAGCTCTGTGCTCTCTCTGTGCGGCCTGAGTGCTTGTCTATTCGTGTCAATAGCGGTGCGACTCTGAGGCCTAATCCAGTCTTTGTGCCAAATAATATCCGAAGCTCTTTTTGCTCCAGGGATATTGTGGTTCAGGTGTTTCATCCGCCTCCTCACGCTGGTGAGTTAGAGGCGAGCCTCCACCTGTCGTGTCCAGTCCGGGCTTTGGGGGTTTACCTCAGCCGGACTCAGGGCTACCGATCAGCTCTTTGTTTGTTACGGTGGCTCTCGCGCTGGTAAGGCACTGTCGAAACAGCGCCTGTGACATTGGTTGTGCGAGGGCATTGCCCTTTGCTACACGTTGGCTGGGCTGGCCCCCCCTGGCACTCCACTTGTGGATTGGCGGCCTCTGCCGCCTTGTTAGGGGGGGCCTCGGTGGAGGACATCTGTGCTGCGGCCTCCTGGTCCTCCCCGAGTCCCTTCGTTAGGTTTTACCTCATGGACGTGTCTCCCAGGCGGTTCTGAGGTCTGGGACCTCCCCTGCGTCCCGCCCTTCGGTGGGTTAGCAGGGATGTGTGGGTGTGTGCCACGAGGTGATGTGTCACACGTGGTCCCGCCTGTGCTGTGCATTTTAGGGGTTCTAGTTCCCTCTTTTTCGCACTTGGGTGGAGTTGACTGCCGCCCCCTCTTCGCTAGGAAGGGGGGGTGACGGGACTCCCCTCCCCTGGTGGTAGGGCTTGCGGGTCCTCAGGGGGTACATTTGTCGGGCCTCGCGTCTGCTCTGCCCCATATCTCAATATGGCGAAGAGCGAGACGCGATTGCCAGTACGAGTATATAACGATAGGTTATGTATATAACCTAGTTATATGAGTACTGGCTGAGCGTATCGCTCTTAGCGCGCCCTGAGGTCACATGTATATGTGATAACAGCCATATCAACACAGCGTTGTGTGAGCAGATAGTCTGCTCTCGAAGATTATTCAAAATCTAATCAGGAAATAAAACATGGCTTGAGCTGCTGATTGAATACATCTTTTAGGAAATAACTTAAAGTAATAAATCTTCAAAGTGTATCAAAGGAATTAATATCTATGTATCAGGTTTGACAACTGTAATAGTAACAATGATTTAGGCCTTAAAATGATTTGGTAAGAAATGCTGTCTTAAGCAGAGACGTTAGGTAGGGTGACCATATTTTGATTTCCAAAAAAGAGGACATGCTGCCCTCAGCCTCGAGATACTTAATGATACTCAACGTTTACTCAAAGATGCATTATTGTTTTAATATATTTAAAGTATGCCTCCTCTGTATATGGATATAAAATTATTATTTATATTATTTTACTGTATATAACACAATAATATCTCTCTATAACCAAAGACACACCAAACCAAGGTTACTCAACAATCAACATGCTTTATTGTGCCTAGAATTATCTCTTGACAAATCTCAATGGCACAAGAATAACTTCAACATCAACCTGTAACAAAATAATAGCTCTCTTTTCAAATCTTACTGGACAAAAATAAATAACAAAATATATGAAATAGTAGAAAATAGAAAATCCAGCTTTAACAAATAATCTCTTTGTATCTTGTCAATGTAAACAATAAAACAGTAACCTCACAAATATACTAATCTAATTATTTTAAAAGTGCACTATGCAGTTTTGGATTTCACATTTGCATAATTGCCATTAGTGAACATAACATAACGGTAGGTTATGTAGATAACCTAGTTATATTAGTATTGGCTGAGCGTTCCGCTCTGCGCCCTATGAGATATTCTATATTCTATGATACCTATTGTATCCCCTCACGAACAAAGATTACATGCACCCCACCTGTATGGGGCTCCGCCCCCATGGTGGCACCGCCCATATAGCAGTGACGGTAGTCACCACACACCCTTCCTCGCCAAAAACCCGTCCCAGGAAAAAGATTCCTCAAGAGGGAACTCAGGGCCGCGCAGAGCGGAACGCTCAGCCAATACTAATATAACTAGGTTATCTACATAACCTACCGTTATATGCCGTATTAGCTATCGCGTTCCGCTCTGAGCCCTATGAGATATGGGGAAGAGCGGACGCGAAGCCCGACAAATGTACCCCCTGAGGACCCGTAAGCCCACATCAAGGGGTGCGGGGAGCCCTGTCACCCCATCCTCCCTAATGAAGGGGGGGCGCAGTCAACTCCACCTGAATGCGAACAAGAGGGAAACTAGAACCCCTTGAACACACCGTACAGGCGGAACCACGTGTGACTCAACACACTGTAGTCCATACCCATACACTCCTGCTACCCGACCAGGACGGGAAGCAGGGAAGGCCACAGACCCCAGAACCGCCTGGGAGACAGAACCCCCGGTCATGTCCATGAGGAAAAACCTTACAAAGGAGCCCGGGGAGGACCATGAAGCTGCAGCACAGATGGCCTCCACCGAGGCCCCACCCAGGAGAGCGGCAGAGGCAGCCACCCCACGAGTGGAGTGCGCCCTGACGCCCCCAGGGGGATCCTGCCCAGCCAACGTGTAGCAGAGGGTAACACCCTCGCACAACCAATGGGACAGGCGCTGCTCCGACAGTGCCTTACCAGCACGAGCCCCACCGTAACAGACAAAAAGCTGGTCGGTAACCCTGAAATCCTGAGTACGGCTGAGGTAAATCCCCAAGCACGGACTGGACATGACAGGTGAAGGCCCGCAACTAACTCACTAGTGTGAGGAGGAGGACGAAACGCCTGACCCACAATATCCCGGGAGCGGAAGGAACTCCGGATATTCTTAGGCACGAAAGCAGGATTAGGTCGCAGAGTGACACCGCAATCGGTCCGAAAAGACAGGCACTCTGGACGTACCGAGAGAGCACAGAGCTCACCTACGCGTTTAGCGGAAGTGACAGCCAGAAGGAACGCGGTCTTGAAGGACAGCCGTCCCAACGGCGCCTGCTCGAGCGGCTCAAACGGGGCCAAGGACAACCGACCGAAGACCAATTGAAGATCCCAAGTCGGAGCCAAGGAGCGTTGCACCGGCTTAACGCGTCGAGCGCCAAGCAGGAAACGCTTCACAAGAGGGTGGCTGAACAAGACATCCCCTCAAACCCCTCATGATAGGAGGATATAGCTGCTGCATATACCCTCACCGTCGAAGCCGACAGTCTATCAAGGAGAGACTGGAGGTAACTAAGGACAGCATCCAGGGGGCAGGAGACTGAGTCCCGGCCCCCCGCCTTACACCACACTTGGAACACACGTCATCTGCCCGCACAAGCGGAGCGCCAAGCAGGAACGCTTCACAAGAGGGTGGCTGAACAAGACATCCCCTCAAACCCCTCATGATAGGAGGATATAGCTGCTGCATATACCCTCACCGTCGAAGCCGACAGTCTATCAAGGAGAGACTGGAGGTAACCAAGGACAGCATCCAGGGGGCAGGAGACTGAGTCCCGGCCCCCCGCCTTACACCACACTTGGAACATACGTCATCTGCCCGCGTAAGCGCGACAGTGGAGGGAGCATGCGCATTCCAGATGGTAACACCATCAGGATCAAGAACCTGCGCCCCTCAACGTACCCGTCCCAACAACTGACCTAACAGATGTATGGGCGTCTGGCCATGTCCAGACGCAATCCTCACCCGTCAGGATGAGGGCCGCCCCGCGACAGTACACCTGCACCCACATTCTCCCTGCCGGGGATGTGGGGAGCCCTCAGGCCGCGCAGATGGAGGACGCCCATAGCCAGCCGCCCGCCGCCTGGTGCAGACAGGGGGAGCGTACTCCTCCCTGTCTGTCGATACACGACACTGACGTCGTATCGTCCGTCCTGATCAACACCATTTGTGGACCAGAAGGACCGCTTTCAACACCAACACATTGAACGTAGCGCAGACCGGGCAGCATGGTTTGCCAGCTGCCCCCTACTGCGTTGGCCCGACGCATCACCAGCGAGGGAGGCGTCGGTGAAAACGCGACGTGAGACAGCGCCGTAACCGTCCTAGGACGGAACCTCCCGAGCGTGTTGACAACACGCTCTGAGATGGATGCCCATAGCCCTCCAACCGTTGACTGGGAAGAGGAATACTCTACATCCAGTCTACAGCAACCCCAGGCTGGTAGAGACCTGCCTGGTATGAGACCTGACGATCCACCTTGACCGCGAAGGACCAGAACGTCATCAGGGCAGAACACTCCGTAACCCCGGATGACGCAGAGGTCCCAGCGCGGCCTCCACGCACTTGGTGAAGATGCGGGGAGCCAGAGAAAACCGAACGGCAGCCTCTGGTACTCATACGCTAACCCTGCAAAGGAAGCGTAGGTAAGCCCTAGGATGGAAGATCGGGGATGCGCATACGCATCCTACAGGTCTATGGAGGAGAACCAGACCCCCACCTGACAGTGTTCAACAGGTAGGAGACGATCCAAAAAATGCTGAACCTTCCTATGGGACAGGTCCAGCCTGGGTCTTACACCCCTCCCTCCCGACTTCTCGGGCTGAGAACACCGGGAGGAGAACACCACGACGATGGCTTGCTTCGTCCACAGAGATTGGATCTCGTTGACCAGAGCTGTCCCTGCTGGAGACCCCGACAACAGGGTCTGTACCAAACCTGAAAACGGGTGGGGTTGTGTAAACACAAGTCCCCGCCTCACCGTTCTCTCCATCTACCTCGACATATGGTACTGCCGTAGTCATATTTGACGACACTCCCAACGCACCCGCCGTCACGTGGCGCAGGTCCGCCAGGAACTGTAGATAGTTGGCCCGGTCCCCCCGCTGTGCGTAGACAACCCCGGAACCATGCGAGGAGCGCGTTCCGTGTCGGAACACCTGACCCTGACACACCCACGAGGCAATCGCACCCAAGGGGGAACCCCGACAGAAAGGGCCGATCTGATACGGGGGGCTTCCGATGAAAAAAGCCCCCCCACTGAACACCCCTCCAGAACATGCTGAAGGAGTTGTTCTGCAGCCGGACATGCAAGGTGTAAGGCCCCCATGGGTTCCTACACACCGTAGCCCTGCAGTGATATTACTACCACCCCAAACCATGTGAGCTGCGACCACTTGCCAATATTTCAGGAGTGGGAGGCACCAACATGATACCTGGCCTGGCGAAGGCGAGGCCGGGGAAGCCCGCACTGTGTGCCTCAAAAGGTTTCGAGCCCCCCTGCTGACAACACTTAAGTTGACAGACGTAACACCAGGCTCAACCAACACAGTTCAAGGTGTGGGAGCCGCTTGACAGCACAACATTCTCACGGACAGACCCAGGCTCAGCCATCAACTGGGTGTCAGCCCCTGTCCCCATGAGAAGCGAAAAGGGGTGCCGCCCGCGCATCAACGAAGGCACGCGGCCCGCAGCCAAAGGAAACAATCAGAGCCCACTTCTTCCGCTGGTGTTGGGGAAGGGAGTGATCGGAGAGCGGGCTGCTCGCGGCAGGACGGTGACGGCTTGTTTGTTCAAGCCGAACCCATCCTACATGGCCGATCCCTAGGCCGCCAAGGCTGTCGGCCTTGTGGACACCTGTCGAATCAACGTCCAGGATACCTCTGGCGGGGGAAAAACATGGCCACCTGTCGAGGGCCCCGTCATCGCCGCTGACGAGGCCGTGCTCTCTCTTCTTCTGGCTGCGCGGTGTGAGGCGGTGTAGGGCCTAGGACAATACCACCCGCGCTCCAGCAGAAGACCAAAATCCCCTGCGGAGAGGGTAACCCTGAGCGGTTATAGCTTGCGGCTGGGTCAAAGCTAATAACGTCAACAACCTCGCGCGATGTGTCGACGTCGGCTGGCCCTCAAGGCCCCTCCACCAGACACAATTTTTTTTATAGAAAAAAACAGCAATTCGAACACAGTTCTAATCGTTGCCAATTCCATACCGTGGCGGTACAAGCCTTAACAGCCCACCAGCCACTCGCCAGGCCGACCCACCCATAGTGTCGGCCGGGCGGGGCATTGTTTCAATATATCAAAAACAAAAGACTGATGTTAACATGGAGCACCAGTGGTGATTGCAAACAGCACCCTCCACTATGGTGTGCACCATGAAAGGGTTAAATGAATAAAAGAGCTAAACCACAAAAAACTGTAGAATGAGCAAACCCATACACACAAAGTTTAAGGGGAGACGGACCAGACCCGTCTTCATTCAAAATATTCACAACAGAACACCAGCCCTAGTTTAGCCCATTTACCAAAAAAGGTAAACAAAGCCCCCCCCCCCGCACTACTCCCCCAGTATACCGATTGACCGTCAGTATGAATGGTTTGAGAGGAGAGAAAGCTGTAGCAAGACAGACCTTCTCATAGCAGAGTGACAAAACGAAACAATAGCCCCCTACACAGGGCCTCGCGTCTAAAAACGCACAGGGCCTCACATTTCTCCCAGGCGGCCCTGCCCTTATACTACTGCAGCCTAACGCCAGGCAATGTGGGACCCAAGACAACAATTGCCTGTGCACAGACACGCAACATGTTTATCATGTCGGCTGGACCCATAGCCCCACTACCCGACGCCAACCCAGATGGGAACACCGTTCAACAAACCCCGCCGGAACACAAGGTAAAATACCTGGCTAGGAACCTAGCCACGACCTACCCCGTTGTCAACCCATTTACCCGAAAAGGTAAATAGAACTCAAAAAACCCCACAACAGCTACCGACTGACCTTCATTGATGAACCGGGCAAGAGGCGGGAGAGTGACAACATCTCACGGCGGAGACATTAAAACAGCATAGCAATTAGCAGTAGTAATAGCATGCGGCAGTAGCGATAGCATGTAGCATAGCTTTAGATGTTTTAGCAGCACGCCCAAGACAGCTTGGAAACCGTTCCCTGCAGAGAACGTTCACCAAACCATCCTGCCCCCGGCGCCAACACACAACATGGTTGTGTTAACAAAACAAACCAGCATCACTAACACTAATACCCATGCCTGAAGACACAGGGCCTACCTGAGTACAAGCTGGCCCGACAGCCAGCCTTGTACAGCTGAACCTCGATGTGCTGTCATCAACGAGGAACATCAACACAGGCCCGTCGTGTCGCCGAAAACATGCGTCGAAGATGCCAGGGGCCAGCAACCTCCGGTAAGCTTCCAACATTATAAACCTAATCTTTTCATCCTACTAGTTTATCGTATGGTGCACGCATCCGAGTACGCTGGGACGAAAATAGAGGAAGGGTGTGTGGTGACTACCGTCACTGCTATATGGGCGGTGCCACCATGGGGGCGGAGCCCCATACAGGTGGGGTGCATGTAATCTTTGTTCGTGAGGGGATACAATAGGTATCATAGAATATAGAATATCTCATAGGGCGCAGAGCGGAACGCGATAGCTAATACGGCATATAACATTTGATTACCTAAATCAAACCAAACACATTTTGAGGCACCATGAACCAAATATAGCCTACTTTAAATGTTTGTAAACACAATTCCAGGCCCTGTCATTGTAAACAACCATGAAACAGCAACTTTTCACATATTTCTAGCTTTAAACAAATAAGGTCCCAATTTAAAAATGTAAAGTTTAAAGTTTATCTCCCAAAGCTATAGCTTTCTCTCTCTGCATAGCTGCATACTTCAATCTTCTTCATCCTGCTTTTCTTCTTCATCCTCCTTGTCTGCCCATCGATATTTAGCTGTGTAGCTGATCTTTCCCAGCAGTTTTCGGTTGCTCAACAAATAAACATGAAAGTCTTTACAAGACATGTCTTTCAAATTGTATTGCACAAATAGAATCCCCTTCAGTGACTCAACAGACAGCTGGTTCCTCTCCTTGGTCCACTGGCTCTGCATCAGTGAGAAAACCCTTTCAACATTTGCATTGTGAGAGGAAAGTGCAAAGACAAACTGTGCAATCTTCAGTAGTTCTGAGTAACATCATGCAATGCTTTTGGCCTTCTCAAAATATTTGGTCCACTTCTGGTGCACCTGCAGGCCACTGAACTCCTCGTCATGGTTGCACCTTTCTGTGAATCTCTTCAGATTGATGACCTGGTCAAAACACTTGACATCATCAATTACCACCCCCTTCTCTCCTAGGAACTTGATGCAGGCCTCCACATCATTCCACTCTGGTGGCTCACTCAGATCCATACAGGCCTTGCACATCAGCACAGAACTGGTCATATTCCTTACCAAGTCCATCACTACGCTTTTGTGCCAGTAGTCCCTTAACTTTAAGGGACATGAAGTTGTTGCTCTTGCGTTCAAGAAGAATGGTGTGGATGCTGTTCATTATTTTCTTTACCTCCATAATGGAGTTCTTCTCCTTTTCCATGTCTTGAATGTGGGTATGGAACGCAGACATGAGTGAGTGCATGTGCCAGAGGTAGATCTCACTGAATTCATTTTCAAAAAACGTCTTGATCACTATGGGTGGTTTTTGCTGAGACAGAAAGAATGCCTTTAAAGCTGGAAACATCTGGATCATCCTCTCAATGCCTGAGAACAATGACAGCCACCTTGTCTTGCTGTGAGAAAGCATCGTTCTGTATTGAATGTCGACAAAATCACAGTACTCTTACAAAAACAGTAAGAAGCATTTTGTATGAAAGTATTCTGTACTTCTGTATGACAACTATTAAAGAAACTTGAAAACTAAAGAAACTTGAGTACTCCTTCAGGCTCTCAGTGCGCATAGTGTAAATGTGGAAGTACTGGTAGATTTTGAACATGATATTCTCAAGGTCAATATCTGGTGAACACAATTATTCAAGATGTGTGCTGGGCAACCCACACCGATCAGAGTGTTCTTCTGCAGCAACCTCTTCAAATTTGCAAACACATTCTTTCCCCCTTCACCACGTCGGATTCCTCCAAAGTTTGTGTTGCAATTGTCACCAGTAAATGCAATGCATTTTTCAGACAAATTGTTTTTTGCCAATGTGTCAATGAGATATTGTGCAATGGTTTCTGCTGTCTCATTTGGTGTGTCTTTAACCTCGATTAATTTAGTTTGAATGCCACCCCTCTTCCAGTCAAAGTACTGGATTATGATTGGGAATATCTTCACTGCTCCGTGGTAGACACACCACAGTAGTGGATTTCTTTGAGTGCGTCATGCGCGACATCAACAGAGTGGGGCGCTATAACACCATTGACAATGGCTTCGGTTTTAGTGCGCGCACTACTGAATCTTTTGGCAGTTTCAGAGTCTGGAAATGCTTTTTTTAGCAAGGCACTTGTGCAATCCATAGATCTGTAGCTGTTGTGATGTTTCACAGTGTGAAATGCAAACGGGTGGTTGACGTTTTAGGCTGAAAAAAAGTTTTTTTTAAATATATCGCATATGAGTAATGGAAATCATTCAGTTCTGTTTCACGGACTCTTATCGTTCTAAAAATATGTGTGGTATTGTAGATTTTTTTGTGTAATACATTTTCATTAGTATAATGTGCTAGTGAGTACAATGGTCATGTGACATGAAGGTTATTCTGTACAAAATTGAAAAGGGGTGTATTTTAATTATGTATGTCTATTTATCAGCATTCCTCATCACTACTATACACATTTCTAGCATTTCCTTGTGCAAATTAGTTACATTTTGCATAATTTTTCTTAATCAAAACTCATGGTAAGACGATTGCACTAAATTTGACTATGTATTTCTAATTCATTTTGGCAAACCTTCTTATAAAAACACCAAAATGCTAGAAATATTTGGTGACACTGTTATTTATCTGTCCCATTGATGATTTTAACATTTCTTACCAAAAAGCCTTCATAATTTCATAATTCTGAAAGTCACACCAAATTATATGCCGTCACGCCATATGATGAATCACACCACACAAAAACCTGTAATGCAAAAACATGTATTTAATAAATTTAACAAACAACCAAAAACATATGAATTATATCATGGGTTCAAATTAAGAAAAACTGTTATAAAATGTTATAAACAGTGTGTCACAAAATACATCATATAGCACTTGGGTTCTGAACAACTGAAGAAACATATGAATTAATCGTCCAACCGTTACAATCAATTGTAATAATCATTGAAATAAATGTTTTATAATTTTTTTTATTCAAGACATACATTAAATGTAGTCGAACATAACAGTAGAATCATTTTGAAAAACTGTTTTAAAATAGTGTCTCACAAAAGACATTAATAGCACTTGGGTTCTGAACAACTGAAGAACCTGAAGAAACATCGTCCAACTGTATTAATTCCAAGGTGCTGTCTCATTTGAATATTTTCCTATAAATTCTAAAAATCATTGAACATTTATTTCTTTTGTAATTCAAGGCAATTTAGTTTAACAGTGACTGAACAACAAGCCTCAATTATGTATTGCCGGCTCAGTACTGATTGAAGCCAGTCGTAGTTGGCAAGCATGGCAAACCGACTGCATTGCTGGGGTTGTGTGATTTTACTCAGTATTTATTTTTGGTGGTAGAAAATGCAGTCGGGCCTCCTTGGCCACACAAAAGCATTCTGCCTCCCAAGCTGCTCCAGACAATTCACCTTCAGCTCATCCTCATCTATTTCCATTATCTGCCCCACATATGGCCTTTCTCCATACTTCACTATTACAAATAGCCCCTCGACATACTTTTCATCATCATCATCATCATCATCATCATCATCATCATCATCATCATCATCATCATCATCATCACCATCTTCGTCAATGAGATCTGACTGAACTTGAATGATGACGGGACCTTTGCTTGATGGGTCAGGTGGCACCTCAGCAGGAGAGCTACTTGACTCGGCACGGGGTTGTGTTGTGGTCAAACTAAAGTTGAGTTGGCTGGTAGCAATCTGTTTTCTCAGACCCCACGTCAAATCTTCACCTTTTTCATCCAAGTGTGTGCGCGCGCACGCGTGTTTATACTATGAGATTTCTAGATATACTGGGCTTTTCTACCTGTGTACAGCACATGTTATATAGTAATATATATATACGTATTTTATACGTTTAATGGTTCAATTTACTTTTCTCGTCTTCTTCTCAGGACATCCTCTCTCCTTACAGGATCTCCATTTAGCCTCTCCCTGTATTCTCTTGTTCTGTCTGTACTTGCCATTCCTCTATGAAATCTGTCTCAAACTGAAAAACAAGTGAAAGGGAAATATTTCAACTACAACATCTTGTAGATAGACATGGATTTAGTTTGAGAAATGGAATAGTAGGGAAGTAGGTATACCTTAGAAAATGTGTTTATAATACAGTGACAAAGTGTTAAAAGGACAAAATATTCATTAAACTTAAGTATTAGTTATCAAATATGTATGAAATAGCATTATATATGTAGGTATTAGTTATAAAATATGTATGAAATAGCATTATATATGTAGTTAAATGCAGTTCATATCATATAGTGTGACACATGAATCATGGTGTGACGAGAAAACCCTGCCACACCATATGATGAAGTGTCACACCATATGATGTTTCATGAACTTAGCACACCATTGTGCATTGGGGTTATATGCTAGCATGCTAACAACATGCTCATTGGCACATGGCAATATAGATTTAAGTTTAGTATTGACTAAAAAGTATCTTATTTTTGGCATTTTTGCGTAAAATTCATCACACCAAAAGACAGTGTGAAAGGTCTAAAAGTGGAAGTGCCTAAATATACCTTATATATTGAGAAAACTAAGAGGGCTAACTCACCTTCTAACCTTGTAATGACTTTTCAGAGATGTTGTCCTACTTCCTGAAAAGATGAAGGACCCCTCCACCCCAAAGGTTTCCAAACAATTGCCAGTTGAAAAATATGAAAATGGTGTCACACCATATGATATCCAATTTTGGGACAAAATCTTTTTGTTTCTGGACCATTCAAAATATTATGCCTGGACTTTTAGAAGATCACACTAACAAGTAGACATCTGAGTTGTCAATATGTAGTTAAATAAATAACAAATGCATACATTTTCTTGTTTTTATTCAAAATCAAACTTTGTAAAATGGTCGTGGGACAGTCACACCATATGAGCTTTTACTCATTTGGCTGACATTTTTTAATAAGTGGAACAATATTCGCAAAAATGCTCTGTGCATTCATATAATACTAAATGTTCTGTGCAATATAACAAAATGTTCTCATATATTTTTTCATTATTTACTTATCTTTGACACTAAGGACTCCAAAAAGGCCATGTCACGTCAACCACCCAAACGCACCCTCGGCTGCATTTACAGCATCCTCTGTTTTGCCTGGTCTAATAAAGAAATCTGTCAACTTTGCCGACAAACTCTCACCTTGCACAGCTTTTCTGTTTTTGTCTGTGTCCATGTGCGCATTAAGATCGCCTGCACCTTTATTGGACACACACACGTATGTGCAAGCTTTGCACACGGTGCACTCTGCCTCCCATTTGTTCCGACCGGGTCGGTACATTTGGTATTTCTTCTGCAATTCATCTGTAAACGTACATTTGCGCTTTGGCATTTTGAATGTGAGCTGCGGTGGGCTCTGTGACTGACTGTCTACTTCCTCTGTTTGTGTGAGACTGAGAGCGGAGCTGTAGAGCCGCCCACAAAGCTTCTCAGGGATTACGTCACACACGCAACAGAGTACCGTAGTATTCTGTGCAATGCGCCAGTAAATTTTAAGTGCATGCAAACAACCCGTAAAAGCCGGACATTTTCATACATTTTGAAACCCCCCCCCGGACGGCCCGGACACGACGTGAAAAGAGGACATGTCCGGGCAAAAGAGGACGTTTGGTCACCCTACGTTAGGGGTAAGTCACGCCTACAGTTCAAATTCAAAATAGCTGTTGGGAGATTGGAGGAAAACCGGTTGTCACTTTCTGTGAGGTCATCACCCTAGCCTCTGGCCTGCTATAAATAGAGGGCCACCTAGACACTAGGGGAGAGTTAAAAGAGATGATGATGATGAAAAAAAGAAAAAGACGTTTGGACGGTGTAGATCATTGGCTGAATGATTATCCATTTTGACTATTGGCTACTACGGGCCACCGTACCGCTAGTGCAACTGCATACAAACTGCCTCGCTACTATGAACCTGTTCTCACCGTCACGTCACAACTAGATGTTTAATAAACCTACAGTTTGATATACCCAAGTGTGTTCATTGACTCACACGCAACTGAGGTACATATTAACACAGTTTACATGGTGTCAGAAGACAGTACGGACTTTTCGCCCGTGAGTAACGTGTTTTTTCATCGTGTTTTTTTTACTAGCCTTTGATAGCCTAGCTAACCTAGCCGCGGACGCGCTAGTAGACAGACACTATGGCGGATGGATTTCGCAGACCCGACCCTGTTGTATTTGATGAACATGTCGCCGAGAATTGGCGCATTTTTGAAGGGGAATATGACATTTTTATTGCCGCAGCCCACTCAGAGAAACCTGCACGGACAAAGGCTTACATACTCCTCAACATTGCTGGACCTGAAGCCATAGAGCGGGAGCGCTCGTTTGTGTATGCAGCTGAGGTGCGCACGCCCGGTGACAACGGAGCAGTAATTACACCGGGAGTCCAGAGAGTCCAGAGAGGACCCGAACTGCCTGAAAATAAAATTCAGAGAAATATGCAATCCCCAAAGCAACAGGACGATGGAAAGACACAAATTTCATTCGAGAAACCAGAAGCAAGGTGAGAGCATTGAATCCTTCATCAGTGACTTGAAGATCAAAGCTAAAAATGGCCAGTTTGGAACTCTGACTGAAGAGCTTATCTGTGATCGAATCGTGTGTGGCATCACACGGGACGCTTTGAGAAAATCTCTGTTGAGGGATAGTGGGGTTAACACTTGCCAAAGCTATCACAATCTGTCGTATTCACAAGATGACAGAGGAAAACAGCAAAACACTAGCCACACAGGCTACCAGTGTTGATGCAGTGAGGCCTGTTTACAACAGAAAGCACCAGTCTAAACCCCAGGTATTTTCAAACAATGCCATAACAAAGTGCAACAATTGTGGTGGTAGTCATGAGGCTAAAAGAGAAAAATGCCCAGCCTTCGGACAGCAGTGCCATAACTGCAAGAAGGTAAACCACTACAAAAGCTGTTGCAAGTCTAAGCCACAGAGTCAAAGATAGCCACAGAAAAAATCGTACAGACCGTCTATGCATGAAATGTCAGTGGACCAGTCTACACATGAAGACGACACGTTCTATGTGGATGGTGTTGTGGTGGCAGAATGCCATATAAATACCAACATCCTATATAAAATAGATTGCATCCACGTATGAATACAGGTCATTACAAAAACACATTATGGGTTTAAAGAAGTGACCATTTTGTCCAGGTTCCAAATGCAATATATGTAAAACTTATATTGCAGCTGGATAAATACCTGAGTTATTAACAGACAAGAAATGTCTGAATTTGAAGGAATATAAGACAAAAACACATCTCATGTACATACATTACATGTGATTCCACACCGTGTCAGATGGTCTCCCTTTTAGTGAGTTGAGCAGAGCTCTGAGGCTAGGAGGAGAACAGGGGAAAGTCTGACCAGTCTTCCCTTGTTCACCAGGAGCCCACAGCAGAAAAGGTTACTTGAGTTGAAATGAACTGAAGATGCACTCACTAGAATGAGTTCATCTGACTCCAGTATAAACTGGTTTTGCTAAAACCAATGAAACCGGCCAAGAAAACTTGTAAGAAGTGCGCAGTTTATAACAAAACTGGCGATGAACATACACACACCTAGCAAGCTCAAGCTCCACCAATGAAATAGTAGACTGCCGATCCTACCAATGGGAAAATGACCCTCCTATGGTTGTAAACGTGCCAAGAATGAGAGT
Organism: Notolepis coatsorum; assembly: GCF_963971535.1. Lineage (NCBI taxonomy): Eukaryota > Metazoa > Chordata > Actinopteri > Aulopiformes > Paralepididae > Notolepis > Notolepis coatsorum. The sequence continues at coordinate 49,042,450 of NC_140167.1, forward strand.
ATAAGTATAAGCCTCCGAGATTATGATGTTTAGGACTTGTTGAATTTTATTGTTAACTCATTGAATAAACTGTTCCTCAAACCGCGGAGATCCGACCTAAACACAGCCTGCCGTGTCTTTCTTCATTTCTGATTTTTATACTATACCGCATAAAGTCAGTGTGCTTCAACAATTGGCGAGCCAACCAGGAGGAACTACTGTGCTGTGTGGATGGATGCATACACATACAACTAGTGCAGCAATATGGGGAATGAATCAGTGCAAGTTAAGGGTGGTAGTAGATGAGAACGAGTGGGTAGTGGAAATAGATGCCAGTGTGATTCATGAGAATAACACATATCAGATAGAAATGAAGGCTATGGATGAGGAGGGGAGAGAGTACAAAAGAGTGTATCCGTGGACTGTGGTTCTTAAAAATTATGTCCCGAACGTAGAACAATATGTCCCGAAGGTAGAACAACCAGAATTAGTCATTCCCATCCAACATGAGGAAGTAGAACAACCAGAACTAGTTATTCGCATCCAACATGAGGAAGTAGAACAAACAGAATTAGTCATTCCCATCCAACATGAGGAGGTAGAACAACCAGAACCAGTAATTCCCATCCAACATGATGAGGTGGGACAGCTAGAACCAGACATTCCCATCCAACAGGATGAGGTAACAGTGCCCCCTATTTTGGTGATTCAACCTATTCCACCGGGTCCAACAGTAATTCACATCCAACAGGATGAGGTAACAGTGCCCCCTATTTTGGTGATTCAACCTATTCCACCGGGTCCAACAGAAAAATCAGGCCCAGGTGGATCAGACAATATGATTATCAGTATAGTGACAAATCAGACCGAGGTGAATGCATCTCTGAATCTAACATCTATTCTTACAGTGCTGTCAGTAGTGTCAGAGAACATAGACATGATTCTGCCAGCATCTGATAGGACTAGAACACCAATCAACGATGTGGTTGTTGTTCGTCAAGATTTTACTAAACAAAATACGTCAAGGTCAGATCTAACAGGGGTGATCACACCAAGGACAAGTAGGACTAATGTTAAGGCTTTTGATATATTACTTGATGATGACAGTAAAATATCAAAGGGAGGAGTTAAAGGGGAGGTACTGATACCGAGGCAGAGGAGTCTGAGAGCATCAACTGACGAATTATGGACAAGGGCTAGTGAGAATGGTTGGTATACCTGGGCATTATATACAGTGAAGAGGATGACGTCTGATGAATGTATCATGTGTGCAGAATCACCATTAGCTCTACCTATAGTAATTCCAGAGCCATATACATTTGAAGAATGCGCTAAAACACAACAGAGAGAGTGTAGAGAAGGTAGATTTACTCGCACAGATGATATATCACCATTGTTTGAACTTCCAATGTGTGGAGTTCAGTGTAGACTGCTATATGGTTCAAAAAGAATACATGAGCATTTAGCAGCCCCAAATCTTTTTTCTATTTCAACATCCCGACATTCAAGCAAATTTTAAGGAAGTCTGTAAGGAATTTGAGACTGCTACGGACCAGAAGGAACCAACCACAGATTATAGAGTAGATGAACTAGCAGAGTATGAATGTTTTGCTAATGGAGGACATACGACAGATGACAATAGAGTTGTGGTAGGTAACACGACAGTAAACTGTAAGACCACATGGGTAGTGTCATGGTTTCCAGAGTCAGGGATGAGGAGTTTGTTCATAGGAAAACCTATTTGGTTTGAGAATCCAGAACCACTGGATCAAACGTGTGCAACTATAAGAATGACCAATCCACTTTTGTATCTGTTAAGTGAGCAGACATTTGTGGTGGCAGATAGTTATTGGATGTGTGGGAACAATATTCTGCGAAATGAACTTCCACCACGATGGGTAGGCCTGTGTGCCCTGGTAAGACTAAAAATTTATGTAGTCTTATTATATGAAGGAGTGAGTGAGATGATTCAAGTGGAGGAGGCTTTAAATAAGATTGATAGAACAAAGAGAGGCCTGTGGTCTTCTGGAGTACCAGATAGGGTTGTGTTGAATGAAATTAATCAGCCCACTGGCATTCCAAAGGAGTTCAGGGCCCAACATGTAGTAGCAGCAGGATTAGCCTCCATCTTGCCATGGATAACAATTAACACAAACGTTAATTGGATTAACTATCTCTATCTAAATCAACAAAAATACATGAATTATACACATGCTGCATTCACGGCCATAGGCCAACAATTACACGTCGCAAGTATAATGACTTGGCAGAATAGACAGGTGTTGAATTGGTTGATGGCGGCTCAGGGCGGAGTTTGTAGCATGTTTGATAAATTCTGTTGTACCTACATACCAAATAATGCAGCGGCTGACGGAATTTTTGCGGTCGTTATGGAAAAATTTGCAAAATTGAAAACTGAGCTCAAAGTGAACGCTGGCAGTGAGGGTCTTTCATGGGATTGGCTAGACCTAAATTTAGGGAAATGGGGTGCCATATTAGCGAAGATAGCAGTATCTGTGGTAGTGGTACTAATTGTAATTTTCTTGTTGGCATGTTGCATTGGACCCTGTGTGACGAGATGGTGTCGAAGAACAATGGATAGACGAATGGACACGGAAATTGGCATACAAGGAGCCATGATGATGAATGGACAAGGTGTACAGCCATCAGCCCCGTATCTGGATCCAGGATACTACGAAGGACTGAAGCAGGAAGAACGAGAAGGGAACAGATGAGCAACAGGTTGAACACTAATGTGGGACAATGTTACTGTTGAATAAAAATAGGAAATGGGGAAATGATGTGTAAGGAAAAGGGACGCAAGGGGTCCTGAACAATCACAGTTGTGTGCACTATTACTTAGCAATATTATCAAGATGTTTTCAACATATAAAAGAAAAAGCTTTTAGACAGTAGGTTGGTTTTTGAAAAAATACAAAAAAAGCTTCATATAGTAATCTGCAATATAACGATAATATCTGTTTTAATAGTAAGATGTTGGTAATGAATAAGTTACAAATAAGGAATGGATTTACTAGTTGTCTATGCTTTGATAAGGTTCAATTTGTGCATGCTGATGGTTCACAAAGAACAACAATGAAACACAGCATTGCAGGTGTCCAGAGGAAGACACTGGGGCACAAGCTTTTCCTGTAACAAAATCTGCGGTATCAGGTTTTTCCTCTTGCTAATGGAGTGCTTCATTAATGAAAATGTATTGTATAACCGAGGTATATCTGAGGTACATCTTATGATAGTATATGAGTACTTCAGGTATTATGTTTATACTCATTCATTTTAGTCATGTGAAGTATAATCACACAATAATCATTATTATATATTAATCACTAGTACACAAATATCACTAGTACATATATGTACATATAGTACATGACAAAATCACGGATAAGTAGTACATATTCATGGCAATGCCATGAAAGGGAGGATTGTGGTGGCAGAATGCCGTATAAATACCAACATCCTATATAAAATAGATTGCATCCATGTATGAATACAGGTCATTACAAAAACACATATGGGTTTAAAGAAGTGACCATTTTGTCCAGGTTCCAAATGCAATATATGTAAAACTTATATTGCAGCTGGATAAATACCTGAGTTATTAACAGACAAGAAATGTCTGAATTTGAAGGAATATAAGACAAAAACACATCTCATGTACATACATTACATGTGATTCCACACCGTGTCAGATGGTCTCCCTTTTAGTGAGTTGAGCAGAGCTCTGGGGCTGGGAGGAGACATTATCTCGTGGCGTCAAGTCTCGCTCGCATGAGACTTCCTCTCTAGATACTCTTCAATACCTGGCCAGGGTTCTCCTGGGTCCTAGTGCCCCCCCAGGTTACACTATATGTGTCACCTCACAGCGCTTTATGCCAGATCTCTACATTTTCATTTTTCAGATTATTCCAGATTGCTAAAGTACAGAATCTAAGCTTTCAAATGATGTGTCATATGTTGAAATCTGAGAATGTTTTGAACACGATGTGCTCAATTATAACTTCTAAAACTGGCTGTGTTCTAGATTACCTAAGAGGTGAAAAGGTGTCTCAAAGGAAGGCAACTTTTCACACTTCAGACAGTTTCAACTGGGCGTCAACAAACCCCCCTCCAGCAACGCCCCTCACCTGAATAACATTAACATAATTAAGTGCTGCTGAATCAGAGTTCTCTCTCCTCAGGACCCCTGTCTCTCCAGGACCCCCTATCTGGACTGTATAGGACTGTGAAGCTATGTACCCCCCCCCCCCCCATGCTGCTTTGACACCAGAATTATTGTTAAATTTATGTCACAACGAGAAAAAGCAACAAAGTCCTCACTCAGTGGCATGGGCCTAATGTTATGTAGCTCTGCAAGCTGCTTACACACATACACACAGTTATCATATCCCTCCTAGCTACACATACACACAGTCCTCATATCCCTCCTAGCTACACATACACACAGTTATCATATCACTCCTAGCTACACATACACACAGTTATCATATCACTCCTAGCTACACATACACACAGTCCTCACATCCCTCCTAGCTACACATACACACAGTTATCATATCACTCCTAGCTACACATACACACAGTTATCATATCACTCCTAGCTACACATACACACAGTCCTCATATCCCTCCTAGCTACACATACACACAGTTATCATATCACTCCTAGCTACACATACACACAGTCCTCATATCCCTCCTAGTTACACATACACACAGTCCTCATATCACTCCTAGCTACACATACACACAGACCTCATATCCCTCCTAGCTACACATACACACAGTTATCATATCACTCCTAGCTACACATACACACAGTTATCATATCACTCCTAGCTACACATACACACAGTTATCATATCACTCCTAGCTACACATACACACAGTCCTCATATCCCTCCTAGCTACACATACACACAGTCCTCATATCCCTCCTAGTTACACATACACACAGTCCTCATATCACTCCTAGCTACACATACACACAGTCCTCATATCACTCCTAGCTACACATACACACAGACCTCATATCCCTCCTAGCTACACATACACACAGTTATCATATCACTCCTAGCTACACATACACACAGTCCTCATATCCCTCCTAGCTACACATACACACAGTTATCATATCACTCCTAGCTACACATACACACAGTCCTCATATCCCTCCTAGCTACACATACACACAGTTATCATATCACTCCTAGCTACACATACACACAGTCCTCATATCCCTCCTAGTTACACATACACACAGTCCTCATATCCCTCCTAGTTACACATACACACTGTGCATGTTATGTAGCTCTCCACCTTGCTATCTGAAACAATAGCTATCAATATAACGTTAGCAACTCTAACTTGCTAGCTAGCTAACGCTAACGTTAATGTAGCATGAGCTCGTCGTAATAACACAATAAACGTGACATGGTTGGACTTGTGGTCGGCAGAAAAACTTGGTGTAGTTTTATCAAAGATGCGGAATTGTAAACATGCTACTGTAAACATAAACAAACATTCTTAAACTTACCCATGCAGACGCATCTCGACCGATCTCATAGTTAATTCCGTTGAATAGCGCGGTGTTTTCACCGGTGAGCAGAGACTGAATCAACTGGTTTAACAAAGTTCCTGTACTCGTTCATTAGATCCAATGCATTCATCTCTTTCTGATCCAGAGTGCAACCAGATGATAATCCCATTGAAAGTGTAAACAGCCAGTGCGTCGCTTCAAACACTCCCCCAATGTAAATCTCTGCGGGCTGCAGTCTAGGTTTGATTCACATGCAAATACAGTAATTACGCCCCCGTTTCATTGAAATAAAGTCTGTGAACAACCTAAATTTAAACACAGGATTGACACTATTTTAGATATTCTAACTGTTCGTTTTTATAGTAAACAAGTACTTATACATTCAATTTATAATAATGTGAAGAAAAGAAAAAACACATACAAAAAATTAAAAAAACTCTAGAACGTCTAGCCGAGAAGGGGGCGGGCCGAGTTGTGGTCACTAGCGCTGCCAGGTGACACATATGTCATGCACATGTATTGTATATGTTAATAAAATTGCATTTATCTTTAGTCCTAATTCTGTCACTGTTTGATGTCACAAAGAAGGGTGTATCCGAAAGCTGCCTACAACATTTGTAACATGTGATGAAAAAGTAAACAAATAATTAACTGTATTAGACACTTGTTAATGCTGAATAGGCTTCACTTTAGATTAGGGCCCACGATAGCATCTGCAAATGATTTATAGATGTTTTATGAATGTCTTAACTAGGGATGTCCCGATCCGATCACGTGATTTTCCGAAGATCGGGATCGGCAAAAAAATAAATAAAAATCGGAATTGTTTTTATTGTTTTTTTTATTTTAAATTATAATTTTTTTTTCAACAAACATGACCATGTTCACGTCTAAAACTCATACTGAGGCCTTAGTTTTGGTTTTAAATTGCATATCATAATTAATTTATTTATTGTCACACAGAGCAGAAGAATTTTGCCAAAACAACGGCAGACCAGCCACACTCTCAGACCCAAACACATTTCCTTTGATTTAATTATACATCAAATGATTTATGTCAAGGATTGCAATGCCTTGCTTGAATAAAGTTAACTTTTGACCTGGATAACGTCAACATTCAGGGTGAATGTAATGTGAGAAATTGGGATACATTTTTTTTTTCTTTTTATCGGATTGGGAAAGATCGGTATCGGTAGATACTCAAAATCACATGATCGGGATCGGATCGGGAGCAAACAAATTTGATCGGGACATCCCTAGTCTTAACTAATCATTTGTTGAACATGAAAAATAAATGAAGATACAGTATAGTCGTTTTTTCATATACATTTTTCAAAGCATCTACAAATGTGTTACTACACATTAAACAACATTATTTAATGATGAACAAATCAAGTACAAACAATGTTGATAATGAGTTATAAATAATGTAGAACTAATCTGTAAATGTTATACAAATATAGTTATAAATGATTTAATAATCATTTATGAATGTATATAAATGGTTTGTTCATGATTAGTTCATTATCCACTAATGCGTTATAAATACTTTGTAAATGGTATACAAATATAGTTATAAATGATTTAATAATCATTTATGAATGTATATAAATGGTTTGTTCATGATTAGTTTATTATCTACAAATACCTTATAAATGTATTATAACAGGGTGTTATTATAAAGTGCTACCGAAAAGGTTACTTGAGTTGAAATGAACTGAAGATGCACTCACTAGAATGAGTTCATCTGACTCCAGTATAAACTGGTTTTGCTAAAAACAATGAAACCGGCCAAGAAAACTTGTAAGAAGTGCGCAGTTTATGACAAAACTGGCGATGAACATACACACACCTAGCAAGCTCAAGCTCCACCAATGAAATAGTAGACTGCCGATCTTACCAATGGGAAAATGACCCTCCTATGGTTGTAAACGTGCCAAGAATGAGAGTATAAGTATAAGCCTCCGAGATTATGATGTTTAGGACTTGTTGAATTTTATTGTTAACTCATTGAATAAACTGTTCCTCAAACCGCGGAGATCCGACCTGAACACAGCCTGCCGTGTCTTTCTTCATTTCTGATTTTTATACTATACCGCATAAAGTCAGTGTGCTTCAACAGTGTCAATATTGACAGTGTCAATTCTCAAGTAAATGAGAAAGATGAAGGATTTGTCACAATGCACATAAACGGCAAATCTACAGAGTTTAAAGTTGACACAGGAGCTAAATGTAATGTTATGTCAATAGAGACTTTCAAAAGAGTGACTAATGGAGAGCAATTTGTGCAGCAGAAGAAAACTGCAAACCTTGTTGCTTACGGAGGCACTAAAATTGAGACCAAAGGTCTTGTCACACTATCGTGCTGTTTAAAGGAGCAGCAACACACACTGCCTTTCTTCATAGTGGACAGAGATGTGCAACCACTACTTCGTGCATGTATGGACATGGGGATTGTTCAAATGAGCCTAGACGTCCACCAAGTCACCATGGAGAATAACACAGATTTCAAAACACAGATTCTAACACATTATAAAGATGTGTTCAGTGATGAGCTTGGAGAACTCCCAGTCATATTCCATGACGCTGGATCCCAGCATACAGCCTGTGGTCCGACCAGCCCACCGCATCCCTGCAGCGATGCAAGAGAGGGTTAAAGCGGAATTGGACCGCATGCAAAGCATAGGTGTCATAACACCTGTCTCTGAGCCCACAGACTGGGTTTCATCTACTGTATGGTGGCAGCACACAAGAAAGACAAACAAGAAATCAGACTGTGCATCAATCCAAAGGACCTCAACACAGCATTTCCTAGGGATGGTAAACTACCTGGCAAAGTACATCACCAGGTTCAGTGACATAGCAGTGCCACTGAGGAAGCTGACCCACAAGGAGACGGCGTGGTGCTGGTACCAGCAGCACCAGGAGGCATTTGAGCGCCTCAAGTCGTGCCTATCCAGCCCACCAGTGTTGATATACTACAACGTCAAGGAGCCAGTCACACTCACATGTGACGCGTCATGCTATGGACTCGGAGCAGCATGCATGCAAAGTGGCAGGCCAGTAGCATTTGCGTCGCGTACCCTCACAGATACTGAGACAAGGTACGCCCAAATAGAAAGAGAGCTTCTAGCTGTCGTATTTGCCTGCACAAAATTCAAGGACTATGTATATGGAAAGCCCACAAATGTGGAAACAGACCACCAACTTCTGGTGACGATCATAAAAAAGCCCATTCACACAGCCCCAGCCCGTCTTCAGAGAATGCTACTCCGTCTACAGAGCTACGACATCAGCCTAGTGTACAAAAAGGGCAAGTACATGTACCTGGATGACACCCTTTCCAGAGCTCCAAACAAACATGTCACCCAGAGCCCTGCTGAAAACGGTGCTTATGAGGTCATGTCGGTGAGTTGCATCTCCACCGCTCGCCTAGAAGAACTCAGAAAGCACACAGCAGAGGATGAGATGTTACAGACCCTCAGCGCGGTCATTCAGAGAGGATGGCCCAACAGAGAAAGCCAGCTCCAGCCTGCTGTCGTTCCCTTCTTCCCTTACAGAGACGAACTCGCAGTGGAGGATGGAATCATCATGAAAGGCCACAAGACAGTCATCCCCCAGTCTCTGCACAGAGAGTACATCAACATCGTGCACAAAGGACACCCAGGTGTTGAAGCCACAAAGCGCAGAGCCAGAGGCATCATATTCTGGCCGGCAATGTCAACTGACATCGCTGAAGAGCTGCTCTCATGTGCAATGTGCAACAGCACCAAGTCCCACCAGCAAAAGGAACCTCTGAAACTTCAATCAGTTCCAGACCTCCCATGGTCTACAGTTGCCACGGACATGTTTGAATGGCATGGTAAACACTACCAAGTGCTAGTAGATTTGTATTCTGGCTGGTACGAAATTGACCTTCTCCACAGCCTGACATCATCGGCTGTGATATCTAAGTTGAAAAGAAAATTTTCAGTCCACGGCTCACCGCACACCCTCTTCTCTGACAATGCTAGACAATACACCAGTCAGAGTTTCAAGGACTTTGCCAAACAATGGGATTTTGTACATACCACCAGCAGCCCAGAGTTCCCACAGTCTAATGGGCTCGCAGAGAGGGTGGTCAGAAGTGCCAAGCAACTGATGGAGAAATCTCATAGAGATGGAACCAATGTTTTTTTCAATCTCCTGAACCTCAGGAACGTCCCCCGTGACTCAACACTAGGCTCCCTTGCTGAACGTCTGATGTCACGGCAGACACGCGCAGCCATTCCAGTGTGTAGAAAACTACTGGAACCAGCCCCCAAGGACGCCCGGCGAGTCAGCGCCCAGCTCCTCAACAGAAGGCTCACTCCGAAGCACCACTTCGACAAGTCAAGTCGCCCACTACCGCCTTTAACAGAGGGACAGGTGGTCCGTATGCAGACCCCGAAAGGATACGACCGACTTGGGACTGTGAAGGAGAAGAGCAAAGAGCCGCGCTCCTACGTCATCCAGTCCAACGGGAAGACATACAGGAGGAATCGCCGTCACATCCTTCCTGTCACAGAACCACCACCACCACGGTTCCACGCAGAGGAACCAGACTCCCAGAACACCGGCTCCTCTACAGTGAACAATGCACCCTACACGCCACTATCACCAGGGCCAAACAACATGCAACACACACACTCTCCCCGGCTGACACACCCAGCACGCTTCCCAGCTGAGAACAGTAACGCACAATATACAACACGTGCAGGCCGCATCTGCAAGCCAAACCCCAAGTATATGCAGTAGATTGTATTGAAAAAAAAATAAAGAAAATTAGTAAAGAAAACTGATGTGTATAACATGGTTAATGTAGAATGCCATGCCAATGTGTCAATATTATTTGCAATAAGTTGTTCCACTTTTTTTTGTATCCACTTTTTCTCCCATTTTCTATTTTTCTCCCATCCCAATTTTGTATCATCCAATTCAACCCTCCCCTGTCTCGAACGCTGTTTCTTGCCTCCCACAAGCCGGCTGCAATGTGGACTAAGTCATATATAGCACGAGTCCCCTCCGATACTCAAGGTAACAGCAGTCGCATCTTTCCACCTGCGCGGCGCGATCTTTCAGCGTCAGGGGTCTGCGCTTTGGAGGGGCGCCGCCCCCATCGCTTCCTGATTCTACTGCGCAGGCACACCAACCGACCTGTAGGAGTCGCTGTCCACAACGCCGGATCCCCACCCATCAGTTTTTCCCACCCCCTAATACTGCCAATTGTATTAGTACGGACGACCAGCTAAACTGAAAGCAATGTGGAGCGCTGGGCTCGAACAGGCGAACCCAGCGTCTCCAGCATTCGTGGTGAGCGCCTTGCCCACTGCACCACGTAGCCGCCACAATAAGTTGTTCCACTTATGCACTTATGGTGATTCCAAGTTTTATGAATGCACTACTTCTCAAAGTGATATATACTCGTCCACCTTTGTCAACAGATGGATAGTTTTAAGTTTGTCTAAGAGTATCTTCATTTAATTGTTTACTGGAAATTGTAGAATTCAAAGTAAAAGAAATGTTCTGTGATGTTAACATTCACCTAGTGATACAGTATTTTGTTATACGAGATTTGAGCTAAAGGGAAAGGATGTAGATCATTGGCTGAATGATTATATCCAGTTTGCCTATTGGCTACTACGGGCCACCGTACCGCTAGTGCGACTGCGTACAAACTGCCTCGCTACTATGAACCTGTTCTCACCGTCACGTCACAACTAGATGTTTAATAAGCCTACGGTTTGATATACCCAAGTGTGTTTATTGACTCACACGCAACTGAGGTACATATTAACACAGTTTACAGACGGACTGCCCTAATGATGAAGGATAAGCTATATGTTGACAAATACCAATGAACATTCTTGTAACAGTAGTCTGGAGATCCAATGCAACCCTTGAGTTATTGTAACCATTCAGTTTTTTTGATCAACGGCAAGAGTTTTTATAAAGCAGCCATCGTCTGCTTCTGTTAACACTTTGATTGCCCAACCCGAGCGGGTTGAATGCCCACTCACGAGAATTCTCGTATTTTTTTATTTTTTTTTATTAGCGATAAAAATCATAAATCATATTTCATCAACCGAGTCTACCGTTGGAAATTCAACCACTCCAGGCGCTCAGATGTGAAAAAAGCGCCCCCTATCGTCGCCCAGATGGTAATTCACCCTTTTAGATTGAACTCAATGAAAATGAATGAGAAAAAAAATCCCTGACTCCACATTTTACTTCTCACTCACGCAGCCGGGGTCGATCAGCTCCACTAGTGAGCCTCAGAGCTGCGGGGATTATGTGTTTTTACAGTATACACGGTGAATCAATAAAAGGATCGATTTTTTTGAATGGCGATCAGGAATTGGAATAATCCATTTGGATACCATCTGATCTCAGGTAAGGACTAAGGAATCTATGTTACCAGTCTTAGGATAATCAGACTAGTTTTCACGGAGATATAAGCTTTTATGTGATTATGTGATAATGCTGATTGACTGTGCGAGCGGTCAGGAAATAGGAGAATCGATTTTCAGCTTGCGGCCAGAGCGTACGTGCCTGCACATGTACTATCGATAATCTAGCGTTTATTTGAGGGCGATTCATAAATAGGCCGAAAAATTACAACGTTCTAGAATATTCCAGTAAAGGGCGATTATCATGGAATGTCTTCATTTTTCCATGAAAACGAGTGCTTTTCAAAATGCTAGAAAACGGAAATGAAGCGATAAAAAAACAATCTGCTACGACAATGTTGACTGGAAAATGAGTCTTTGATAAGCGACGGGCAGATTGGACACATAGCCATAATTTAAAACATAGATTAGGCGATATTAACGTTAACATTGAAGTGGTACTGGGCATTCAAGGAGGTAAAAAGGAATTAAGCTTGGCATGGGCAGTGAAAGTGTTAATAAACTACCACAATTCAGGAGTGCATGTCTGGACCTCCATTTCTTACCAAGAAGGGTACAGTTTGGTTGATACCAACGCAAGTACAGAGGACAGTATCAGAATCGCTGATACTACACTATCATGAAAACTTTCAACCACATGCACGCACCCCCACACCTGCCTGGCCACGCCCACATCTGCTCACACATAAGCGGGGCCATGGCCATACTACCAGCTCCTTTCCTACTTTCACCACCTGGAAGTATGTGCAGGCCACCCCTTCAGATCAAGTGCTGAAGTAGTTAGTTAGTTATAGGAGCTGTGTTGGCATTGTCTTTTGTTTTTCCCTCTCACTCATTTATGGGAGAAAGAAAGAATAATGTCATCACCACCGGAGAGTCTAGAGGATTATTCTGACCTCCACCGGCACTTCACATTCGGGCTTCCTCGGGCGTAGTGGGGCTTTCCTGCTCCATGTTTGTGGCAGGCAGGTGAGCCTCAGCGGCGGCTGGAGGAGAGTGTGCGTCGCTGGGCAGTTCCCCCGCCAGCGTTGCTCTCCGGCTGTGCAGCTGGATACTATTGGCGCGAGAGGTCGGCTGGTCCGACGGTCTCTCTGGTGGGTGGTGTCTTGCGGCGCGGGCTCTCCGCCTCTGCTCGCTCACGTCAATTGGCGGTGAGCGGCGGGGGCGGACGGTCTAAACAGATGTGTCAGTTGTGCGGGTCGGCTGCTCAGGCATACGCCCCGCAGAACAGTCGGCTCCAGGCGAGGATTCCTCCGTTACCTCTCCATCGCGTCCGATACAGATACAGTAACTGGCCGTTAGCCTGTAGCTAACCATTAGCCGGTAGCTAACCGCTGGCCTATGACTAGCCGTTAGCCTGTAGCTAACCGCTGGCCTATGACTAGCCGTTAGCCTGTAGCTAGCCGTTATCTTGTAGCTAGCCGTTAGCCTGTAAACGTCCGATGGCGGGGAGTTCTTGTTTGACGCCCCACGGCGACAGAGCTCTCTCCCCTCGGGCAGAGTGTGCTTTGTTTTCCTGAGAGCCCCGTACTCCGAGTCTGGGTTCAAGTCCCACCTCCGAGGCGGGATGCTCTACTACTGAGCCCCCCTCCGCGAGGGATGCGAGCTTGCGTGTTTTTTGTCCCCGAGCTTAGGGCGGCAGTGGCCCGCATAAACGGGGCTCCACTGCCGACGCCACTGTATCTCTGGCAACGCCGTCCTGTGAGGGAGGCGAGCGTTGTCTGCCTTTTCTTTGGGCTAGGCAGTGGGGTATCTGGAGTGACCAGGCCTGCATCGCTATTCTCTACCTTACGCAGCTTCAGTAGCTAGCCGTTAGCCTGTAGCTGGCCGCTAGCCTGTAGCTAACCACTGGCCGGTAGCTAGCCGTTAGCCGGTAGCTGGCCCTTAGCCGGTAGCTAACGGTTGGCCTGTAAGAGCTAGCCGTTAGCTTGTTGCTAGCCGTTAGCCTGTAGCTGGCCTTTAGCCGGTAGCTAACGGTTGGCCTGTAAGAGCTAGCCGTTAGCTTGTTGCTTACCATTAGCGATAGCCGCGGGGAGATAGCGGGCCCTGAACACTCTGATTCGGCGTCATCTCTGGCAGAAGATGTCGTCAGCCTGCACCGCGGCCAGCCGCAGGATATGGGCGAAACGCCGGAGCAGGACTCCAGCCGTTGCCACTACTGGCCCCGCCAGCAAGAGGCCTGGTCATTGTTGCGGCCAGTTGTCCTGCGCCCGGGGGTACAGGTAATGAGCTCAGAGAAAGTGGGACACATTACCCCTTTTGCCCCCCCCCCCCCCATAATGATTTTGGTTAATAACATGAAGGGTCCCTCCTAAGAAGCGGGACTGTTTTTTGTTTAACCCTTGAGGCACCTTAGTCGCAGAACTGGTCAAATGGGTTAGGGTTAGGGTTTTATTCACATGTGTTTGTGGATAGCATTGGCTAGATTTTATGTATATGCCAAAAAAGGAGCTCAGTATCACATCTTGGACTCCAGTGATGGGAATAACAGCGCTATAAGTAACGGCGTTACTAACGGCGTTAGTTTTTTCAGTAACGAGTAATCTAACTCTTCCAATCTCAATAACGCCGTTACCGCTACTGCAAATAAATCCGGCGCGTTACTATGAATTAATTAATTCTTTCATCAGACAGATATCTGCGCTGAGAGGCAATATGTTCTTCCTTGTTTAGTGGGCAGTGCGCGAGTCAAGCGGATACATGCTGATGATTGGCTGAGGCTGAGTAAAATGTCATGGTAAGCCAATCAGAGGTAGAGGTGGGCGGGTCTAACGCATCCAGAGTCTGAGCCACAACACAAGCGATTCATTCAGCGTGAGACCGCGGGTCCGTGTGGTGTACGGTTTGAGCCCAAATAATCCAAAACGAATCCAACGGAACAACATAATAAGCGAGCAGTCAGTGTGAGACCGCGGTTCACTCTTGTTGTGTTGCAGCGCAGGGCAGTAGTGGCTCTACTGCTGACAGGCTCAACCATAGATATATAGTTCTATATATATCTATGGGCTCAACATACTGTAGTGCTGCACTTCCTGGTTTAATAGCACAGTCTGGTGCGCAGAGATATATATATGTATGTCATGCATGTCTTAAATGTCATGATTAGATTAGTTTAGAATGATTCGATTAGATTCTTATATCTGTATGTTGTGTATGTCATGAATTGAAAATGGGGGACCCTGATGTAAACAAGACGAAAGTATTTCTCTGATCTGCATCCCCTTAACAATTGTGTGTATTGAGCCGTAGTGCTGTACCCATTCTGCAATCTGTTAATTAAAATGTTCAATCAATCAGTATATATTTGTTATTTATTTTTGGTATAGTGCTTAACAAGCATAATTTAATGTTGCCCAGTTGTGGCCTGTTGAGGGGCAATACATATCAAAAGTTCCAAAACATCTATTGTATTTGTATGATCCACTATATAAACATAGTAATTATAATATCTACATAC
Source organism: Notolepis coatsorum (assembly GCF_963971535.1). Classification (NCBI taxonomy): domain Eukaryota; kingdom Metazoa; phylum Chordata; class Actinopteri; order Aulopiformes; family Paralepididae; genus Notolepis; species Notolepis coatsorum. Next base: position 49,057,874 of record NC_140167.1, read on the forward strand.
ATGGCATTTGATTGGAGGCTAGTCTCACTTTGTCCCACATTAAAATTGTTTATGTAAAAAAATTAAAAATGAAAGTAACGCAATAGTTACTTTCTGAAGTAACTAGTTACTTTTATAATTTGTAACTGAGTAAGTAATTTAGTTACTTTTTGGAAGAAGTAACTAGTAACTGTAACTAGTTACTTTTTAAAAGTAACTTGCCCAACACTGTTGGACTCACATTACAATAATCCATGTTTGTTTTTGAAAAACAATCACTATTAAGCGCATGAACAACAAGTGTCACACCTTTCACCCTAGTCGCAGAACTGGACAGGTTAGGGTTAGGGTTAGGGTTAGAGTTAGGGTTAGGGAACAATACATGAAAAAGATATGTTTTACTGAGATCGCAGTTTCGGTCACTAGGGAGACAGGTAGTGGGTGTTTTAAAGATTGACTCAAGGGTTAAGGTTAATAGAAAATGAGTATCACACACACACATACACACACACAGATATGTAATATAGTTGTAAATATGAGGAAAAGCAAGACGCCTAGTATTAGTATTTCAATGTTGTAACAATGATATTATTATTTTCTTTACTTGTTTTGAATAAATGTTTAAATATAACCTATTCATGGTGTAATTTTTAATGGGAAAAAGTAGCACGCATGTATGGGGGTAAGCTGATATTTGAGCTTCACTGTGGAAACTTGAAGCATCCAGGTCACATACACTGAGAATATACTTCAGTGAGGTAGGAGACAGCATGCAAACTTCTGGATTTTTCAATGAGGGACATGCCAATACTGCATTGGTAAAGGGAAGGGTCCTTAAATATATGTGGTTTTTGTATTACTAATCAACCATTTCCTACTGTATTTCCGGTAATGTACGGTCATAGGCAGATAGTGGGGTAGCTCTGGCAGAATACTGGGTCAGTACCAGTATGGGACTTTCATCATTTAAGGGGCATATTCAGTAGTTTTACCCCTTAAAAAACACTTAAATTGCGCATACATCCAAGTTCAGGGGTATGTTCCATCAATTAAGGGGCATATTCAGTAGCTTTACCCCTTAAAAACACTTACAGCCAGCCCTAACTGCCTCTCTGACGGTGTGGATTCTAAACTGCATTTAGTAACGGTGTGGATTCTACTTTCAATTGCCTCTTTGGCGGTGTGGATTCTACTTTCTTCAATATACTTGACTCCCTACTCAAACTACAATGGATCAACTAGTAAGCTGGGGATTTGCAGCAGTTGATCGAATCTTCTCTTCAAGAAAGCAAAGTGCAACGGATCCGCTGTGTCCAGTCGGGACATTCCAAGCGGGGTTTGCAATTGACAGTTGGAATAAATGGCGATCAATATGCCTATATTCTATTGAAATGGAAGATGTTGAGGATTTGTACATCCTCGTCATCCTTATGTTCGGTTTGGGAGCGATCGCAATTTGGATTTGGATATGCACAAGAGTATTCGGGAAAGGAGATAATCAAAAGGATGATAGCCGTATGGACCGCTGTCTTCAAGCGGTGGCCAGGCTTGAAATCTCCCACATGGAACTTGCTAAAAGACTCGCAGTCCATTCATCGGAGAGGTCAAGTCATGTTGGGGGTCGCGCAGGACATTAGGAACGCGACAAAAAAAGATTGATTTAAATTGATGCTTTCAGGAATCATTGTAACCTGATGCAACCCCCCCGCCACACACTCAACTCAAGTCTGTGGAAGAAACGAAGAATGTTCGAGGTCACTGATAGGCCACGCTGGAGAATAAGTCAAGATAACAACTGGGTTGCGGCGACCTTACCCGACATCGAGCCAGGGACAGAGTGAAACTGTCTGGAATAGATAAGATGGATGTTCTATCATTTAAGGGGCATATTCAGTAGTGTTACCCCTTAAAACCACGTTTAAACCATGCCTAAATTCCCTGAATAACAATACATTTAATTCAGGGGTGAAGTAAGGACACATTAAGGCTAACTGGACACCTTAGAATGTACTTACTTTACCCCTTAATATTAATAAGTAAGGTATTTTTTAAGGGGTATTCAGGGGTGATTTCAGTCGTTTTTCCCCTTAAAAAGTCTTAATCTGTGCACCATTTCCAAAAATCCCTTAATAAAATAGCTAACTTTTTAAGGTAGAACATAAGGGTTTATAGGTGTACAATTAAGGGGGTTGGTTTTGTAGTGACTACAATAGGACTTCACTCCTGCAATACGCCTTAAGATGAAAATTATTTTCCAAGTGCGCTTTTACTTTTAGCAAAAGCTGTCTGCAATGTCCTCTCCCTCCCACGCAGATGCTAAAAAAACGTTTTGTTCTAATCATCACATCCTGCCAGTCTGCTTACGTCGGGGGTGGTCCGGGGGTGGGATGGGGGGTTGTTGGGGGTGTCAAAACTATTTGCGATTCCATATTTAATGTGTTTGTGGGCGAGGTGAGCGTTTTTTTTTCTTTTTGTTTTTGAGTAAACACCTACCTACATACCAGCCAGTGTCAGAAAAAAAAGAATCCATAACACTAAGAAGTATACTGAGTACTGACAAAGTTAAAATGACAGATTCAGTGTTAAGGCGAACTACGATTTGACTTTGACCTGCTCTTTACTGAAATGATTACTGAATACTAATGGTGTAACGGTACACAAAAACCACGGTACGGTACGTACTGTTCCTCGGTTTTGAAGTCATGGTTCGGTACGGGTTTTCGGTACAGTGGGGGAAAGTTTGGCACTCAGGGGTGATGTAGTGTGCAGTAACTAATTGTACTTGTAGGGCTGTCAACGAATATTCTATATTGAAATTAATAATCGACTTGTAAAAAAAAAAAAAATAATAATAATAATTATATTAGATTGTGAAAAAAACAGCCCCCGGTGGGTGGTCGTTAGTGGTTAACATACCGTTATATTCGTTCGGTACACTACACAGCCGTTCGGTACGGTACGGTACACACTGAAGCGGTTCGGTTCGGTACGGATACGTGTACCTTTACACCCCTACTGAATACCTACTATTTAAAACTTTGTGTGATGTAATGCTCCTCACGGTCGCCGGAAGCCACTCCCCCACGGGCTACACAGGCAGCAGGCTGCACTTCTTATTTCCTTTTCTCAGTCAAAAGACGCTGCTTGTTTTCTCCTTCACGGGCAGATGGCCGATAGTTGACCACATGTCCCATTGTATACAGAACCTGGATCATGACCGGTTGATTCCTCGAGAGTTACCCTGACGAAGACTTCAGTCACAACACATTGACAGTGTTGTGAAGAAGGCACGACAACGCCTCTACTTCCTCAGGCGCCTAAGGAAATTCCAAGTCAGTCAGAAGATCCTTAAGAACTTCTACTCATGTACAATAGAGAGCATCCTGACTGGCAACATCACCTCCTGGTTTGGGAATAGCACTGCACAAGACCGAAGCAGACTACAGAGAGTGACACGTTCAGCCGAACGCACAATTGGAGGGGGGCTTCCCACCCTCCAGAACATTTACAACAAGCGGTGCAGGGGTAAGGCTAAGAGAATCATCAAGGACTCCAGCCACCCAAACAACTGCCTCTTTGAACTGCTGCGGTCAGGCAAGCAATACCGGAGTCTCATGGCGAGCACAGAAAGACTCAGAAGAAGCTTCTATCCCCAGGCCATCAGGCTGCTCAACGAACAATAAACACTATGCAACAACCATCAAATGCACACAGCACACACATCCACACGCACACACTCACTTTAAACAAACAACACACTGCAGCTCCCACTCTCCACACTTTAGATCACCTAAACACACTTTATATTTATTGGTAAAGGATTTGCACTACAACTCGTACACCTTACTGTAAATTGTACCTAAATTGTACCTCATCCCATTTCTGCTTTGCACTATATAGTATTGTATATTAGTACATTGCATAGTATATTGTATATTGTATGGTAACTCAGTTACTTCTATTCTGCATCGAACATTGTACATATGTCTATACTGAACACTGTGACTTCTATTTTTACTTCTATTTTACATGCTATACTATTTTATTTTATTTCATACTTATCTTGTCTAGCACAGTCTCTGGAGCGTAAGAGTAAGAAACATTTTGTATAAAAGTATTCTGTACTTCTGTATGACAACTATTAAAGAAACTTGAAACTTGAAACTTGATGACAAATGTGGATATTCTCTGCCCGTAAAGTGATTTTCCATTTTTATGAAACAAGCTACCTCCAGATCATTGTGACCAGGTGGTTCTAAGATATTTTTGTGGAACGTCGGTAGCAGGTATGAAGATATGACTTCATTCTGGCACTGTGCTCACAAGGTACTGTGATTTAACGCAATGACGCAATGCAGTCTTTTCTGTTTCCTTTCTCTTTCAGTGGCGGCTCTACCACTAGGGGTGCTAGGGCGCCGACCCACCTGTTGACCCACCTGTTAAATCAGAGAAGAAGAAAAAAAAACGTTTTAGTTTTTTGTTTTATAGCCCTATAAATAATATAAACATGTTTAAAATTAATAATATTTACTCGTTTTAAGTATGTTTGTATTTCCAATGCACAATATAACGTTATTATATAAAATAAAAAACACTCGTTTTCCTGAGCAGGAAGTGACGCACTTTTTTTTTATTTTTTTATTTTTTCGTATTTCACGGCCCGGGCTAGACGCGATAGCGCTCTGAGTGCGCGTCACAGTTGGATCGCTGTATCCGTCACAGCCAATCAGTGCGTAACGCGTTGTGCGTTGAAATATGACTATTATGTTGGAATCCGGGCGCGATTTGAAGCGGTCTAGGCAGCAGCGTGAAGAATTTCCGTAGCCGCATTTTCGTGGAGACGCTCTCTGATTGGCCGACGCGATGCCAGTACTTTTTTCCGTAGCCGCATTTCTCGGGTTGGCTTAGAGAGAATGCGCCAGGAGGAGGTAGTTCTTGGTCGGATCACAGCAGTTCAGTCGACTCGTCAACAACAACAGCAACCAGTTCACAATAGAGAAAAAGAAAAGACGCCTTCGGTTTATTCAAGGACTGTGTTGTGAACTTGTGATTCAGTCTGGAGTCTGGACAGTGGCCAGTGAGTGGAATGGATATACATCGACAACAGTCTGGGGGACAGTCAGTGGACATACACTTTTTGGACCACGTTTCAATTAAACAAAGTGAGTTAATTCTCTCTCTCTCTCTCTCTCTCTTAGCCAACTCAGCTAACTTTAGCTGCTGTTAGCCACTCAGCTAATGCTTAACTAACGCTCTCTCTCTCTCTCTCTCTCTCTCTCTCTCTCTCTCTCTCTCTCTCTCTCTCTCTCTCTCTCTCTCTCTCTCTCTCTCTCTCTCTGTTATGCTGCACCCGCCGTGGTCTCTCTCTCTCTCTCTCTCTCTCTCGCTCTCGCTCT
>NC_140167.1:49065948-49245948 GCF_963971535.1 Notolepis coatsorum
TTGCAAGCAAGTCATTGATAAGTGAGGGGTGTTTTAGACCCATAGCCATAATTTAAGATATAGTTTAAGCCTTCGCAAATTTCCCTGACCTCCCATTGACTTCAGTGCTGGCACTCTAGCCCATATGGTCAAAGGGACGTGGCACTCAGTGTTAAGGTATCTTTTGGTAGAGCTGGTCAAAGCTCTGGTTCGTTGCGCGGTGGGTTTGTAGAACCCTATCTTTTGTATTCACCTTTATTGTAGAGCTGTACATTTAGTGTTTTGTAGAGCTGTGGCTTTTTGGTATCTTTTGTGTGAGGGCAGAGGGTGAGACCTATAAACACATGAAGGGTGCCGTGACTGAAAAAAAAAGTTGAGAAACGCTGGTATATGGTGTGGCTCTTTGTGGTACCACAGTAATTTTTGTGGCTTTTAGTCTCTGACTGGTTGGCCACCCCTGATATAAAGCATTTATTTTCTTACAATGTATACACACTAATAAAAAATGTACGATATATTTGATCATAACACATAAACAAAATCCTAAACTCAAATCATCACTTTATACAGATCACTATCCCGTCCCTGTGATACTTGGTGTTAAATGAAAATAGCTCAGCAGCAATCACACAGCTAGTTGTGTGTAGAGCTCCATATGAGAACGAGAACCCTGTATGGTGCCGCAGACCGGAGCGGAGCTGAGGGTGATTATAATGGGGAGAGAACATACAACTGAGAAAGATATGCTACTCGCAGGTAATTGTGTTGACACATTATGAATAAAGGCTATAGGCCTCTGGGAAAGGGGGGTGGCATAATGAGAAGCATGTAAGTGAGTATAATGAGTTAAGTGCCCCACGATGTTTAGAGATCTAATTCAAATGGATAGTGTGAGGTGAACCGCCTTTGCTAATTCAGTCTGTATAGTTTGTTTGTCCCTCTTGCATTTGCTCTATGCACCGATCCCTGATTTTTACTATCCTTGCTCCTTCTATAGCAGGGGTCTCAAACTCGCGGCCCGCGGGCCAATTGCGGCCCGAGAGATGATATTTTGCGGCCCCCTACTTGACATCAAAGTTTAGTGTTAATGCGGCCCGCGCGCAACTGTTTGCAGAGTCGTTGCGCGAGAGTTGGACGTTTTATTTATTGTATCACTTGTAGGCTACCATAGCGCAGGCTCATGACAGCAACGTTATGTTAGTGACTTGGTTGAAAAGTGATTCCGGAGTGATATCAAGTAAAGTGGAAGGCAAATGCATCCTCGCTATCTCCTCTGACTGCGATCAGTGCTCTGCATGTCCGGCTGCACTGCCACACTGTCTGTCTGTGTCTGTGTACGGGTCTGGTCCAATCACATTCAGCATCCCGTCAGTGTTTTCCCCCCTCACCCACAGTCTGCGAATCAGATGCAGAGTAGGGGAGTAGGGTGGGTCTTCACGGAATGCAAGTCGTCTCTCTCTTTCAGTCAGAGCAGAGTTGACAGCGCATCTACAGTAAACTCGCTCCCAGTTTTATCTCTGTGAGATAAATGTAGCTACTAGCCTAGTTTCGCCAGCAGGCAGCCAGCAGAAAAATGTGGCATTTTCAAAGATGGTCAGTAAAAGAAAAGTCGACTGCAATTCAAAGGTGAATGGACTGAAAAATATGCGTTCATCCTGAGTCCCAGCACCAAACCAATGTGACTATATGCCAAGAAACTGTAGCTCTTGTGAAGGGTGGCAATTTGAAAATAATGTATGACTGAGTGATGGAGACCATGTTTGAAGGCAAACAAAAGCAAATCCCCCTCAGATCGTACAGCAACCAGAATAACTGAAATACTGGCTGGTGATTTGATTAAACAGCTTTGTGATAGAAAAAAATAAATGCACAGTGCATTTCCATAGCTGTGGATGAGTCCACTGACACCACTGAGAAGCCTATATTCTGAAGAACCATTCATGTTCTGAAGAACTGTTCATGTTCTGAAATGTTATTGCTAAAGATTGAGAAGATTGGATCAGTTGTACTTTTTTTTTAATACTTGAAACCCTTTTTTTGTGGAATATTTGATGCGGCCAAGCCTCACCCAGACTCTACCTCCAGCGGCGCCCAGGTATATTGAGTTTGACATCCCTGTTCTATAGAATATAGTAAGTAGCTTTTCAGGAATCTGGGGGGGGGGGGGGGGGGGGGGGGGGACCTAAAATAGCACGTGAGAGCACATCAATGATCAGTGATTACCGTTTCACACGCTGCTTTTTTTCCTAGGGTGGTGAACTTGGAAAACAATGCAACTGCCCTATTAAGCTGTTATTTGTACGAGAGACGTTATTTTGAAAGCAATGTTCAATGTTGGTTCCCAAACTGTGGGGCACGCTTCCCTCGGTGGGCCCAGACGAACAGCAGGCGGAGGAGGGGGGGGGGGGGGGCGTTGTTCCCTACCTACAGTATATGTCTATGCTAGTCTAGTGCAGTGGTTCCCAAAGTCGGGGTCGCGACCCAAAAGTGGGCCGCGAGCAGCCACGGGAGGGCCGCGAGATGATTTAAAAAAATAAAAATAAAAAAATATCATGTTTTTTTTTGTCAGGCCACTGAACTTAGAAGCAGGCCAGGACAGTGTTTCTAGTTGTATTCTAAAATTCTATTCTATTGTATTCTAAAATGTGACTATATGGTTTTATATTAACTTAATAAATAAACAAAAACGAAAAATCTACTTATTTCAACGAACATTTCAAACTAAATAAGAGATTATGCACATAAAACGCTGAAAACAACCGAAGCAACAATAGTATTTTAATGAGGCTATTATTATTATCATTATTATTTTGCAACAAGTTAGCCCTCTCATAAATAGCACATATAAATGAATAACTAACTTTAACTAACTTAATAGGATTGAAGTGATATTTGGCTTAAAAATCGGCAAAAAAAAAAAAAAAAAAAAACGATGTGCATTGGGCCGCGGCTCTCTGACGGCTTATTTTCTGGGTCCCGGCCTGAAAAGTTTGGGAACCCCTGGTCTAGTGGAATGCTGGCACAGCGCTAACACAGTGTGAAGAGAGGTCTGGCTGGAAGAAATCAGAGCGGAACGAAATGTATTCAGATTTAAATACAACGTGTTGCACACAAGAGCGGTAAACAAACACTGTTGCTAGGTCGCCGTCACGTTATATCACCCGTGAAAGTGAGCTAGCTACGGTAGCTGATTCTGTGTTACCTATCCGACCAGGGAGAGAAAAATTGTATCTGAATATTTTTGACACTGTCAGGAACTAAAAGAAAAGCTGACACATGGATATTAAGCGTTCAAGGTGACGTTAAAGATATAATCTGTAATCAAATCAAATCAAATTGATTTGTAAGGCCCGACAACACGCGTTAATGTCCCCATGGGCTGGACGCGTCAGACAGTGACCTCTACACTGTAAAAATATAAATGTTTTTTCACGGGAAATTCACTATTATTTTACAGATTACTTTTGTTTTTCTACTTTAACACTTTCTTTGCCAGGCTTATGTACATCCTTATACCATCCTCTGCCAGCTCTATTTGTCTATGGTGAAGTTCCCCTTCTTTGCAGGGCTATAACTTTTAAAATTGTATTGCTAAATTGACATTACTATGGCCCATTCAACATCGATTATCTATCGTTCAGGAGGTAGGAACGTTATACTTTTTCATTCATAGATTCATACGAAAATACTGTCTAGAATATCGTTTTCTGCAGTAATTCCTAGAACGTGAGTTATAGGCATAAACGCATATATAGATGATCAAGTGCTGTTTGTTGCCGATACACGCTATATAAAAAATTTCAACTGTACATCCTAAACGTTATGACTCATCATGCGCGGATGAACGGGGGGGGGGGGGGGTCGTTTATAATTCTGTGATCGTCAGTAAATGCTTTATGTAGTATGGGTGATATATTGATCAGAGCAGTTTGCATTAATAATAATAAGTCAAGTCAAGAGTTTTATTTGTCACGGCATACAAGTATACAATGAAATGCAGGTGGTCTTGCCCGCAACGATGTGCAATACAGTAGTAACAACATATAATAGAATCCAATAAAACAACATTGTGCAATAAACAGTAACATAGTAGGGCATATCGGTATTTGTACATAAGTTACTTACAGAGCATGGAGGACATGCTAGGTCCTGTGGTAGTGCATACACTGTTAGCTACGGATAAGGCACTGTGTCTTTCTGTACATTGCTATTTTATACAGTCTCAGGTTATACTATACTATTTTTAAAGTGACCTTTCCTTAGTGGCCATAAGTGTGGGCGTGTGCAGCATGAGTGTGTGCTTGCTCATGTTAAAGTGGCTGCTAGTGTGTGAGCGTGTACAGTGTGTGTATCGTGTGAGTGCTCATGTGTGCTTGAGTGTGGAGAGTTGAGTGTTCAAGGCTCTGATGGCCTGGGGGAAAAAGCTGAGCCGAAGCCTCTCTGTCCTAGTAGCGCAGGCGTCTGCCTGACCTCAGCAGCATGAACAGGCTGTTGTTGGGGTGGTGTGGGTCTTTCATTATTCTGCAGGCTCTGGATTTGCACCTCTTGTTGTATAGAACCTGCAGGGGTGGTAGTGCAATACCCGTGGTACGCTCGGCTGAGCGCACCACTCTCTGTAGGGCCTTCTTGTCCTGTGCCGTGCTGTTTCCATACCAGGCAGTGATGTTTCCAGTCAAGATGCTCTCTACAGCTCCGGAGTAGAAGGACTGGAGTATCTTCCCAGATACTCTGAACTTCCTTAACTGTCTCAGGTGGTAGAGGCGCTGCTTCGCCTTTTTTACGACTGAGTCTATGTGTGTTGACCATGTCAGGTTTTACCAATGTTCAGGGAGCAGGCTGTTGTCCTGGCACCAGCGTTCCAGTACCTCAACCTCCTCCCGGTAGGCCTTCTCGTTGTTGTCTGAGATCAGCCCCACCACCACTGTGTCGTCCGCAAACTTCACTATGGAGTTGGAGCTGAACTTGGCCACACAGTCGTGTGTGTATAGTGAGTACAGCAGGGGGCTCAGAACACAGCCCTGGGGGGACCCGCTGCTCAGGGTGATGGTGTTGGAGGTCTGACCCCCCACCCTGACCGCCTGGGGCCTTTCGCTCAGAAAGTCCAGTATCCAGGCGCTCAGAGCGGAGCTCAGACCTAGCTCGATCAGCTTGTCCACCAGTCTGGTGGGGACTATGGTGTTGAACGCTGAGCTGTAGTCAATGAACAACAGTCTCACATAGCCCCCCTTCTGACGGTCCAGGTGAGAGAGGGTGCTGTGCAGTACTTGGGAGACCGCATCGTCAGTGGACCTGTTTGGCCTGTATGCAAATTGCATAGGGTCCATATCACTGGGGAGGGAGGCACAAATGTGATCCTTGACCAGCCTCTCGAAACATTTCATCGCCACAGAGGTGAGTGCCACCGGTCTGTAGTCATTGAGACCTGCTGGGGAGGGTTTCTTTGGTACCGGGATAATGGTGGACATCTTGAAGCAGGCAGGGACCACTGACTCCTTCAGGGATCGATTAAATATGGTGGTGAACACAGGGGCTAGCTGGTTAGCACAGGACTTAAGTATGCATCCTGTTATTCCATCTGGGCCAGCCTCCTTTCTGGTGTTCACCTGCATAAATGCTCTTCTCACACTGTGTACCGTCAATGAGAGAGCGTCCCCGCCCCCCCGCGGATGCCCCCCCCCCCTCCACAACAGCCGGCGCGCTGTTTGAGCTTGTAACATTAACGTTAGTTAGCTATCGTGGTAGCCCCTTTCGTGACCGAGTGCATCATAGTCATGAAAGGGGCTACTATATGTGCTATCAACATGCCGTGACGTGTAGCTTGCTAGCCGGCATGATGCATATGCAGTGCTTTGCCCCACAGGTCTGAGAAGAGGACCTGCGCATTTTACTCGTTCCCCAAACTCTTTTACATGCCCCGATTTAAAATGGTTCACGACAGTAGACATAATGCTAACGTTAACGTTAGCCAGAGCCATATAGCCAGCTTGGTACTATGACCCGGGGATAAGGCAACAGCCTAACAGACCAACAGGCTGCCTAGTGGTACATGTTCTTTTTTTACGACATTAAAAACCTTATAACTACCTTGTTTCAACCAAAAATGCAGTTGTAGCTGGTCCATCAAAGTCTCTCCGACGATTAAACCCATTTGCGTCTTGTAAGGCGTCCATTTGGATCAAGGAAATAGCTTTCTGCACTCATCAAACTCCATTGTAGTGGATCAGAAATAGGGGAAAGTTACCTGCCGTAACGTCACAGCACTGATAGCGTCTGATAAGCTTTTTGATTGGCTCCATACATGTTATTCGTGCGTGGACATTTTTAACCCTTTCTGAGTGGAATTTCCGGCGTCAAATGAAAAAAAATAATCATGAAAATAGATACCAATGATGTAAACTACCCATAATTGAAGAGCAGTGATGAGAATAACGGCGCTATAAGTAACAGCGTTACTAACGCCGTCCAATCTTAATAAAGCCGTTACCGTTACTGCAAAAAAATGCGGCGCGTTACTATGCGTTACTATGAGTAAAGCCGTCAACTAGATCTCTGCGCCGAGACACAATATTTTTTTTTTGGTTAGTGGGCGCTGGGATCGTGTAGTCTTTAACCAACGCACTTGCAGTTCGGCGTTCGCGAGACAAGCGTATAAATGCTGCCGATTGGCTGAGGTTGAGTAAATTTGCATGGTAAGCCAATCAGAGGTAGAGTTGGGGTGGGTGTTCAAAAGCATGTTTACACACAACTTAGAACTTAACAACAAGACAAGCGAGTCACAGTCAACGAGAGACGGGTATGGCGAGCCCAAATGCACCAAAACAAGTAGCCTTCTCTAAATGGAAGTATAGCCATTACTTTTCTCTCCAAGAAATTAAAGGAACAAGTGTAGTGAAATGCACATTATGCCCTGGGCAAAAGTACTTATCCACGTCGGTGTTGAGTAATTCAAACGTACTCAAACATCTTTCAACGTTGCATGCTTCCACGAAATTAGTGGCTAATACCTCCGAAGGAGAAGGAGACAGTGCCACAAAACCTAAGCAACCGAAGCTTGATTTTAAGGATCCACCACACGTTTTGTCTCGGACCGAACTGAACAAACTGGTAGCCATGCAGGTATGTCGTGGAGGATATGCTGCCATTATCTACGGTTGAGTCGGACTCATTCAGGGCACTAGTTGCCAAAATACCGGTCAGAGGAGGAGTAGCCCTACTGTGTAGGAAGACGTTTTCGAACTATATAGAAGCCCAATATACTCAAATGAATGTGGAGCTCAAACAAACGTTTGAGAAGTTAGAATATGTGTCTACAACAGCAGACATATGGACTGCATGTAACAAGAGCTATCTACTGTAGGCGTAACGGCGCATTGGATAAATCCGCAAAGCATGAAGCGAGGTAAGGCAGCCCTGGCATGCAGGAGGTTCAAGGGACGCCATACATACGACAAAATTGCAAAGGAACTTGACCATATCTACTCCTCATATGGGATATCATTCAAAATCACCACAACAGTCACAGATAATGGCTAGAATTTTGTAAAGGCCTTCAAAATGCATCAGCCAGTGGAGCGGGATGACTGATGATGACGAGGATGAGGTGACGTTTACTGACATCAGTGAAGCCTTGCAGACCTGTGTTGTTTTTGATGATGGTGGTGATGAAGACGATACTGTGATCACGTTGCCGCCACATCAGAGATGTGCGTCACACACCCTGAACCTGGTGTCATGCACAGATATTAACAAGTGGTTACTGTCAACACCCGGAACACAACATGTTTACAGAAGTGCTACCACAAAATGCACAGGGTTGTGGAATAAGGCAAGTCGGTCAACGGTGGCTGCAGAGACTGTGCAAGATGGAACTCATTCTATGATGCCCTGGCTTGTATATCTGGGATTCCTATAGTTGAGCTGAACACCATCTCGTCCAAGTTTGGATTGACAGCCATCACAGAACGAGAACACCTTTTCATTAAGGATTACTGTACGGTCATGAAGCCACTTACAGTTGCCTTAGACATTCTTCAGGGAGAAGATCATTGTTTCCATCGCACACTCCTACCCACGCTGGAGACATTGATATCCAAGACTCTGCAACTGAAGAGTGGCCTGCACATCCTAATTGACCTTCCAGAGGCAATTGTCACAGTAAGAACTTTAATTTATTTTAGATCTTCAACAAATTACCCAATACATTTATTTTATTATATGAATGGGAAAAGATAACTATTCTATTCTAGCCTTTACAGTTATGAATCATTATGACTACAGATGAGATGATGGACCTTCAAAGCCTTGTTGTAAAGAAATAGAATGTATAGGCATATAGGGAAATTAATATAGGTTAATGTAAAATTAAATATCTATAAATATGTTCATAATAGTCTATAATGCATATCTCTCTATCTGGATAGGGATAGATACAGATAATATAATATGGACTTTGCATCCTTATGTATCATTTCAGGCAGTCAAAACAAGATTTGCAGAGGTGCTGGAAAGCGAGGATGCTGTCTTGGCTACTGTGACTTTGCCCAAGTTCAAACTACGTTGGCTGCGGACACAGGATAGGAAGGACAAGGCCAAGGCAAGTCTGCTGGCAGAGTGTCTGAAAATTGTCCAAGAAGAAGACCAGCAAGCAGGTACCATCCCACCAACACGCCACCTCAGCACAGACTCTGCCATAGAGGATGAGTTATTTTCCTTTGAGGATGAGGATGACACCTCTGATACTGCTGAAAGTCAAGTTGCAGATTATTTAAAATCAGGAGAACAAGGGATAGACTCTCTTAATGGATTTGCACTGATAAAGAAGATTTCACTCCGGCATAATGCAGCCACTCCATCCAGTGCCCCAGTAGAGAGACTTTTTAGCTTGGGGAAGCTAGTCTTGACTCCACTGAGGAACAGGCAATCTGACCAGAAGTTTGAGAAGCTTTTGGTTTTGAGATACAACCACTGGTTCAATGACAAGAAGGGGTGAATGGATAGCTAGATAGGGTATCTTACATTTTTGGTAAATTGCTTAAAGAGCATAATTTAATTTAGATGTATTGGCTGGCTGCAGCCTCTTGAAGTGAGATTGTCAACAATGGCCAGAGAAAGAGATTTATTTTTATGGAGATGTATTTTTTTTAATGTATTACCTGTTTACATTTGGATTCCTTCGTTTTGCTATACATTGCAATTTTCAGTTACATTGAAAGCACCTCATATTGTTACACTTTTCTACTTTTTCGAGGAAGAAAATACTTGGAAGTACAGTATACTGTATCTACCAATTGTCTGAAGTTTTATTTGCACTACAAAGTTAATTTGTTATTTATTTGTGGTATAGTGCTTTAAAAGCATAATTAAATTTTGCCCAGTTGTGGCCTGTTGAATAAATATCAAAATTCCAAAACATCTATTGTGGTATTTCATTTGTATATCGATTCACTATATAAACATAGTAATTATAATAATATACATACATGGCATTTGATTGGAGGCTAGTCTCACTTTGTCCCACAGCAACATTAAAATAGTTTAGATTTGTGTACATTGTTTATGTTAATAATGTATTGTATTAAGTGCCCATTTCATTATAATATTCAGATTTATCATAAATAATTGAACATGCACATGTATTTTATGTTCCGTTAAAGAGGGGTGGAGGTCGGGTCACATTTGAGCATTAAAAAATTTACTTTCTGAAGTAACTAGTTACTTTTATAATTTGTAACTGAGTAAGTAATTTAGTAACTTTTTGGAAGAAGTAACTAGTAACTGTAACTAGTTACTTTTTTAAAGTAACTTGCCCAACACTGTTGAAGAGTAGGGTTTAACCTGCAAGTGGGCCTTTAAGGGTAAAGATGAAAAATAGCGGGTGGCAAGTTTTTCGCACATAAGCCAGAGCCGTGGATAAAACCCGTTTTTTACACAAACGAGGTTATCGGCTATGGTTGGCGTGCAGGATGTAAAGCTATTACACTACAGGTGTATGTGCTTTCATTTTAGCGCACTATACAACTGGTGTCACAGCTCTGCCTTTCTTATTGCGTCGTATCAGGGGTGAGGTGGTTGAGGGGGGTGGACAAATAACCCCCCCCCCCCCCGGATATAGTTATATCCTTTACGAAACTGATTGGCCGAGAGGTTGTGCCTTTCTACCTATCAGTCTCCCTGACAAAAGTGTTCTCTGTCTCGTCACAGGGAGGGGGGGGGGGATTTCCCTGTCTCCCACACCAAATTAGGATAGTGGGACACAGGATTTCCCCGGCCATTGAAGACGTCACAGGCGCGTTTTCTTATTGGCCAAGATACATGTCCGTGAGTTACAGGGCCTGTGCTACAAAGACCGCTGTTGGTCCTTCTGCTCTGCTCTCTAACAGTAGTGTATATTGGGCCGTTTTGTCTACTTAGTCCAATCTGTTACATGAACCTTTTTCAATTGTTTCACTCACGTTGAGGTCTCTCTGGGAAAACCGCTGTCTTCCCCTATTACATAAACAGCAGGGTTGACACAGTTTTTATTCCCAGGCTCGTCGTATAAGAGCCTGTGTCTGTGTCTCTAGTACCGGCTTCCTGCTGCTCGTCCCAGACAGCAAGGTGAAACATTGTGGGGCTCTTTCTTGTTAGAAATTTGCCGTCACTGTTCTCGGGTTCTTTACGAGCATACACGCTGTTTCATAAATCAGCGTTTGGTCTTACGAGACCGATCAGCACTGGCCCAGGGTGTTTTTCAATGATTGAATCCGCTTTTTTGGACCGCCACGCCTTGGTTGGCCAACATCATAAAAACTGCGTTTTTTTATGCCCGTTAGGTGGGCCACCGGGAGCGGTGCGTTCGCGTACTGACCGTCTTGGTGGCGCCCCCTGTGATGTTTTGGATCTACACACGTACCTACCCCCCTCTTAGGACTGGGGGCGGCGGCGTGACAAGGGCACGGGACTTGTCCTGGTCGCGCCGGACCGGATCAGTTTAACCCGTTGTCCGCTTGGGCGCAGACAAATTCTGGTACCCCGAAGGTACTCCAGCGGGGAAATGCCAGGGCGGGCCGGACGTCACAGGGGTTGATGTCGTGAATGTGTGTGTCATATAGATGCCACTACGAGTTGCCTTTAACAGTGGTGTGCATTGGTCCATACTATGTTGTACCTTTTTGCACAATGTTAGGTGGGTTGGTCCTTCTCCATTGGTTTCACCCCTCCCTCCCTGAAAAACCGGGGATGGTCGGGCGGTGGTCTGGGGCTTGCGGGACGGTGGTCTGGGGCTCGCAGGACTGTGGTCTGGGGCTCGCGGGACGGTGGCCTGGGGCTTGCGGGACGGTGGTCTGGGGCTCGCGGGACGGTGGTCTGGGGCTCGCGGGATGGTGGCCTGGGGCTCGCGGGGACGGTGGTCTGGGGCTCACAGGGCGGTGGTCTGGGGCTCGCAGGGCGGTGGCCTGGGGCTCGCAGGATGGTCCACACACCGCTATCAGTGTTCTTCTTACCCGCCAATGAAGTATTCACCCAAAGACCCAATACCGTGGCAACAACTACCGCACTACCGGTAGAATAAGTGCCAAGAATCGCGGGAAGTGATGCAAACTGCCTTGTCGTGTTTTGAACATTTATGTTGTGTTGATGGAATCACGTTAATATAAAGAGAGATGAAAACAATAGGTTATTTCGATTGATATGAATTGGATAGGTTGTTAGAGGTTAGAGGCAGAACTAGCGAGCAGGCTGCTAGTAGAGGCAGAACTAGCGTAACGCGCTGTTTGGGCGTAGAGAGAGCGTACGTCAGTGGCCAATCAGATTGCAGAACGCGAACGCGGAACTGCAACTTTGTTGGTAAAAGACTACATGTGTCCTGGCCCCCAGGATGTGGCCTGGGGCTGGGGCCTCCTCCTCACCCCGCTGCTACGGCCTTGCCACGGGGTCTGGTTTTTTTTACTCCGACCCCACGATGTTGGGGGCTGTGATGTGTTTTTTTTTGCTTCACGTCCGTTCCCTGGTGGCGTGCGGGATGCGCAACGAGTAGTCGCAGGCCCTTCTAAACAAAGGTGACTCTTGCAGTCTGCTCACCCTGTGCGTTGAGGTACTGTTCCCTCTTCGCACAGTGGCGTCCGGTCTCCCTCCCATCCCTCACTAGGGGGGGCGGGGGGGCCCGGATCCTCCCCGGTATTCTGTTGGTTGTAGGGGACCTCAGCGGGTACATCTGTCGGGCTCTCGGCTCTGCTCCGCTCTGCTCCGCTCTTGTGTTCCAATAGAGCAGAGCGTAAAGCCATATGAAATATAACGAAGGTTATCCTATAACCCTAGTTTTCATTCATTCATTCATTCTCCTCCCGATGTGTTCGTTCAACTCGCGATGGGTACAATACAGTACGGCTCAATACACACAATTGTTAAGGGGATGCAGACCAGAGAAATACTTTTGTCTTGTTTACATCAGGTTCATTCATTCATTCATTCTCCTCCCGATGTGTTCGTTCAACTCGCGTCTCTGCGACCAGCCGCTCTATCGGAGATAGGATCACATTGTGTCATGTTTTGCTAGAGGCAATGTGTTTATTATTCCGAATAGATCTACACGGGCTTATAGCCTATAATACGTGACATTTGAAGCAGGCACCACTGCTGTTGTAATTGTCTGGTAATAGCTGTTTCGAGTGTTTATTATTGGGTTGTTGTCACATTCCTTCCTATACCCAGGCATATCTGTCTTCATATCTCACGCCCCAGCGGCGATAGCGAGTAGGTCAGTGGCCAATCAGAGCGCAAAACGGGAACCCGGAAACACAACTGGGTTGGTAAAAGCATACATGCGTCCCGTCCACCCGCCCGTCCTACCGAAGGGGGGGAGGCAGTCAACTCCACCAAAGTGCGAAAAAGGGGGAACCAGACACCCCTGAAAAATGCACAGCACAGGCGGGACCACGTGTGACACAGCACCCCGTGGCACACACCCCTGCCAGCCCACCAATGGTGGGATGCAGGAGAGGTCCCAGACCTCAGAACCGCCTGGGAGACAGAACCCCCAGTCACGTCCACAAGGTAAAACCTAACGAAGGGACCCAGGGAGGACCAGAAGGCCGCAGCACAGATGTCCTCCACCGAGGCCCCCCCTAACAGGGCAGCAGCCCGAGGGGGGACCTGTCCAGCCAACGTGCAGCAAAAGGCAATGCCCCCGCACAACCAATGTGACAGTGTCAAGTCAAGTCAAGAGTTTTATTTGTTACGGCATACAAGTATACAATGAAATGCGGGTGGTTCTGCCCGCAAGGATGTGCAATACAGTAGTACAACATATAATAGAATCCAATAAAACAACATTGTGCAATAAACAGGTAACATAGTGGGACATCTCGGTATCTATACATAGTTATTTACAGAGCATGTAGGACATGCTAGGTCCTTTGGTAGTGCAATACACTGTTACTGTTGCTATACTATTTTTAAAGTGACCTTTCTTTTGTGGCCATAAGTGTGGGCGTGTGCAGCATGAGTGTGTACCTGCTCATGTTAAAGTGGCTGCTAGTGTGCGAGCGTGCACAGCGTGTGTGCTCATGTGTGCTTGTGTGTGGAGAGTTCAGTGTTCTGTGGCACTCAGTGTTCATTGTTCAAGGCTCTGATGGCCTGGGGGAAGAAGCTGAGCCGAAGCCTCTCTGTCCTAGTAGCTGGGGTTCGCAGGCGTCTGCCTGACCTCAGCAGCTGGAACAGGCTGTTATTGGGGTGGTGAGGGTCTTTCATTATTCTGCAGGCTCTGGATTTGCACCTCTTGTTGTATAGAACCTGCAGGGGAGGTAGTGCAATACCCGTGGTACGCTCGGCTGAGCGCACCACTCTCTGTAGGGCCTTCTTGTCCTGTGCCGTGCTGTTTCCATACCAGGCAGTGATGTTTCCAGTCAAGATGCTCTCTACAGCTCCGGAGTAGAAGGACTGGAGTATCTTCCCCGATACTCTGAACTTCCTTAACTGTCTCAGGTGGTAGAGGCAGTGCTTCGCCTTTTTTACGACTGTGTCTATGTGTGTTGACCATGTCAGATCCTCTGAGATGTGGACCCCCAGGTACTTAAAGCTGCTCACCCTGTCCACGGTAGCCCCGTTTATCATCAGTGGTGTGTGTGTCTCCTGCTGTCCGCTCCTATAATCCACGATCAGCTCCTTGGTTTTACCAATGTTCAGGAGCAGGCTGTTGTCCTGGCACCAGCGTTCCAGTACCTCAACCTCCTCCCGGTAGGCCTTCTCGTCGTTGTCCGAGATCAGCCCCACCACCACCGTGTCGTCTGCAAACTTCACTATGGAGTTGGAGCTGAACTTGGCCACACAATCGTGTGTGTAGAGTGAGTACAGCAGGGGGCTCAGAACACAGCCCTGGGGGGACCCGATGCTCAGGGTGATGGTGTTGGAGGTCTGACCCCCCACCCTGACCGCCTGGGGTCTTTCACTCAGAAAGTCCAGTACCCAGGCGCTCAGGGCGGAGCTCAGACCCAGCTCGATCAGCTTGTCCACCAGTCTGGTGGGGACTATGGTGTTGAACGCTGAGCTGTAGTCAATGAACAACAGTCTCACATAGCCCCCCTTCTGACGGTCCAGGTGAGAGAGGGTGCTGTGCAGTACCTGGGAGACAGCGCCGTCAGTGGACCTGTTTGTCCTGTATGCAAATTGCATAGGGTCCATATCACTGGGGAGGGAGGCACAAATGTGATCCTTGACCAGCCTCTCGAAACATTTCATGACCACAGAGGTGAGTGCCACCGGTCTGTAGTCATTGAGACATGTTGGGGAGGGTTTCTTCGGTACATGGATGATGGTAGACATCTTGAAGCAGGCAGGGACCACTGACTCCACCAGGGATTGATTAAATATGGCGGTGAACACAGGGGCTAGCTGGTTGGCACAGGACTTAAGTATGCGTCCTGTTATACCATCTGGGCCAGCCGCTTTCCTGGTGTTCACCTGCATAAATGCTCTTCTCACACTGTGTTCCGACAACGAGAGAGCGTCCCCGCCCCCCCGCGGTTGCCCCCCCCCCTCCACAACAGCCGGCGCGCCAGTGACGTCACTAGCCGCTGAGCCAGCGGCGCCACCGTCTACACCAAACCGAGCGTAGAAAGAGTTGAGTTTGTTCGCGAGAGAGGCGTCGTCGCTTCCCATTGAGGGGGCGCTGACTTTGTAGTCAGTTATTGTCCTCAGTCCCCGCCATAAGCCTCTTGTGTCGTTTTGTGCCATTTGTGTCTCCAGTTTATCAGCATATGTCCGTTTTGCAAGTTTTACAGCCTTGCGCAGAGTATAGACTGAAGCCTTGTACTCCTCCATGTTTCCTGACTCTCTGCCCAGGTTGTAAGCAGTGGTGCGAGAGTTCAGAGCTGCTCTGATAGTACTGTCCACCCACGGTTTCTGGTTTGGGAAAACCTGCACCTTTTTCGTGGGGACAATACTGTCAGCGATTGTTGTTATGAAGCTCACAACGGTGTCCGCGAGCTCGCTGACGTCACTGGCGCTTCCTTGAAACATATTCCAATTCGTGTCTGCGAGCGCGTCCTGAAGCGTGACCTCTGATTCGTCTGTCCATTTTTTTGTCTCACGTGACACAACGGCGTCACGTGATCTTTGTTTGTAAGCAGGAAATAATAAGATGGAGTCATGATCGGACGAGCTTGTAGCCCCCGTCAATGGTGGAGCCGGTACAGCCTTGTAGCCGGCTCTGAACAGGGTGTAACAGTGGTCGAGTGTGTTTCCCCCTCTTGTGGAGCAAGCGATGTGTTGAAAAAAGCACGGCATCACTTTTTTCAAATTCGCCTGGTTGAAACCACCAGCTACGATCGTCGCCGCGTCTGGATGTTTGATTTGATGTTTATTGAGGTGTTCGTGTAGCTCCACCAGCGCTTTGCCAGTATTCACTTGTGGAGGGATATAAACGGCGGTCATGATGACCGCGGTAAACTCACGGGGGAGGTGGAACGGGCGGCAAAGAATTGAAAGATGTTCCATGTCTGGGGAGCATGAGCTTGAGAGAACATGCACCTTTTTGGGCTTAACCAAGACATTGTTCGTGAGGAGACAGACCCCACCGCCGACGCTCTTGCCGGAGGCTGCCGTGCAATCCGCTCGTAGGACGGTGAAGGAGTCGGAGGGAGCGACGCTGTGGTCCGGAGTCGCTGGCTTGAGCCATGTTTCTGTGAAACACATGATGTTAACGTCTCTCATCTCCCGTTGGAAGCGGACCCTTGTTCTCAGGTCGTCCATCCTTCCCTCCAACGAACGTGCATTCGCCAGAAAGATGGATGGAATTGCTGGGCGGTAAGCAGATCTTTTTAACCTCAGCCTGATACCTCCACCTCTCCCTCTGTGCCTCTTCCTGCCATTTCATTTGTCTTTTCCTTTGTTGCCGGTGTCCCGCCTAATCTCCGTTGGCCATTCTAGGCATAAAGTGTCTCCAAACTCCTCTTTGAGTCCGGAGTTTAGGTCCATAAGTGTCTGGCGGTTGTATGACGTACCCGCCAGTGATGTTTTAATAAAAAAAGTAGAAAAAACTAAAATAATAGCTAAAAGTGTGCACAATCGTCGCGGAGCTAAACCAGAGGCGACTGACCGGGGTTGCGCCATCATGTACTGGTGCTGCTTGGACAGCGCCTCACCCACGCAAGGGCCACAGTAACAAACAACAGTTGAACGGAAGCCCTGAGAGCCCGAGTCCTGAGGTAAACCCCCAGTGCACGGACAGGACACGACAGGTGAAGGCCCGCCTCCAATTCACTAGCGTGAGGAGGCGGACGAACGCCTGAACCACAATATTGCTGGAGCGGAAAGAGCTCCGGATATTCTCTGCCACAAAGACTGGATTAGGCCTCAGAGTCACACGGCTATCGGCCGAATAGACAAGCACTCAGGCCGCACCGAGAGAGCACACAGCTAGCCCACGCGCTTAGCGGAGGTGATGGCCAAAAATAACAGTCTTCAAATACAGCTGATCCAATGGCACCTGCTCAAGAGGCTCAAACGGGGCCTCCGACAACCGGCCCAGGACCAGTTGGAGGTCCCACTCGGAGACAGAGAACGTTCCACAGGCTTGAGACGCCGAGCGCCAAGCAGGAATGTTCCACGAGAGGGTGGCTGAACAATGTTCTGCCCCCCACACTCGACCATACGCCACTCCCCAGCGTAAGCCGCGGTAGAGGACGGAGCGCGCACGTACCGGTTAGCGTCAACCACAGAATAGTCAAGACGCATCCCCACCAGATTCACACTGTCAGCAGCCAAGCCTAGAGGTTGCCCCAGCACAGGAGGCAGAACAGAGTTCCGCGTGCCTGAGAGAGGGCCCGCGGTGACCACGGAACAGGCCACGGAGGAGCCACCAAGAGCTGAATCAGGGCCGGGGACCACACAGCTGAGCCCCGGTGTGACCAGGACCAAGTCCCGCGCTCCCGACGTACCCACCCCAACAGCTGAGCTATCAGGTGTAAGGCGGGAAATGCGTACAGAATCCCGGACGGCCACGGAATCGGTCCCAGACCTGCCCGACTATGTCTGGACGTAGTCCCCACTCACCAGGGTGAGGACCGCCCTGCGACATCACACCTCCACCCACATTCTCCCTGCCGGGATGTGGAGAGCCCTCAGGCAGCGCAGATGGAGAATGCCCATAGCCAGAGCCCGACCGCCGCCCGGTGCAGACGGGGGGAGCGCACTCCTCCCTGTCTGACAATATACGACGCTGACGTCGTGTTGTCCGTCCTGACCAAAACATGCTTGCCCACCACAAGGACCAGAAGGACTGCCTTCAATTCCAACACATTGAATATAGCGCAGACCAGGCACCATCGTCTTGCCAGCTGCCCCCTACTGCATTGGCCAGAGACGTCCCCCCCCATCCCATGAGGGAGGCGTCGGTGAAGACTGTGACGTGTGACAGCCTGCTGCCCATGGGGACCCCGCTGGTGAGGGCACCAGGCCCTCCCCAGAGGACGAGGTCCCCCAGTACTGACATGGGAACCTTCAGCCGCTTCCACATGTCTCTCAACAGGTCCATTTCCATACCGGAAGAAAACACCTCTGTATCCTCCTCATGAAGAGGAGGCCAAGAGGGACCACAGCAGCAGGCACATCACGGACAGCGCCGTAACCGTCCTAGGACGGAACCCCCAGAGCGCACCGAGAACCATCCACTCGCCGCCGCTCAGAGGGATGCCCATATAGACCTTGAGCTTAGAAAAAGCCCAAGTACTCCACCCGTTGACTGGGAAGAGGAGTACTCCACTTCCAGTCTACAGCAAAACCCAGGCTGGTGCCCGGTATGAGACCTGGCGATCTACCCTGACCGGCCAAGGACCAGAACGTCGTCCAGGGTAGAATACAATTCGTAAACCCCGACGACACAGAGGCCCCAGCACGGTCTCCACGCACTTGGTGAAGATGCGGGGAGCCAGAGAGTAGCCGAACGGTTGCCTCTGGTACCCGTACGCTAAGCCCTGCAAAGGAAGCGTAGGTAAGCCCTAGGATGGAAGATCGGGACGCGAATACGCATCCTACAGGTCTATGGAGGTGAACCAGTCCCCCACCTGACAGCGTCTAACAGGTGGGAGACGGTCAACATTCTGAACCTTCCATGGGACAGGTCCAGTATGGGTCTGACACCCCCCCCCCCCCCCCCGATTTCTCGGGCACCAGAGAATACCGGGAGGAAATGCCACGCATCGCGTCCTCCTTTGGGACCATGACGATGGCTTGCTTCGCCAACAGAGATTGGATCTCGTCGGCCAGAGCTGTCACTGCTGTTGACCCTGACAATAGGGTTTTTACCAAACCTGAAAACGGAGGGTGGGGTTGTGCAAACTGCAACACAAGTCCTCGCCTCAGCGTTCTCTCCATCCACCTCGACATATGGCACTGCTGTAGCCATATGTGATGATAATCCCAAAGCGCACCCGCCGCCACTTGGCGCTGGTCCGCCAGGAACCGTAGATAGGCGGCTCGGTCCCACCCGCTGTGCGTTGCCAACCCTGGACTCACCAACCGCACGAGCAGGGCGCCTCACGGAGCCGGGATATCGCACCCTGACACTACCAACGAGGCAATCGCACCCAAGGGGGGACCCCGACAGAAAGGGCCGGTTTGATACGGGGGAAGCTGATATCACACTGGGTGACAAGCTCCCCCACTGAACATCTCCCCGGCATGGACTGCTGAGAATCTGTTCTGCAGCTGGATATGCAAGGCGTGTGGTCCCCACACTGCCCGATAGGGTGGGTTCCTACACACCGTAGCCCTGCAATGATATTACTACCACCCAAATCACGCATGCCTGACTGACCACCGCCGGTCTTCCGGCCGTGGGAGGCACTAGCGTGATACCCGGCCTGGCGAGGGCGGGGCTGGGGGAACTCGCGCTGCGACCCCCTGGGCCTCGAGTTCCCCCGCTGACAACCTTCGTTGTTGACAGACACAACACCAGGCTCACCAAACACAGACGCAGAACGTGTGGCGTGGGAGCCGGTTGACAGCACAGCATTCTCATGGACAGACCCAGGCCTAGCCAGCAACTGGGTGTCAGCCCCTGTCCCCATGAGAAGCGAAACGTGGGGCCGCTTGTGCTTCACTGAAGGCACGCGGCCCGCAGCCAAAGGGAACAAATCAGAGCCTGTATCCCGCTGGTGTTGGGGGGGGAGTGACCAGAGAGCGAGCTAACACACTGCAGAATGGGCTAGCCCATACAACACAAGCCCTGAGCCTCAGCCCATCCACCCATGTAAATGGTAAACAAGCCCCCGTTAAATCCCCAACAGTAGACACAGTAGACACAGAATGGTTAAGAGGAGGGAAGACCTTTTAGTGAAGACAGCCCTCGGCGGGGAACAAGGAACGGCATCCTAGCATTGTAGCATTAGCCACGCGCTCTAGGATAGCTGGGAAAAACACCCAAAACAGAGTCATGACGACCATGTTTTCCCAAATATCCTGCCCCTTGCGCCAACACATCACTCGGCTGTCTCACGGGACAACGAGCAGTATTACTCCTGCTAGTATCAATGCCTGACAACGCAGGCCTTACCTGTGCACGACTTAGCTCGACTGCTAACCGTCGCGCGACGTCCCTCAGTCCGCTGTCACGAGATGAGGAAAACCCAGGACAGGCCCGTTGCGCTGTTTAGGATGTGCCGAGAAGATTCCAGGGGCTGGTGAACTTCTGGCGAAAACCCAACATTGTGTAATTTCTCCCTGCGTTTCATAACAGCTAGTTCACAGAGTGCACTGCTACTTCCGTGTTGGAAACAAAAAAGAGGAAGGTAGAGTGTGACCATGTCCGGCGTCTTATAGTGGGACGCAGGGGCATGGCCTGGTCACGTGCATGTGAGTGCATTTGTTTGTTCGTGAGCACATTATGTGCTAGGAGATAAGAGATATCTCATAATGGCGAAGAGCGAGACGCGATTGGCCAGTATGATAATAGAACTAGGGTTATAGGATAACCTTTGTTTTATTTTCCTCAATAACCCTTTAAGTGGTCATCATCCAACTATGAGACCCAATATATGCACATCAGAACACTAAAAGGAACCTCCAGTTTAATGTTGGAAATGAAAAGAGACCAGTAGAAAGATATACAAAACAGATGGTTTGGTGTGTTTTGAAACGCTTTCCTGACTACACTAATAAAATTACCCGAGGGGGAGGAGCGACTGAAAACGTTTGGGAACCTCTGGCGTAACAAATTGAGGACTATGCAAATTTGGTTCAATAGCGTGACAAAAAAGTGCACCACGAGCACAATGACCCACTTGATAAAAGTTTACAGAGGAGTTTGTGATCAGCTGGAGCTAAAAACGGCATCTGTCTTTCATATTCATATGCCAGTAGTGTGACAAATGTCTCCTTCGTACTTCCTGTGATTTACTTACTGTAAATTCCACATGAAAGGCTCCAAATCATGACTAATTCTTTTTGCTTTGTTTCATGGGGGGAATCGTGCAGATTTGCCAGCAGACAGTGTAGTCACTTGAAAGAGGACATGCTGTTGTGGTTTGCTGTTGCTCAACAAGGGAAGCATTAGCCATGGCTCAACTTTCGCTTTACAAGAAATTATATGTTTCCAGTTGAGACTCATCATGATTCCTTTTACTGGAATAGTCAAAAAGTGTGTTCCAGAATCTCCCACGGGGACTAATAAATATCCATCTTATCTTATCCAACAGAGTGACTCAGAGTTGAGATTTACAGCGCTGACGTTCAAACACGCCGCTTCGGATGCTTCAGTCTATTCTGAAGGGAATCAGTCAACTGAAGTTCTATAGAGTACGGGCTCATGGACGTATAATCAGACAACCTTTTCCCTTCTTTTGAATGGGGGTAGTTGTGTTGGGTTCCGGAGCAGCGTTGTGCGAGAAATTTATCACAGTGGAAGACAGG
This sequence comes from Notolepis coatsorum, assembly GCF_963971535.1. NCBI lineage: Eukaryota > Metazoa > Chordata > Actinopteri > Aulopiformes > Paralepididae > Notolepis > Notolepis coatsorum. The sequence continues at coordinate 49,087,309 of NC_140167.1, forward strand.
GGGTTGACAGAGCCTGGACTGGTCAGATGAGCTCAATAGTTGAAGAAACATGGCTTGGATTCAAAACCAAATTCACAACAATTCTTAAAAACATGGCCCCCCTAAGAAACACCAGGGTTAAAAATCGCGCTGAGCCATGGGTGCACACTGAAATACTGACCGCTATGAAAACCAGAGACAAAAAATGCTCCGAACTTCATAAAAGTCAGACAAAGCTTGCCAAAAGCTCAAACAGTGAACTCCAAGCCCACGTGGTTGAACTCAAAATACAAAGAAACAGACTAAGAAACTATGTAAACACCATGATCAAAGCCGCAATTTTTTTTTAATATAAAAATCTATACAATTTCATCAATGACAAAACTGAGGAAAACAAAAACAAACCCTGTGAACTTTGGAAATTACTCAACAACCAACTAGGCTGCAGCAAAAAACTAAAAACCAGATTTACAAACATAAACATAAAGACAGAAAACACTCTCATCACAGACAAGCTGGATGTGGCCAAATACCTAAACATATTCTTTACAAACATAGACACAACACTGGTTAATAAACTACTCTCCCACTCAGGGCATTTTGGGGTAGAACACATATAGCCTACTACAAAAATCTAGGGGTCCGCAAAGACGACTTCAAACTGGAAATAGTAACAACAGATGAGGTACTCAAAGAACTGAGCGCCCTCCAACCTAACAAGGCCACTGGCCATGACAATATCCCCTCAAAATTCCTCAGAGACTCAGCAGCCGCCATCACCCCAGTCATCACACACACAATAAACCTCTCCATAAAACAGGGAATGTGTCTTAATGTGAAGAAGACAGTTTGTATGTACTTCACAAAATCCAATCAAACATTTACATTTACATTTACATTTAGTCATTTAGCTGACGCTTTTATCCAAAGCGACTTACAAGTTCTGTACGACAAGCCATCAGGAAGGGCACAACTCTATCAGCTGAGTAACAATGTTCATCAAAGTGTTGAGTGCTACAGTGTAGGTTAGTTTATTAGGACAAGTGCATGACAGTATGGTTAGTTAGGGTTAGATAATTTTTTTTCTTTTTTTTTCTTTTTTAATTCAGATAATGGTTGAAGAAGTGCGTCTTTAGTCGACGGCGAAAGATTGGACGTGTTTTGGCTGTCCTAACTGGGGTGGGTAGTTCATTCCACCATTGTGGGGCAAGGATTGAGAATAGGCGACTTCTCTTTGATGACCCTCCCGGAGCTTGGATAGGAGTACAGTAGGTCTGAGGCGGCCAGAAGAAGCAGAGCGTAGTGGTCTTGAGGGTGTGTAGTTAGAGACCATTGACCAGAGGTAGGCGGGAGCAGTTCCCTTTGCCGCACGGTATGCTAGGTCGAGGGCCTTGAAGCGGATTCGTGCAGCAATGGGGAGCCAGTGCAGGTCCCTAAGAAGTGGGGTGACATGGGCCGACTTCGGTAGGTTTGAGATCAGGCGGGCCGCTGCGTTCTGAATGAGTTGAAGAGGCTTAGTGGCAGTGGCCGGGAGGCCAGCGAGCAGTGCGTTGCAGTAGTCGAGGCGGGAGATGACTGTTGATTGGACGAGGAGTTGGGTGGATTCTTTTGTCAGGAAGGGGCGGATCCTTCTGACGTTGCTCAGGAGGAATCGGCAGGTTCTGGTTGTCGCTGCGATGTGAGCAGAGAAGTTCAACTGGTCGTCGAGGACAACACCAAGGTTCTTGGCGGTCGGGGACGCGGTCACAGCTGCATTCTCGACTGTGATGGAAAGGTCGGTCAGGGGGGAGGATTTGGCCGGCAGGTGGAGCAATTCTGTTTTGCTTAGGTTCAGTTTGAGGTGGTTGGTCGTCATCCAGGCGGAGATGTCGGACAGACAGGCCGAGACATCTGATAATCCTGGAGTGTTTGTTGCTGGAGAGCCAATTCAAGTAGTCTCACAATTTAAATGTCTTGGTAGTATCCTTGACTCTACATTATCATTCAAAAAGCAGGTAAGAAGAGTAACCCAGACTGCCAAATATAATTTGTCAAATTTCAGATTCATGAGGAACTGTTTAACATCAACTGCTGCCCTTCTTTATATGAACGCAATGATCATTTCCCATCTCATGTACTGTATGACTAGCTGGACCCATGCAAAAAACACAACCATGACACCCATTCTCTCTCTGTATAAACAGGCCCTCAAGGTGCTGGACCGAAAACCATATACTTACCACCACTGTCACATCCTCAACAAGTACAGAATCCTCAGCTGGGAAAACCTCACAAAATACACTGATGCCTGCCTACTATTCAAGATCTTAAATGGCAAGGCCCCCCCACCCCTCAGTACTTTCATCAAACAAAAAACATCTTATAATAGGTCCACAAGATCTACCCAGAGAGGGGACTGTACTGTGCCGTTTAGGTCCAGCTCCTTCAGTCAGTCCTGTTTTGTAGTCAGAGCCACTCAGTTCTGGAACACCCTACCAACTGAAATAAGACACTGTGCTACCTACCACACCTTCACAAAAAAACTCAATACCTGGTTATTAACCAATCAAACATGTAATCACTTTTAATCATTTCATTGTGTATGTTGACAGAATCCGGCTATAGGGCGACAATAATGTGGTCAAGAGGCATGGTTTCTATCTTTAGCCTTTAACTGGCGTGGTTTATTTATTCACATGGTATAAGCAGCAGTTCTAGAGTTTTCCTCTCACTGAGAGGCTGGGGGGAAAGAGGAAGAGTGGGAGGAGACATCTCTATTTATACTCGCCACCTAGTGGTGTTCCTGAGTGGCTCCGCCTAGAGCGCCCTCTAGTGGAAACAGTTATATAGACAATTACTAACAATTCTACACAGAACCTCTGACTTCAATAGTGTATTTTATTATTGCTTTTATTATTATGTTGGATTATGTTGTAAATACTGTGTTGTACTTTTAATGTTTCTGTTCTAGGTGTATTGTCGGTCTCATAACATCTTGCCAAAAGGACTACAGTTGCGAATTAGCCAGCTGGCTAAAACTGACACATTTAAAGAAATGTTTATCAATGTGTACTGTCCTTAAAAAAAAAAATTTAAAAAAAAATTAAACTGAGACATGTCCCCAAAGACTTAAAAATTGCGAAAGAATTTTCTAAGAACAGGTCGAAAAGTACCTCGTGAAAAAAAAGCTAATCTACGAATTCCAATCTGGCTTCAGAACATCCCACTTCACTGACACATGCCTTCTCTATTTGAACGACCACATCAAACAAGAGGTGGATGCGGGCAAATACTGCGGCATGGTCATGCTGGACCTACAAAAGGTCTTCGACACTGTCAATCACTCCATTCTGATTGACAAGCTAAAAGCAATTGGTTTTGATAGTTTATCAGTGAGCTGGATGCAATCCTACCTGGAGGAGAGAGAACAGATGGTAGAGGTAAACGGTACTCTATCCCCTACCCCCCCTCCCAGTAAGCTGTGGTGTTCCACAAGGAAGCATACTTGGACCGTTACTGTTCCTAATTTATGCAAATGACATGTCGTCAGCTTGTGACTGCAACTTGTTCCTGTTCGCGGACGACTCAGCCCTGCTGGTCTTGGACAAGAACAAGTTACATGTTGAAAAAACCCTCAGCTCAGAACTCGGCAGAATCTGCACCTGGCTCGCTGATAACAAACTATCATTACACTTCGGTAAAACAGAGTCCATTCTCTTTGGATCAAATAACAAACTCAGCAAAGCCAACAGCTTCTCTGTTACAGTGGGTGACAATATTGTCACAAGGAAAGATGAAATTACATACCTGGGTTCCATCATAGAGGCAAATCTTTCCTGTGACAAAATGGCATCCAATGTAATCAAAAAAGTCAACCAACGAACAAGATTCTTGTACCGGATCTCCTCTCTGGTAAACAAGAATACCCTGAAGACTAACAGGAGCACTCATTCAAGGGTACTACAACTATGCTAGCACCTCAAAGGCACTAAAAACAAGATTACAAACATCACAAAACAAACTGGTCAGACTACTGCTAAAACCCACCTCACCCCTGCCCATTTTGACAACCTAGGATGGCTTAGAGTAGACGACTTAGGGCTAGATCCACAAAGAATGGATTGCACGGAGCAAGTTGCACCCTTACTTAAAATGCATGATAAATAGAAAATGGGGGACCCTGATGTAAACAAGACGAAAGTCTTTCTCTGGTCTGCATCCCCTTAACAATTGTGTATATTGAGCCGTACTGTATTGTACCCATTCTGCAGACTGTTAATAAAGTTTTAAATCAATCAAACAGCATGATGTCACACAAATGGCCCATCTACACCAACTCACCACCCTGCAGATTGTTTGATTAGATGTGAATGAGCCCTAAGAGTACTCTGCGTTACAAGCAATCTTCAATTCCTTTTACCAAAGGGTTCCAGTAGTAGACTAAGCCTAACTTAACTCCGATGCAGAAGGACCAATTCACAACAGCTTAAATTCCTATGCTTACATTAAATAATGTTATGATTGGCACGTTTCGTTGGCATGGTGGAATGTGGAACCCAATTGCAGCAGATAACGGAGAGATAATTGACAGGTGGTTGGCTCTTTCAAAACAACGTGCACTTTAATTCTGTTACACGGAGCATCATATAAAAAGGAAACACTTTGAAACTAGAAAAGAAAAGAGAGACCGTGGTCTCAAAACGATATAAACACAACTACACAGAGTACTCACGACGGTGACAGCAAACTAAAGTAAAGACCCAGCAAAGGACAGCTGGGTTGACAACACTTAAATACCAGGACTAATTAGAGACAAGAGGATGATTAGTGAATGACACACAGCTGGGGTAATGACTAAACAGGAAACATAACAGGGGAAATATACAGTAACATGACAACACCAAACAGCACATATATACAGACATAAGGAGACAAAACTAAATTAGACAATGGGGCACAGTAAAGACAACAGATGAACACACAACAGATTGGTGATGACAGACAGGACATTAATAAATAAAAGATAACAAAGATGAATACACTGAACTAGGCTACCTGGTGGTTGAGAGCCGTAGTTCAGGTAAGGGATATGTCAATGGACAGATGAGGGTTGTGACACAGTACCAGGGGGAAAATGTCCATGGACAAATGGGGGTTGTGGAGCAGGACCGGGGGGACCGTTACAAAATAAATAATATATAAACCTGGAAAACGTGTTATTTTCTTTTGTTGATAACAGGAGTTTTCTGTAGCCTACTTGCTTGATTTATTTTTAGATGTGAAGCACCTCTATTACCGGCAATGCTCTAACTCAACAGAATGTGGAGCACAACTGTTCTTATGGCAAAAATAAACTGCAGTACCATGAGAAATTTGAAATTCCATGACATAGCAATTCAAAATGATTTCCTTTGTAATAATCTCCTACTGGTTACATGGCCCCACAACATTTGCGACTAGAATTTCAGTGTATAACTATGGACTGTAACTGTTATTTGTTGTGAGGGGTATATGAAGGACAGTGTTATTCTCTCTCTATCTCTCTCTCCCTCTCTCTCAGTCCATCTATCTATATGTACAGTACCAGCATGTAGTACTTGAGTAATAGACATTGGATTTGCGACATCACGCGATCATGCGGAAATTCATCTTGTCTTCTTCAAGTTATGCGCTTGTGGCTGAACCACAGTGGTTCGGATCGATCAGTGTCCTATGAGGGACTACTGGCAGCTACGGGCGTGGTTTAGGTGTGATGTTTGCTACCTTCTTTGAATCAAATGTTTTTTTGGTATTCATATTCCTTACAATAATGGCAAGAATCATCTACCGACATGCTAACTACATAGCTAACGTCCTCTTCAGCACTCTCTTACCACGTCATATGGTTTGACGATCTGATTGGTTGATGTTAGCCCGCGATAGACCTGCCAAGTATTTTTTGACCGTTTCCAAGGACGACTTAACGAAACCATCTGACGCATCAGGTTATAATACACATCCGTCAAACAAAAAGCACTGCATCTTCTTTTGGCAGTGTGAAACGTAGAACTCTCGCACAGGTCATATACAGGCGGTGGTGGGGGGTGGGAGGGTCTGAATATGGCTTGAATTATTGTGACTACTTGATGTACTGTACAGCTGAGCTATCAGGCCAGACACTCAAACTGACTCAAAGTATCACAATTCCCATACAGGATGAGATAAGGCCAATGTTGAATTAAAGTGAAAACCCATCTGTTTTCCTCTCAGGCTTCCAACTGTCTCAATAAATGGGAACATATACTAAGGGGAGCAAAGTGGAAAAAAATAACTTTTGTTTACTTGACAGATATAGCCCATCCTCATTTCAAAACACAATTGAAAGTGGAAAAAAGGCTTCAATCCATGAACACAAAAACAAAATCAAGAACTGGGGTCGAAAATACAACGAGACAAATTTGGGTTGTGTTTCCTCCACACGTGAGAGAGAAACGTATGATGAAACACAAGACACTTGTGCCCACGATTTATTAATCGCGCACAAGTATCTTGTGTTTTATTATACATTTCTCAGAATCGTCTCTAAATTTGTCTTTTTTGTTCTAAAATCCACCCGTGTGCTCAGCGGGGCCACGGGTTCAAAGCCGCAGCTTAATGTAATTCTCTGCCACAACAGGATTTGTATCAGTCCCGAAAGGGTCAGCGGGGTTAGGAGCTGTGAGTAGTAGTGTTTAAATGTGTGTGAGAAAGGGAGGAAATGCCACAAGCCTTCTGGTTTGTTTCAGTGGAGAACGGAGGTGGTCTGGATGCTCTAAATGACAACTTGAGGATGATGGGGAGAGTTTTACTCTTTAGATCTAAAGGTTAAGAATGCAACACAGACAGAGAGAGAGAGAGAGAGAGAGAGAGAGAGAGAGAGAGAGAGAGAGAGAGAGAGAGAGAGAGAGAGAGAGAGAGAGAGAGAGAGAGAGAGAGAAAGAGAGAAAGAGAGAAAGAGAGAGAGAGAGAGAGAGAGAGAGAGAGAGAGAGAGAGGGGTCTTTATATTCCTGAGACAATGTTGAAGATTAAAGATTTAAATGAAAGCAAAACCAAAAAAGGAAGAGAAAAATAGGCTACAATTCAAGGCTCTTCCTCCCCCTGGCAGTTTGGAAGCAATTTAGAAATTAGCTGTCATGCTGATTACAGATTTAAACATAAAGACCGTCTGTAGAATAGCACAGACGCCTGAAAAAAAAAAACATCTACATTTGATCTGAAACGTATCGGAACATGCCACATGAAGTCTGGTACGTGCCACTGCCCATCTCCAGTACCTCACCCCCCATCCAACCCTGCAGCACGTGTAGCATTGTGGGGTGTACTCACCGTCGCTGTCGGTGTAAGAGGTGAGGTTAAGAGCTAGAGAGAGCTGAAAAAAATCTTCCGCAATTATTATTATTCTTTTTTTAAACCATCCGTGTGCTCACTGTGGCCAGGGTTCAAAGCCGGAGCTTAATGTAATTCTCTGGCACAACACAATGTGTATCAGTCCCAAAAGGGTCAGTGGGGTTAAGAACCATAAGTAGTAGTGTTTAAATCCTTCCCCTAAGCCCAGGCCGCCACAATGCAAGACCCCCCCTCCCTACCATAGACTCTTGTCTAGACTCTCGTATCCCCCGTGGCTGTGATTTTTTACCCAGTGCCGACTTACCAGAGAGAGAGAGAGAGAGAGAGAGAGAGAGAGAGAGAGAGAGAGAGAGAGAGAGAGAGAGAGAGAGAGAGAGAGAGAGAGAGAGAGAGGGAGAGGGAGACAGAGAGGGGAGAGGGAGATCGAGAGACTGGAGGGAGGAAGAAGGAGAGAAGGAGAGAGACAGAAAACAGTGTGAAAAGTGTTTTTCAAAGTGTATATTTTCAGCACTATGTTTGTTTACCAATGATTTTGACCTCTTAAGGCCTAGCCCTATTTTCTGAAAATCTGCCTAAAAATAGTAAGTAAATGGAAGATTGCTCCACTTGTACAAGGTCCATCTGCAAGTTTTTGATGTCTAGGGACATCTATGGACCTCAGAGAATGTATTCCCAGTGTCAGAAATATTGTGTCTGTTACTAGACTTGAGTAAATAATGAACCAAAGGAGAATATCAATTTTCTTTTTTCATCTTTGACTTTGAATAACACCATGCTAAAATTGACCAGACAAGACGGTGAGCGATCAAGATGGCAAGTGGGGTCGTTGGGCAGATGTCAGCCGCTCAGCTGTGTAAAGACCTTATTCTGGTATTTTTATCCTCAGTGACCCCACTGACCCCACTGACCCTCTCTCCACGGCAGGTTCCAACTAAGCTTGCCGGGCAAAGGAAGGAAGATAAGAACAGCCAGGTTTAGCAAAGTTTTCTTTTTGCTCCTTCAGCAATTAAACTGTTAAATAAGAGGACATTACAAAAACATAGGATGTTATGGTATTGTGCCATGTGCAGTGGTAATCCTTATGCAATACCTGTATGGTAAAAATTATTCACAGACTACAACGTATAACATGTGACATATATCATGCCAGGCTACCTTACAGTGACGTGCACAGATAGGGAAAAAGGGGGGCTTGAGGCCCTGTCCTTTTGCCCCAAGTGCCTCTCCAAATCTTTTTTTCCCCCCAAATAATTAAAATATACCATATCAAGTTAGAAAGTACCCGCATGCCATTAGGGAGACTGAATATTGTATATTTGTATTTACATCTGTTTTTAGGTTTTGTGTACTTCTGCACCTTGGCACCACAAATTCCCCTATCCGTGTAATAAAGTGTGCCTTAACCTTGGTAATATAGTGTGTATAATCTCTCTAGGTTATATGCAGGTACTAGTCCTAGCCATATTTTCAGAAAATGCACCTAATAGTAGAGCCATATGAAATCTGTTTTATTATTTTTCAAATTCCATTCGATTTTTTCCCAAATAAATTTTTTTCCGTTTTAATATTTCAGAATTTAGCTTTTTATGCTCATTTTACCACCAGAAATAGTGTCTAATAAGTGGGAATGAATAAATGTCCACAATTGAATAAGATATAACCATTTAATGTTTTTAAGTGCTGCAACTCAGAAATACAGTTACATTTTACACAATATTTGGTAATATTTTGACTTGGCTCCCCCCTCCAGCACGCATATGAGTTAGCTGCCATCACCAACGTGAGGCGCTGGGCCGTACACGTAGGAGGGGGGGTGGGGGGGAGGGGGCTGGGGGGGGGGGTTGACTTGGCTCCCCCCTCCAGCACGCATACGAGTTAGCTGCCATCACCAACGTGAGGCGCTGGGCCGTACACGTAGGAGGGGGGGTGGGGGGGAGGGGGCTGGGGGTGGGTGGGCCGCATGCCACTCTTATCTCCAAGAGGGCCTTCGACTCCAGCAGCTCTCAGTTCGACCTTGCAGTCGTCCAGGAATTTGTTTTGGCTGACTGACTGGCAACATTTCCCCAGTCACGTCGATTTAAATTAGATTTTGAGTAGAGTGAATTATAACTCTATTGGTTTGAGTGGAGTGAGTATTAACAACTCCGTCCAATCCAAATGACTGATTGCATTAGTCCAAGTGTCCAAGTGTCTTAATCAGTTCATTTTGGTAGGTCCTGTGCGCAGGGGTGTAGTTCCAGATTCTTGGCCCCATGAAAGAATGTATTTGTAGGCCCCCAGTGAATGCGAGCGCCATAAGCGCGCGAGCGAATTTTTTTTTGACATTTTTTTATTGATGAAAACGCATAACATGGTTTTTACCTATACATTCGGATCAGCAGTTCAGCTCCTGCACTGTTGGTGGGTGAGCCTAGTAAAGGATGTCGCATTGCGTTCATCTTCAATGAATGGACCAATGCAATAGTCTACCAAAGCCCCCCCTCTCTCTATATATCTCACACAAACACACACACACACACACACACACACACACACACACACACACACACACACACACACACACACACACACACACACACACACACACACACACACACACACACACACACACACACACTTCAGAAACAAACATAGTATCAATGAGAGCATCAATAATACACCTGAGTGATGTCTAGTAAAAAAACTAAAAAAAAACGTATTATATATTATACTTTATTGTTCAGTTATTCTGTCAGTTTCATGATGCCTTTGTTTGAAAATGTTAAATGCAGGAAAACACAACCAGAAAATTGTCATTTTGATAACTTTAATATTTCAATTTGGAAGGCGAACAAAGAAAGTTCTACAACAGTGCAGTTTGTGACTTGCTGTTGTGACTTTTGGGTATTGCTGGTCTATACTGTAAGCAATAAAAAAAAGGAAAAAGGACTATTTATTTTTCCATTGAACAAAACGTATTTTTATTACAGTGCACATACCAGTGTTGTGCTAGTTACTAGTTATATACGTGTGTTTAGATGAGGATGGCGCCATCCTCAGGATGAAAAAAAACATGCACAAACTCATCTCTGAGGCACTGTATATTACAATTAGAATGATTTATAATTAAACTGTACAGGCTGTGTTTAACATGTGAGTCAACCTGACCATTTCTGTCACTAGGTTGGTGAGAGACAAATATGCCCATCGCTTAATAGTGATTTTTTTTTAAATAAAATATATATGGATTATTGGAATGTGAGTCAAAGCTACTTTCCTGGCATATACATAAAATATAGCCAACGCTATCCAGTGGTGGCTGCTGACAATTTTTTATTTTTAAAACATCCCCCACCGTGTGTGTCAGTGGTGGCTGGTGCGTTAAAAGAATGGGGAGGACGGGAGAGATTAAAAGAAATATGTAATAAAGAAGTCCGAAATTCAAGCTTTCTTTAACTACGAGGCATTTATTCATATTAACTTTTTTTATAATATCAAACAGTAGACTGAGTTTGTGCTAACCGAATACAGAAGCCATGTTCGCTGGATTTTGGGGGAAAACAATATCTTTGACTTGTATTGGTCCCCTTGATACCACATTGTTGGGTATGGCCTATGACACTTGGCCATAGTGCAGGGTCTTGTGAGGTCAAACCTTTAGTGGTGGTGGTGATACTGCTGCTTGTAGAGGTGGGTGACACGTCATCTTCATGATGGGCAGGTGTTATGGTCTCACTGAAGGTGGATGTTGACAGACAGGGTTCCTGCAAGTTTCAACAGGTTACATTTAGAGGGGAACTATTTTACTATTTCTTTCACTATTTGGGCACTTTTACACAATTCCCTATGGAACACCTCTGTAAGGTTTTTTTTCAAAAGAAATTCATTGTTTTGTATTTCTAATCAAAAACAGCATTTTTCTACCTCAAGATCTTAAGCCGTTTTGAGGCTGGGCTCCAAACACTGTGTGGTCTGGTGCCAACTGCCACACTAACTGCCACATTATTATGCAGCTGATAAATCTCTGACATGACAGATATGCACATTTTCAGATGACTCAGTTCAGTGAGGGTGAATATTGTGAGAGGAGAATTGGAAGAATGCGCCAATATGAGAATTAGAGACATAGATCCTATTAATATAAGTCCACATAGCCAGGAAACAATGCTAAACACTGAAAAAGGCCATTTATAAGATAGTTCGTTCCCCTTTAAGACTTTTTAAGACCACTTTCAATATAATCTAATATGTTGCCATACCAGCCAAGAACTATTAAGGAAAATGACTAAGAAGTTATTCCTATGTATTGGTCTGATATGCTATTACCATACTGCTTACTTTGCAGCATGGACATTTTCCCCCCAAACACATTTAAACATGATACAGAGAAGTTATCGCAACATAGAAGTAATTTCCATCTACCATCTCTCATTAAACACTGTGTAAAGTTAGCTTGGTGTATTGAATCCACTATCTCTCATTAAACACTCAACTGTGTACAGTAAGTTAGCTTGGTGTATTGAATCTACCATCTCTCATTAAACACTGCGTACAGTTAGATTGGTGTATTGAATCTACCATCTCTCATTAAACACTGTGTACAGTTAGATTGGTGTATTGAATCTACCATATCTCATTAAACACTGTGTTAGTTAGCTTGGTGTATTGAATCTATCATCTCTCATTAAACACTCACAAAATCGGCTAGCTAACGTTAACATCCAATCTAACACTTTACTTACTTTTTCATCCTCAACTTTCTTTCTGATCCAGATGCTGAATTGATATCCGCTATCAGCACCGGCGGGTCTCTGCTGTCATGATCCCAATCTGCCTCATTCGTGTCGGGGCTGGGATGTGGAGATGCGGGCGTGACAGCAGACTCTACGTCTAGTCTTCTTCTTCTTCTTCTTCTTGTATATTTCCGGCAGACTACGCGTCTAGGCATATTGCCACCCTCCACAGGACAGAGGGAGCACTATAGATTTCCAGCCCTCCCTATATGTCTAGTCCAGGCGTCAGCAACCTTTACTATCAAAAGAGCCACTTTCCCCCCCTCCCACAAAATAAAATGCTCAGGGAGCCGCACAACCTATTTACCCTTAAAATGAAGATAACACAACAGTGTATAACGTTTTATATATCCCCAAGCATACCCCACATTTAGCATAAAACGCCTGACAATTGCATACCCAAAGTAATTTGCGATTTATTATACTTTATACTTATTGCATTAACACTTTGAATGCCCATCACGACATAACTCGTGTTTTTAGCCCCCCCATTGAGTGCCCACGACAAAAAATATCATTACATTTTTTTATTGGCGATCTGAATTTATATTTCATCACCCGAGTCTACCGTTGGTAAACCAGCCCCACCAGGCGCTCAGATGTAAGAAAAAAAAACTTCGAAATCCACATTTGACTTTTCACGCATGTAACCGGAGCCGATCAGATTCATTGTGGACCCTCAGAACAGCATGTAATATGTCTTTACAGTACGTAGCATTGGATCAATAAAAGGATACATTTTTGGAATGGCGATCAGGAATTGGAATAATCTTTTTGGATACCATCTGATCTCAGGTAAGGAATCTATTTGACCAGTCTTAGGATAATCAGACCTGTTTTCACGGAGATATAAGCTTTTCCCCTATGTGTGATATGGCTGTTTGACTGTGCGAGCGATCAGGAACTAAGAGAATAGATTTTCAGCTCGCAGCACCAGCGTGCATACGTACACATATACTATCGATAATCTAGCGTTTATTTGAAAACGATTAATAAATAGGCCAAAAAATTACAACGTTCTAGAATATTCCAGTTCCAGGGCGTTTATCACAGAATCTTTTTTTCCCCTTGAAAACGAGGGCTTTTCAAAATGCTATAAAACGGAAATGAACCGATAAAAAAACAATCCGCTTCGACAATGTTGACTGGAAAATGAGTCATTGATAAGCGACGGGGAGATTAGACACATAGCCATAATTTAAAACATAGATTAGGCGATATTAACGTTAACATTGAAGTGGATGGTGGGCATTCAAGCACTAAATGTGCGCCCCCTGCTGGGCACTGAAAGTGTTAATGGAATTATAAAGCAACAAAAAGAAAAGTTTTGGGTTTGGGTTACGGTTACGGTGGCCAGTTTCGAATCGCAGCCTCCCGTAGGTGCTCTTTAACTCATTCAGCGCCAGTCACAAGAAAAGTCGGGTTAACCCTTTAATCGCAAAGGACGACTTTAGACGTCATTGCTCGCCATGCGTAATCTGCCAATGACGTCGTACAGCGTCTTTGGTCTGTTTACATCTTTTTTCGATTTTCCCAGTCTAAACTTGACCGCAGAGCTCTGTGACTCTGAGTGAAAGACCCCAGGCGGTCAGGGTGGGGGGTCAGACCTCCAACACCATCACCCTGAGCATCGGGTCCCCCCAGGGCTGTGTTCTAAGCCCCCTGCTGTACTCACTCTACACACACGACTGTGTGGCCAAGTTCAGCTCCAACTCCATAGGGAAGTTCGCAGACGACACGGTGGTGGTAGGGCTGATCTCGGACAACGACGAGAAGGCCTACCGGGAGGAGGTTGAGGTACTGGAACGCTGGTGCCAGGACAACAGCCTGCTCCTGAACATTGGTAAAACCAAGGAGCTGATCGTGGATTATAGGAGAGGACAGCAGGAGACACACACACCACTGATGATTAACGGGGCTACCGTGGACAGGGTGAGCAGCTTTAAGTACCTGGGGGTCCACATCTCAGAGGATCTGACATGGTCAACACACATAGACACAGTAGTAAAGAAGGCGAAACAGCGCCTCTACCACCGGAGATAGTTAAGGAAGTTCAGAGTATCGGGGAAGATACTCCAGTCCTTCTACTCAGGAGCTGTAGAGAGCATCTTGACTGGAAACATCACTGCCTGGTATGGAAACAGCACGGCACAAGACAAGAAAGACCTACAGAGAGTGGTGCGCTCAGCCGAGCGTACCACGGGTATTGCACTACCTCCCCTGCAGGTTCTATACAACAAGAGGTGCAAATCCAGAGCCTGCAGGATAATGAAAGACCCTCACCACCCCAATAACAGCCTGTTCCAGCTGCTGAGGTCAGGCAGACGCCTGCGAACCCCAGCTACTAGGACAGAGAGGCTTAGGCTCAGCTTCTTCCCCCAGGCCATCAGAGTCCTGAACAATGAACATTGAGTACCACTGTAACACTTTAGCATGAGCGGGCACACACTCAGGCCGCACGCACCCCACTTATTGCCAAAAGGAAAGGCCACTTTAAATTAGTATTAGCAACAGTAACAGTGTATTGCACTACTATTACTACTACTGTTAACTGTTAACTGTTACCCGTTATTGCACAAATTTATTGTTACCTGCTACCTGTTATTGCACAATTTTATTGCACAAATTTTTGTATTGGATTCTATTATATGTTGTACCAATTGCACATCGTTGCGGGCAAGACCACCCGCATTTCATTGTATATCCGTATGCCGTGACAAATAAAACTCTTGACTTGACTTGACTTGACTTGACTTGTGTTTGAGCCGGAAACTGCATTTCCTCTCAAATTACACTAGGTGGCAGTGTCCCCTCCCCCTATGTTCTAACACTGTATCATAAGTGAATGGTTATTGCAGGGGAACTCCCCATAATGAAGCTGATCTGTGATTGGTCAGTGCACCTGGCCGCAGGTATAAAAGATCACGCCATCCCATAATCGATGAGGTTTTGTTGGAGAGAGAGATAGAGAGATAGAGAGAGATAAAGAGAGATTGAGAGAGAGATATTTACATTCATGAGAGCAGCGTATAGTCTTATATCAGTGATAGTTCATGCAGTATTAGTAGTAGTATTAGAAGTAATTGTAAGGTATCAGCTGTGCTTTAGAAGTACATAGTCGTGCTAATAGTAGTACTTATTGTGAGGGATTAGTGGGTAGTCTAGGTAGTATATTGTAGTAGTAATAGTAGTTTGATCATTTAGTTGTTATATTAGATTAGTTATTTAGGATGAGGAGACGTAGTGTAGGGAAGAAACGTGCGGATAGGCCGACGGACGATCGGTTTGTCCAAACCAAGTTGACGTTCGGACCTGTAAGAGCCAATTTACATGGTTGTAGTGCCATATGTGTTATATTTTATGCATTTGTTTTGTTTATGTATGTATGTTGAGTTCTGCTTGTATACATTGTGCCTGCCAGCCTGCCAAATTGGGGCATCAGTTCCCGTTGCTCACCAGTAGGTGACATACGTAGCTACTTAATGGGTAACGGGACTGATGACAGCAGGTGCGTTTGGTTACCGGCAGAGCCTAACAGTTTTTGACCGTTGTCACGTCACGTCACATCGACACGGCACGTTATCATTGTTTGGTGAATCGTTTTGTTTGTAGTATAGGAATGTTATGTTGTGCAAGATATTACCGTTGGCGTCACTTCATATCACATGCAAATTGTGCATCGATTATCGTTTCGTGTAAATAAACCCAGTTGGGGGTATTATTGCAACGGACCTTGTGGACATTCTATTTTTGGATCAGACGAGTAGCCTTCACGAGCCACAGACGCGTCAACTATATGTTTTAGCCGGTATCAGTCTCCTCAAGGGCTTTATAGATTTATTGTTTTTGTTTAGTCAAGTTGGCCCTTATAGGACCTGTTGCTGCACCAACGACCGGGCCGTTGGTAGCTACGACGGGCCGCGCCGTGAGAGTGAGACCGTCGCTGGGCCCAGTGGCGTGTCTCGCCCCAGGAGCGTATCCCCCCGCCGTAGTTCGAGGAAGAGGACGGTGGCTGTACGGGCATACGTGTCTTCTTCGGATAGTGATTCCACTGTTCATGAATCGGACTGCAGCGCCGATTGGAAACCACCAGGTGAGGTTGTGTTGATGTAATTGTGTGTGTGAAACGTGTATATTGATATCATGCTTTACCTAACGCTAATGGATTCATTGTATACTTTACTGTCCATGTGAATATGTGACTAGCCATGGATAGGAGGGACTTTTGAGGCAACGTCAAATACATTATTTTTTTACATAATGTGAAAGTACAGATTCATACCTTAAAAATAAGCCATCACTTGAACATTTTGGTGGGATACTTTTCAAGCTACATCCTATGAATCATGGTGATATCAGAAAACGCATTCAGAGATGAATGGCCTTCGAACTTTGTGGAGAGGTTCACACCTGTGAGTTAATCAACTACAACCCTACCCAGAATGCATTGTATTCCATGGCCCCCCTCTCTCTATGGGGTTAACACCTTGCGTCAAGCTCTTTTGTTATTGTTGTAGCCAATTTAATGATTTTCTGACGTTATGTTATTGTATGAAGGCACCGTGTCACCATGAAAGTGTTGACCAATTAGCTGGCAGTGGGCACAGGAGGCGGGGCTCATGTGCGCTCAGGTGCAGTCTATATGTATGTGTTCACAGGTGTGCAGCGGCAGGGAAATTGGGTAATTATCACAGGGAAGCCACACTAAGTCAGACTGTCATGTCAACTATCCACCAACAGGAGGCAGCAAACCTGCAAGACCAACTCAATCACACCAAAAAGCCATACAAGCAGCTCAGTACTGTAGCCACCCGGCACAAGGAAATCATTTCTCAAGGAACCAAAACAAAACCAAGTGCTCTCACTGCAAGCATGCCACAACGATCTCAACACCTACCCCATGCTGTATATTCACCGCAGCAACCCATTCAAAGCAGTGAGGATCAAGGCAATATCTTCACGATCATGCAGAAGCAAAATGACATTACAGCATTACTTGTGCAACAGCAAGTTTCCTTATCACTACCCCCCAGGGATATACCAATCTTTGATGGAAACCCTTTTGAGTACAACACATTCATTAGAGCCTTTGAACATGGCGTGGAAGGAAAGGCTGATAACAGTGTGGACTGCTTGTACTACCTGGAGCAGTACACTAGAGGGAAACCTAAAGAGCTGGTAAAGAGCTGTCAACATATGCCATCCGACAGGGGGTATCACAAGGCTAGAACGCTTCTGCATGAACGTTTTGGAAATTAGCAGAAAATAGCCACTTATATGGATAGAGCGTTTGGATGGGTACCTGTAAAATCAGAGGATATCAAGGCCTTACAGGCATTTTCGTTATTTCTACGCATCTGCTGTAATGCCATGGAAGACATCAGCTACATGTCTGAGATGAACATGCCATCAAACCTACGGGCAATAATCATGAAGCTACCTTACAAACTCAGAGACAGATGGAGAAACATTGCTTTTGAATACCAGGAGAGACACCATCGTCAAGCAGGTTTCAGTGAAGTTGTCACCTTCATTGAAAGACAAGTGTCTATTGCATCTGACCCACTGTACGGGGACATTCTAGACACTGTTGTCTCAATGTCAAAGTTAAAGATTGGAAACAAAACTTCACAAGGGCACCTGCAGGAGAGAGGAAGCAGTTTTGCTACATTTGTGGCACCTGTTGAGTTTGACAATCAAGAGGAGAGAGACAAACCAATAAGAGAATCCTGCCTGCTATGTGAAGAGATCCACAGTTTGGAAACATGTTCTAAAATGGAGAAGAAGCAGCATGGTGAAAAAATAGACTTTCTAAAAAGAAAGGGCGCTTGCTTTGGATGTCTATATGTCGGGCACATAAGTTCACAGTGCCATAGTAGGCTGTTTTGTAAAATATGTAACCTAAGACATCCTACCATTCTACATATTTATGAAAGGGAATGGAAAGAACTAAGATCACGACAAGATGACACACGAGATGAAAACAGAATGAGTCAAGTCACCACTCCCAAAACTTGTGGTCACATAGGGGCCGGAGCACAGAATTGCGTCTTGTCTATTGTGCCTGTCAAGATCAAGGCAAAGAAAGGCAACACAGTCTTAGAAACGTATGCATTCTTAGATCCCGGCAGTTCATCCACTTTCTGCTCTGAACAACTGATGAGGAAGCTCAATGTGAGAGGAAGGCACACTAGATTCCTAATGAAAACAATGAACAAAGAGAGTTTTGTCAACAGTCATGTCATCTCAGGACTAGAGGTCGCTGCACTAAATGGTGACGCCTACATCGAGTTACCTGATGTGTACACACAACGTAAGATGCCTGTAACTCGCAATAACATCCCACGACAGGAAGACTTGTGGGCTTGGCCGTACTTGAACACTGTAGACATTCCTACTATCAATGCTGATGTGGAGCTGTTAATTGGAACGAACACTCCAGAAGCAATGGAGCCATGGGAGGTGATCAACAGCAGGAGTAGAGGACCTTACGCTGTTAGAACCCTTTTGGGATGGGTTGTCAACGGACCATTGAGAGGAGGCAATGAGAGTGGGATTAGCTGCCCCACAATCACAGCCAACCGCATCTCCATTTCTCAGAAAGATAAGTCAAAGGAGTGGCTTTCAAAAATGGAACCTGAGGACGAGGACTGGTCTTCTGGGAAAGAGCTGCAGAGAACGGCGAAGAAGGAGAAAATTAAGAAAGTTAAAGAATCAGCCAAGAAGGAAAGGACCCTCAAAGAGAGAGACAAGCTCAAGGAGGAGAAACCTAAGGCTCACAAAGAGGAGAAAGGGTCCAAGGAGAAGTCCTCCTCAAAGGCTGACAGGAAAAGTGAACAGAACGAGGAGAAACATCTGCAGATGGACAAGGAGAAGAACACCAGGGAGGAGAAGGAGAAATCTAAAAATGAAAAGGCACCAAAGGGGGAGCCAAAACATAAAGGTTACGACGTCAACAACTGTTTCCTGAACATGGAAGATACCAAGCTCAGTGCCTCCGATGACCACCACGACAGGTGGGCCTCAGACCCCTTCTTTGATTCCTGCCTCTATGGGAACGACAGTTGGGACGGTCCTGTGAAGGAGTACAAGGAATACAAATCCCACAAACGCTGTGTAGCTAAGTTAAGTGATTCTCCAGGCCTCTCTGACTCCCATAGGAAAGACTCAACACCTGGTCAGGATGAACTGAACCACTTCCCAACAGAAAAAAAAGAAGAGAAAGACCATAAAGAGAAGAAGGAGGACATGGACTTGTGCAGTTTGAATGTCCGGATCAAGTACAATGTCTTGGAGCAAACCATCGCAAATACCTATCTTCTATTGGACGCTGAATGGACTGAAGCCAATTTTCTATTACTGGGGTTACCAACCCTACTGGATTACATGAACTTTATGAACTACATGAACTTTGAACTATCGCCAAGATCTGTCTTCTTTTGGAAGCTAATTAGATTAGTATCTGTCTTCCTTCGGACTACATGAACTTTGGACATTACGAATTAAATATCAACGCGGACTACGCACTTGGCTACAATCACTTGCATGCATTGAATTGTTACTTGTTTATATAGTATCAATTGGGGGCCGGTGTGTTGTAGCCAATTTAATGATTTTCTGACGTTATGTTATTGTATGAAGGCACCGTGTCACCATGAAAGTGTTGACCAATTAGCTGGCAGTGGGCACAGGAGGCGGGGCTCATGTGCGCTCAGGTGCAGTCTATATGTATGTGTTCACAGGTGTGCAGCGGCAGGGAAATTGGGTAATTATCACAGGGAAGCCACACTATCTTTTTACCATGCTCGTTTGTTTGTTTTCAGTTATATTGAGTAACTTTTTGGGTTTATTTTGTATGCTTATATTTGTCCACACTTCAAGTAGTAATAAAAACTCTCAACAGTAACCAAGGAGAAGACATCATTTTATTATCAACAAGCATCACGCGTAGGAAAGAGCTTCACCCAGTATTCCCTCACTGGCAGCGTTTCTTGTTAGGTTGCCCTTACAGTTATGTCAATTTGTTGGAAGCCTCACATAAGCCATGTAATGTTGGGGGTCAAGGTATTGGCTGAACCAGGAAGGAAAGGCTACATCAAAATAAAATGGGGGACCCTGATGAAGTTTCAAGATTTTATTATCATTTAAAATAACATGAGAAAATTTGATTTATTTGAGTTGAATTGTGGGACAAATCAAAAGACACAAATAGTGTATTGATCCAAAAAGGTTTTTGGTCTATAAATACTATCTGCTATACTATAATATACTATACTATGCTACTATACTCTACTATAATGTACTATATTAGTTTTAAATAGACAATAATAATAACTTACCCGTGGATGAAGAGGAAAGCTTCACGGCAGATTTGTACAGCCCCGAAGAAGTAGTGCGTGTAGGTGCGTTGCCTTTTTTTGGAAATCGATTTATTTCGACCAAAAGCCTGGAGCTGAGCCAAAATAATCAAATCTTTATGATCCTCTTCGAGAGCCGCTATATACACACTCAATACACACAATTGTTAAGAGGATGCAGACCAGAGAAAGACTTTCGTCTTGTTTACATCAGGGTCCCTCATTTTCAATTCATCAGGATGGATGGTGGATGGTGTGTGTGTGTCGCTATAAGTGAAAACAACAACAACCTCTCTCGCTCCGATGAAAGGAAGCATTGGTATCACTCCGTTTCCCTATTAAATGAATTTACTTCTTATGCCATTAGGTTGCAATAAATGCACTCTAACGAAATTCGTTTGCTCGTAAAATTTGTGACATTCTAAATGTGTTTTAATGGTGTTTAATTTAATGACACCCGCCGACTCGCGTTTTATAACGGCGGCCTTTTTTTAATCTTTTTTATTTAGACACTGCGTTTGTCACAAGTTACGTTGCTTATAACTTATAACATTAAGATAGTGTATTAACATTGTTATTCTCTCTCTAAGAAAGGAGAGCGTGTGTCTGTGTGTGTTTCAACACCTCGATAAGTACCTGTACTTAATACGCGGACAGGCCGCACCCAGCGAATAGCCCTCGCGTGTAGTTTTTCCACAGTATGAGAGACAATACTTGTCGAACTATATAACAATAATTACCTCATTTACAAGCTGTATTTAAGTAAATAAGGGCAAATAAGGGAACACATTAATGACATTTCAAAGATGTAAAAAAAAAACAAGATTTCGATTTTTTTGATTTTCTGAAGAGCAAGACATTTGTTCACTTCCTGACAGCTCTCTCTGCCCGAATCAAATCGGGTTTGGCCGCGTCGAGTCACATATGTAACGCTAGTTCGCCAACCAACGTCAGTATTTATTGATTATAGACCTGGAGTCCTCCGATGACGAGTTAGGCCTTGGCCCACGACATCATCACGGTAAGTGAAGAGCTCATTTTGATGCATGTACTGTTCATATTTATTTGCATAGAGTGTATAATGTATATAATTCGCCAACCAACGTTATTATTTATTTATTATAGACCCGGATTCATCTGATGAGGACGAGTTAGGCATTGGCCCACGACATCATCACGGTAAG
Organism: Notolepis coatsorum; assembly: GCF_963971535.1. Classification (NCBI taxonomy): domain Eukaryota; kingdom Metazoa; phylum Chordata; class Actinopteri; order Aulopiformes; family Paralepididae; genus Notolepis; species Notolepis coatsorum. The sequence goes on from NC_140167.1 coordinate 49,108,946, forward strand.
TGAAGAGCTCATTTTGACGAATGTACTGTGCATATGTATTTACATAGCGTGTATAATGTATATAATATACATACAGGTTCAGATCGATGGCAACCCTAGGCACGCGTGCCTGCATAGGCATGCGGGGGCATTTTCATAGGCACAGGGGGCAGCATTAAAAAAAATAAAAAAAAATATTATAATTTTTTATTTAATTTTTTTTTAATATTATAGTGAAATATTTTGCACTGTTGTCGCATTTATCTTGTTGAAATCCTCCCACAGGTTCTTTTTACTACCACATATTTAATTGAGACCCTTTATTTGTTTATTATTTCAATTGGAAATACTGGAAATACATTGCTACATCATTCAGTAACATTTGCAGAGCCTTATAACAAAAACATTATTATGGTCACCATTGTGACCAGTGGGATTAATCAACAAATTTTATTATTTATTTTTCTATTTCATTGAACATTGCACATGTTAAAAGCCATTTTTTTTACTCAAAATGTGAGTATTACCAAGTCAACTTGTGTTCTTAAAACAATGACAATAAACATAGTTTTATTAGGTTGAAACAATGTGGTTGTGTACTTATTTTTCTGTTAACTTATTATGGATTGAAAACTGAAAACCTTAATGCACAGTAACTGAACTCAATATTTTTAAGTTCTGGTAACTTATTATTATAATTTTTTTTACAGTGTAGTCTTGCGATCAATCAAAACTTATTTACACAATATACCTCACATTCACCCTCCATTCACATCCTGGTGTTCTCCATTAGGCCTGTAGGTGGAGCTATGACAGCACACGTACAGTACACACACCGATGGTGTGTGATGTGTCCAAAAATGAATGGGCAAATGTGAGTGAAATGGTCGCACTGTATGCAGCTGTTTGTCTGCATTGAATCCCCCCCCCCCAACTCAGATTTAGGGTTGATACAACCATCATAATAATATTGTTAATAATAACAATAACAATAATGACGTAATAATGTAAAAATGATCATTAAAAAGACCTGATTATGAGAAAAAAAAATTACGATGCATGGAATATTGTTGAGGCACACTAGTTACAACTATATTTTAAACAGGCACTCCATGTCAAAAAGGTTGCTGACCCCTGAATTAGACTATCGTGGACATTTGTTATTCAACTCAAACAGCTAAATTCTTGGAGATTAGATTCAGTCTAATTCCAAGTTATTTTGTATTTTATATTCGAATGGAATTATTTCTAAACCAAGGCCTACTGAGTGACCATGTGCTATTGCTGTGTGTGTGACCATGTGCTCGATACCAGGTGCAGAGAGGGGGAAGGTCATGAAATCACTGTACTTTGATAACACACACACAGTATAGCCCTTCTGTACATCAATGGCAATGAATCACTTTGAAGTTACATCAAAGAGATGCCTTTACAAGGGCTAGAGAGAGGTGTGTGTGTGTGTGTGTGTGTGTGTGTGTGTGTGTGTGTGTGTGTGTGTGTGTGTGTGTGTGTGGGTGGTTGGGGGATGTTCATGTCACAGTGATGTCTGCGTCCTAGAGCTTTGATACCTTGTCCATATGAAATGTGAAATGCAATTATCTGTATTTGGAAGATAGCTGATAATGTCTGTATTACAGGATCGGACACAGATTCAGCATCAGGTGATGGAGGGGGCACACCGCCATATTTAGGTATGGACTAACTGCATTCATGTGTGTATGTAAATGTAAATGTGTTACTATTGTGTTTTATGAAACTGACTGACTGAATGAATTGCGACGATGGCCCACGCGACAGAGCGTCACCGACTCCTACAGGTGAGTGTCTACATAATAATACATAATGCTATATATATATATATCATGTAAATAAAAGGACAATACATTGCAATATTGTAATGTGTTACATCCTGTGATTCCAGAACCAGAGGAGAGTCAGCATATTCCGGAACCCGTTGCAGGGCGGAAGCGCACATCTAAGAGTGGTAAGTTGGCCTCACTCTGCACACCACTTCCAGCTCTGACCTCTGACCCCCACACCACGTCCAGCTCTGACATCTGAACCCCACACACACTCACTCATTCACACACACACAGTTTGTAACTACGTGTTATATGAATGTTTGTCTACAGTAGGGGTGTTATGATAATTGTATATTTGTATAATTGACAGGTCGCGGGGTGCGACGAGGAGCGAGGAGCAGGTCGGCGGCGAGCCGTCAGAACCAGGAGGATGTCTGGTCTCGTGATGGCTGGGTACCTCACAGGCTGCCCTTCACTGCCCAACCGGGGCTGCTCCAGGACGCCGCAGCACTGGAGTCTGCCCGGCCTGCAGCCTGGCTAAATTTGTTCCTCACCGACGACTTCCTCAACATGATTGTTGCCCAGACCAACTTGTACGCCGATCAGTCTATTGCCCGGCTGGATCCCATGCTAACCAGTAGCAGGGCACTGGTTTTGAAGCCCCTCACATTGAAGGAGCTCAAGGAGTTCCTTGGCCTGATCTTTTTAACCAGTGTCCATTGGAAGCCTCGCTTGGACATGTTTTGGACCACTGATGAAACGATCCTCACACGGTACTTCTCGACCATCATGCCACGGAACCGTTATGAGTTGATCTGGCGCTTCCTCCACTTCGCCGACAACACATCCCTAGATGTGAGAGACAAACTTTGTAAGGTACGCCCTGTAGTCGACCATGTCAATGTGCGGTGTAAGGATCTGTACCAGCCCGGCCGTGAGATTGCCATTGATGAGGGGATGATGGCATGGCGAGGCCGCCTGGCATTCAGGGTCTACAACCCGAACAAGCCAACCCGGTATGGCATCAAGTCATATTTCCTGTGCGAATCACGCACAGGATATTGCTTCGCCTTGAAGCCATATTGTCGGGATGGGGCGCTGCTGGGCGACACGGTCGTCGGTCTGCTTGGACGTTTGGCCGGATTCGGCCATACGCTCTACATGGAACATTTGTACAACAGTGTTAGCATGTCCGACAGGCTCCGACAGTTGAGGACCGACGTCTGTGGTACCCTCAGGAAGCACCGGGGGGAGCCAGCCATCATCAAGAACCTGACCAATGCTGACATCGGTGTGGGGGAGCGTATTGCCGTGAACAACAAGCAGGTCATGATCGTGGCATGGCGGGATAAGAGGTTCGTGAAGACGATCACCAGCTTCCATGAGGACACAATGGAAATGGCAAAAGTTTGGCAGAAAGAGAAGACGAGCAAATCAGTGAGGGTGGAGATGCTACCCTGGTCAGACGCCTCTGGATTTAGCTCTGCAACGATGTACTCACTTTTAGCTATTATGTTTGTTTTTGCTACTTTTTTATTTAAAGCAACACTGGCGGGTACGTCATACGACCGTCAGACACTTATGGACCTGAACCCCGGGCTCAAAGAGGAGTTTGGAGACACTTTTGACCTAGAATGGCCAGCAGAAATCAGACGGGAGAATGGCGGCAAAGAAAAGAACAAAGGCGACGGCAGGAGAAGACACAGAGGGAGACTAAAAAGAGCTGCTTACCGCCCAGCAATTCCATCCATCTTTCTGGCGAATGCCCGTTCGTTGGAGGGTAGGATGGATGATCTGAGAGCGAGGGTCCGGTTCCAACGGGAGATGAGAGACATCAACATTATATGTCTCACAGAGACATGGCTCACGTCGATGACCCCAGACAAAAGCGTCTCTCCCTCGGATGCCTTCACAGTCTTACGTGCAGATCGCAACGCTGGCTCAGGAAAGACCATCGGCGGCGGAGTCTGCCTCATCACGAACAATTCCTGGGTTAATCCCGAGGGGGTGCAGGTCCTCTCAAACTCGTGTTCGCCGGACTTGGAACATCTTTCTATCCTATGTCGTCCGTTTCACCTCCCGAGGGAGTTCACAGCAGTCGTCATGACTGCCGTGTATATTCCCCCACACGCGAATACGGGCAAAGTGCTGGGCGAATTACACGATCATCTCAACAGTCACCAGATCAAACACCCAGACGCAGCGATGGTAGTGGCCGGCGATTTCAACCAGGCCAACCTGAAGAAAGTGATGCCGTCCTTTTTTCAGCACATCACTTGCTCCACCAGAGGGAAGAACACACTCGACCACTGCTATTCCCTGTTCAAAGCGGGTTACAAGGCAGTAGCCGCTCCGCCATTAACGGGGTCCACAAGCTCGAGCGATCATGACTCCATCTTGCTATTTCCGGCATATCAACAGAGATCACGTGACGCCGTCGTGTCACGTGAGATAAAGAAGTGGACCGACGAATCAGAGGCCACGCTCAAGGACGTGCTTGCAGACACGGATTGGGATATGTTCATAGGAAGCGCCAGTGATGTCAGTGAACTAGCAGACATAGTGGTGTGCTACATAACAACAATAGCTGATGGTATTGTCCTCAGGAAAACGGTGCGGATTTTCCCAAACCAGAAACCGTGGGTGGATAGCACTATTAGAGCAGCTCTGAACTCTCGTACCACCGCCTACAACCTGGGTAGAGAGTCAGGAAACATGGAGGAGTATAAGGCTTCAGTCTATACTCTACGCAAAGCTGTCAAACTTGCTAAGAGGACATATGCTGACAAACTGGAGACACAAATGGCACAAAACGACACAAGAGGATTATGGCAGGGACTGAAGACAATAACTGACTATAAAGTCAGCGCCCCATCAATGGGGAGCGACGACGCCTCCCTAGCGGACAAGCTCAACACCTTCTACGCTCGGTTTGGTGTAGACAGTGGCGCTGCCGGCTCTCCGGCTAGTGACGTCACTGGCGCGCCGGCTGTTGTGGAGGGGGGGGGGCAACCGCGAGGGGGGGGGGACGCTCTCTCGTTGTCGGAACACAGTGTGAGAAGAGCATTTATGCAGGTGAACACCAGGAAGGCTGCTGGCCCAGATGGCATAACAGGACGTATACTCAAGACCTGTGCCAACCAGCTGGCCCCTGTGTTCACCGCCATATTTAATCAATCACTGGCGGAGTCAGTGGTCCCTGCCTGCTTCAAGAGGTCTACCATCATCCCTGTGCCGAAGAAACCCTCCCCAGCATGTCCAAATGACTACAGACCGGTGGCACTCACCTCTGTGGTCATGAAATGTTTCGAGAGGCTGGTCAAGGACCACATTTGTGCCTCCCTCCCCAGTGATATGGACCCTATGCAATTTGCATACAGGACAAACAGGTCCACCGACGACGCGGTCTCCCAGGTACTGCACAGCACCCTCTCGCACCTTGACCGTCAGAAGGGGGGCTATGTGAGACTGTTGTTCATTGACTACAGCTCAGCGTTCAACACCATAGTCCCCACCAGACTGGTGGACAAGCTGATCGAGCTAGGTCTGAGCTCCGCCCTGAGCGCCTGGGTACTGGACTTTCTGAGCGAAAGACCCCAGGCGGTCAGGGTGGGGGGTCAGACCTCCAACACCATCACCCTGAGCATCGGGTCCCCCCAGGGCTGTGTTCTGAGCCCCCTGCTGTACTCACTCTACACACACGACTGTGTGGCCAAGTTCAGCTCCAACTCCATAGTGAAGTTCGCAGATGACACGGTGGTGGTGGGGCTGATCTCGGACAACGACGAGAAGGCCTACCGGGAGGAGGTTGAGGTACTGGAACGCTGGTGCCAGGACAACAGCCTGCTCCTGAACATTGGCAAAACCAAGGAACTGATCGTGGATTATAGGAGAGGACAGCAGGAGACACACACACCACTGATGATAAACGGGGCTACCGTGGACAGGGTGAGCAGCTTCAAGTACCTGGGGGTCCACATCTCAGAGGACCTGACATGGTCAACACACATAGGCACAGTAGTAAAGAAGGCGAAACAGCATCTCTACCACCTGAGACAGTTAAGGAAGTTCAGAGTATCGGGGAAGATACTCCAGTCCTTCTACTCAGGAGCTGTAGAGAACATCCTGACCGGAAACATCACTGCCTGGTATGGAAACAGCACGGCACAGGACAAGAAGGCCCTACAGAAAGTGGTGCGCTCAGCCGAGCGTACCACGGGTATTGCACTACCCCCCCTGCAGGTTCTATACAACAAGAGGTGCAAATCCAGAGCCTGCAGGATAATGAAAGACCCTCACCACCCCAATAACAGCCTGTTTCAGCTGCTGAGGTCAGGCAGACGCCTGCAAATCCCAGCTACTAGGACAGAGCGGCTTAGGCTCAGCTTCTTCCCCCAGGCCATCAGAGCCATGAACAATGTACATTGAGTGCTCAGAACATTGAACTGTCCACACACAAGCACACATGAACACACACACGACACGCACACTGTGCACGCTCACACACGAGCAGCCACTTAACACTTTAACATGAGCGGGCACACACTCATGTCGCACACACGCACACTTATGGCCAAAGGAAAGGACACTTTAAATTAGAATAACAGGAACAGTGTATTGCACTACCAAAGCTAACTAGCATGTCACACATGCGCTGTAAATAACTATGTACAGATACCGAGATGTCACTCCATGTTACCTGCTACCTGTTACTGCACAATGTTGTTTCTTCTTTTGATTCTATTATATGTACCACTGTATTGCACATCGTTGCGGGCAAGACCACCCGCATTTCATTGTATACCTGTATGCCGTGACAATTAAAACTCTTGACTTGACTTGACTTGATCATCCATAATGTCATATAATAAATTCATGAAAGGAGTTGACCAGATGGATCAAAACCTAGCCTACTATCCGTGTACACGTAAGACTGGAAAGTGGACCAAAACGTTTGTGCTGTATCTGATCCAAATATGTTTGTTCAACTCTTTTGTCTTGTACAGAACCAGGCACCCCAGAGGGTATTATCACAGCCTCCTCCGGTACACCATGGCTGTGGGTCGGACCTACACAGGGGCTAAGGAGTTGAAAATTCCTGGGGTGGCAGATGAGGAGGAGGGCGGTGGGGGTGAGGAGGCAGGGGCTGAGCAGGTGGGGCGTGACCCTAGGGCCCCACAGGGGGACCCGCAGAGCAGATTGGTGGGTGGCTTTGGGAAACATGCTATGGTGGCCTACAAAGCGACCCAGAAGAAAACGCTACCGTGTAGGAAATGTCGGGTCTGCAGTAGGCGTGGCATCAGGAGTGAGACCAGATATTTTTGCACATCGTGCAAAGTCCCCCTGCATCGTGACAAATGCTTCACTCTGTACCACACAAAGAAGTATTTTTCTAAATAGTTTCTTTATTAGTTGTCATACAGAAGTACAGACTACTTCTAAATAATCCGGCATACAGAAGTACAGAATACTTCTAAATAATCCATCATTGTGTGATACAGACAGAACCATGTGGATGCATACTTCACCATACCATGTGTACCACTCCGGTAGATAGTATAGCTAGCTGAGTGAGTAGTATAGTATAGTATAGTATAGTATAGTATAGTATAGTATAGTATAGTATAGTATAGTATAGTATAGTATAGTATATGGGTAGTTGCACTGTTTTCTGTACAAGACAAATGCGTTGTACATATGTATTTGGGCCACTGTTGTAAATATTACATAGGCATGTTTGGACCACTTGCAGATAAGACGTTATGTTAGTGATCTAGCTTTGTCAACTCCATTCATCATTTGCATTGTGTGTGTATATAGTTTATTTTTTTATTTATCTTTTTTTCCCCTAATTTTTACCGTTTGCACAGAACCAATGGTTGCTGACAGTCACCCAGTTTATAAAGTATATAATGTAGGTAAAGTACCACACTTTTCTAATGCAGTCCATTGGCCTCTTATTTAGAAGCCTGTCTTGGATATTTTTTGGTCCACAGATCATCTGGCGCTTCATCCATTTATCAATGGACAATGCAGTCATCGATGCGAGAGACAAACTGTAAGATACGCCCTGTAGTTGATCATGTGTACTGTACTGTGAATGTTACCAGCATACTTCTAAATGCACAGAAACAATGGTTGGTTCTGATGACAGTCACCCAGTGTACACTTTTATAAAGTATTGTGTTGGTAAATTACCATAATTGTATACTGTGAATGTTACCAGCATACTTCTAAATGCACAGAAACAATGGTTGGTTCTGATGACAGTCACCCAGTGTACACTTTTATAAAGTATTGTGTTGGTAAATTACCATAATTTTATACTGTGAATGTTACCAGCATATGTATCTAATGCACAGCAACAATGGTTGGTTCTGATGACAGTCACCCAGTTTATTGTACATATTCTGAAATAAAAATGTTTTTCACTTCATCAAAGTTTCAAGTTTTCTGCATTGTAAAGTATTCTGTATTTTATAATAATGTTTTCTGGACCTACACCAGTATAGTTATAACTTACTTGTTCGTTAGCGCCAGGCCTCATGGTGGTTGATAATATATCAATTAGTTTCACCTGGAAATACTAGTACCTTATCAATACAATATATTATTACTTTATGAATGTGTTTATCATGTATGGACGAATCCATTGGAAAACAGGTAGGTACAGAGCAACACAGTGTCTACAACACGGGAGCAGAGTATACACAGTACATGAATGAGAAACAGTCTAAATGTTTTTTTGTTTGTTTATTTCATGCACATGATCTGTAATACCTGATCGGTACAATATCTACTAACCTGATCAATACAAGATATTCCCACCTGATCGATATAATAGTATTACTGCATTTCAAGTTTGTTTATTTCTAATAGTAACAGTCAGTCAGTCAGTCAATCAATCAATCAATCAATCAATCAATCAATCAATCAATCAATCAATCAATCATTACCAGTCTAAATTGCTTTATAACACGTTCGGTAACTATTATTATTATTATTTCTTTTGCATTACATCAGAGACCAGGTAAGGACTCTATATATAAAATCTTGCGTTGATCTGATATTTATTTCTACCGCGATCGAAGCTGTCTGTGTGTGTGTGGCTGTTTACCGTTGGGTGCAGGAGGTGGGGGGGGGGGGGGGGGGAGTGCCACGCTACGAGGCCATTTCATGTATGCACGAGGAAGGATCATAATGATAATCTAGCGTTGATTTCAGGAAGATTCGATAATCAGGCGAAAAATTACAACGTGTTTAGTGTATTCCACTAAAACGCTATTATCACGTCTTTTCCTGGGATTACTAAGAATCACCAAAATTATAATCATATTCAAAATGGTATAAAAAGGAAATGTAAGGATGAAAAAACAATCTGTTTTGTGCATGTTGACTGGAAGCAACTCACTGACAATCGACGGGTGTATTAGACCCATAGCTATAATATAAGATATATTTTAAGCACTCGCAAATCTCTCAGTCTCCCCATTGATTAAAGCGATGGCGTTCTAGCGCCCCCCTGGCGCATTAAGCGATGACGTTGGATGAGTTAAGAGCGGTTTTGAATGTGGGTAGGGATTCAAATTTTTTATGGCTGTGGGTAGGGCGTTCCACATTGTTGTGGCATAATTGTAAAACGTGTTTAGTCCCTTGTTTGTGCCGAATCTGGGTTGCACATGATTTGTCGAACTCCCTCTGGTGTTGTGGGCGTGGTATTCACTGACCTTTGGGAAGTATTTCTACATGTACATGGGTACCTGAGTGGTGTAGTGTATCTTGTAGACCAGGCCCATTGCAAGTTGCTGTACTTTGTCGTCTACTCTAAGCCATCCTAGGTAGTCAAAGTGGACATGGGTGAGGTGTGTTTTAGGAGTAAGGTCAAGTAGTAGTCTGACTAGTTTGTTTTGTGATGTTTGTAATCTTGTTTTTAGCACCTTTGAGGTGCTTTGGTACCATGAGGTGCAAGCATAGTCGTAGTACCCTTGAATGAGTGCTCCTGCCAGAGTCTTCAGGGTATTCTTGTTTACCAGAGAGGAGATCCGGTACAGGAATCTAGTTCGTTGGTTGACTTTTTTTATTACATTGGATGCCATTTTGTCACAGGAAAGATTTGCCTCTAGGATGGAACCCAGGTATGTAATTTCATCTTTCCTTGTGACAATATTGTCACCCACTGTAACTGAGAAGTCCTCTGTCTTGCTGAGTTTGTTTTTTGATCCGAAGAGAATGGACTCTGTTTTACCCAGGTGTAATGATTTGTTATCAGCGAGCCAGGTGAAGATTCTGCCAAGTTCTGAGCTGAGGGTTTTTTCAATATGTAACTTGTTCTTGTCAGAGACCAGTAGGGCTGAGTCGTCCGCGAACAAGAACAAGTTGCAGTCACAAACTGATGACATGTCATTTGCATAAATTAGGAACAGTAGCGGTCCTAGTATGCTTCCTTGTGGAACACCACAGCTCACTGTGAGGGGGGGGGGGGGGGGGTGGAGTACTGTTTACCTCCACCATCTGTAACCTAGAGAGATTATACACACTATATTACCAAGGTCAAGGCAAACTTTATTACCCCGGATAGGGGAATTCGGGTGGCCAAGATGCAGAAGTACACAAAACCTAAAAACAGATGTAAATACAAATATACAATATTCAGTCCCCCCTTCCATCCCCCTAATGGCGGCATGTGGGGAACTTTCTAACTTGATATGGTCTATTTGAATTATTTGAAAAAAATAAGAATTTGGAGGGGCACTTGGGGCAAAAGGACAGGCCCTATCTGTGCACGCCACTGTAAGGTAGCCTACCCTAACTGGCATGATATACGTCATATGTTATACATCGAAGTAGGGCTGTCCCCGACTAAGGATTTGGATAGTCGACTTTGATTGGCCGAAATTGGCCGATAGTCGACTAATAGTCGACTAATAGTCGACTACCCCCCTGAATGCAAAAAATAAATAAAAATGTATAAATATAATATATATATATATTTTTTTTTTTATTCCATTTGGGCTGTGGGGGGTGCTTAATGTCTGAAGGCTTCTTGTCCTCTGCTAAAGCATGCAATTGGTCCACTGATACATCTTGATATTTGTCTACTCTGTGTTCATTAGATGGGTGAAATCCTCTTTCAGTACCTTCAGTGTGTTCTTAGGCAGTTAGCCTCACTGGTATGCATGCCATTAGCGTTAGCCACCCTTCTAGGCCTCTTTGCTTTTGGAAAGAATGATAAGAAATATAAAAAATTTTTTATAACTTTTTGCATTCGACTAAGAGGTTGGCCGTCGACTACGGCTCCTTTCGATCGATTAGTCGACTATTCGACTAAGCGGGGTCAGCCCTACATTTTAGTTATACTTTTTATTTTTTTTGACCATACAGGTATTGCATAAGGATTACCACTGCACATGGCACAATACCATCAAATCCTATGTTTTTGTAATGTCCTCTTATTTAACAGTTTAATTGCTGAAGGAGCAAAAAGAAAACCTTGCTAAACCTGGCTGTTCTTATTTTCCTTTGCAAAATCCTTCCTTTGCCCGGCAAGCTTAGTTGGAACCTGCCGTCGAGAGAGGGTCAGTGGGGTCACTGAGGATAAAAATACCAGAATAAGGTCTTTACACAGCTGAGTGGCTGACATCTGCCCAACTACCCCACTTGCTATCTTGACCGTGCGCCGCAACCTGTCTTGGTCCTGGTTTGCGGGCGTTACGAAACATACAAATCAGGTCCAAGGACAAGATGCTCTGCAGGACGGCCTTGTAAAACAGTCGCAAGACATAACGATCAACATTAAAACTGTGCAACGTTCGGTAAAAAGAACATTCATTGTAGCATGCTCGTTGAATTCAGCTGGCCATCAATCTCTATCCCTAAGTATTTGTAAGATACATTGAAAAAAGACGCATGCAGTCATAAATATGAGGCAGGTGGACCCGGGCCCTTAACTCCTCCTCAGTGGTTTTTTGCATGTTCTTGGTATCTGATTCTAGGGACATCTATGGATCTCAGGGAATGTATTCCCAGTGTCAGAAATACTGTGTCTGTTACTAGGCTTGAGTAAATTGTAATGAACCAAATGAGAATATCAATAAAAAAATTTTTTTTATCTTTGACTGTGAATAACACCATGCTAAAATTTACCAGACCTGAAAAATCTAAGCAAATGAATAAATGGAAGATGATTAAACAGAAGGTTTTGTAGATACAGTACTGAATTCTGCCATCCGGACACATGCCATTTGAAATATGATTATATAATATAGAATATCAGGCCTAAAATGGTTATGCGATTAAAATGTGATTAATTAGATAAATTAATTACAAATCCTGTAATTAATTAGATAAACATTTTTAATTGCCTGACAGCACTAGTTTTAACTCCCTCGCACTTTAAAATGTCAACATTTGTTTAATGTATTCTTCTTGAAAATCAACACTCCAATAAAGACCCAATGTCACGCCTGTGGGACTTGTTTCCAGGGTTACACACTGTTCGTCATCCCCCTCCCTTTGTGTCTTAAAGGGGAACTATTTTACTATTTCTTTCACTATTTGGGCACTTTTACACAATTCCTGTGAGTCTATGGAACACCTCTGTAATATATATATTTTTTTTATTCATTGTTTTGTATTTCTAATCAAGTCCTCAAAAACAGCATTTTTCTACCTCAAGATTTCGAGCTGTTTTGAGCCTGGGCTCCTAAACCACTGCGGAGCGTCGTCTTCGCCTGAACATTAACATGCAGCAGTGACTATATGACATCACATATAGGCACATTTTCAAACGACTCAGTTCAGTGAGGGTGAATATTGTGAGAGGAGAATTGGAAGAATGCGCCAATATGAGAATTTTGAGACATAGATCATATTATTATAAGTTCACATAGCTAGGAAACAATGCTAAACACTCAAAAAGGCCATTTATAAGATAGTTCCCCTTTAAGTAATGGACATATCTCAAACTCTGCCCTCTTTTTCTTCAACCTATAATCACAACCATTGCTTTCCTTTGAGAAACTTTGAGAGTTTGAGATAGGTCAGTTATGTGTTGTAGGCTAAGTGTGTCACAAGTCCAGGCTGTGTGTAACTGTATATACTGTACCATAACTAGCATAATAAGTATATCAAGTTCTATATTTATTATATTTATTGTATATAGATTCTGCCTGGTGTAACATACCTGCCATAAGCAGGATATGAGCTAAACCAAATAGTGTAACTGATATCAATACGTATACATTTCACAGTAGCTTCTGTGTCTTTGAGGTGAAGACATTGAATGGATATAAATGCCCCCCTGCTATTATCCAATGTCAATGAGATGTTTAGGATACTTTGACTCAAACTTATGGAACTTGTTTTTGTGAATTCATGTGGCTTATGCCACGTTTTAGAATGAGCATTGCACATTCATGCAAAAATGTGCGTTGGAAATCTTCAAATGATCTTAGAGTCCTTTAAACGATGATAAAGTCTGATAGTCTAATTGTACTTTTAAGGAAGTGAAAATATACATTTCAATTGAAAAAGGTGAAAATGAAAATTCAATGAAATCATGTCAATAGATTTCATAGTCATAGCCCCTAACTAACTTACGTGGAGCAACAGCAACGCGTTTTAAATGTGTGGTTTCTAGTAAATCACTGTGAGTCAGCAACACAAGGCAGATGTGAAGGAGCAATGGGGAGGCAGAATGGCCTAGAGGTAAAAGAGACTGAACGGTAGGGATGGGAATCGAAAACCGGTTCCCATTGGGAGCCGGTTTCTAATTGTCCGATTCCTGGAATCGCATATGCTTCCGTGACTATCGATTCCTCTTATCGATGCCATGTTTTTCCGACAGTTGCGCATTTTTAAACAATAACGTTAGCGCCACGCATGCAGCCATAGCAGACTATTTGATTCCTTAAGGGCTCGAAATTGCAACCATTTTGGTTGCATATGCTCCCGCTGCTTCTATGTGCAGTGAAAACTTCTCCAATGCTTTGCATCCTAGTCAGCCGCGCTAATGCTAGCTAACCATGCTCATGACAGAGACAGAGAGAGAAAACAGCTGAGCTGAGCTAGAAAGGGTGGGGGCGAGCGGGGAGGGAGCCGTCTCTCCCTCCCTCTCGCTAAAGGAGCCCTTTCTGTGTGTGCCTGGTCTTCTGAAATACCAGATGACGGCAGAGGAATAACGACCTGTTGAATGCAACTACAGTTCAATAGATTAAATTAGTTTAAGAGCATCTCAAATACATTATTTTATTTAAGTGTATAGTAAATTAATTTTTTTACAGTTTTTGTATTTTTCTGACATGGGGGCTCAACAATAAATGACAATCAGAAATGTCAAGTTGCATGTTGTTATTCTAACCAGCTTAGTTCTGTTGCATTTCCAATTTATTTAGTTTAATTATAAATTTATCAGGTATCGATAAGGGAATCGATAAAGAATCGGATCAATAAGCAGAATCGATAATGAAATCGTATCGATACAATCTTATCAATTCCCATCCCTACCGAACGGTAACCGAAAGGTCGCCGGTTCAATCCCTGCCACTGACAGGAGGGTGTATCCCAGCTGTGAGCTGGTGACTGCAGGGTAGCTGGTATTACAGCTACGGTGCCCTTAAGTCTGTAAGGGACCTTGAGCAAGGCATTGAACCCCACAACTGATCCAGGGGTGCTGCATTGCAGGCGACACTGCACTTTGACCTCTCTGATTAAATGCATATGTGTGGGGGACTGTGTGTATGTGTAACTAGGAGGGATATGAGTACTATGTGTATGTGTAACTAGGAGGGATATGATGACTGTGTGTATGTGTAACTAGGAGGGATAATGCGAAAAAGACACATTGTACATAAAGTCATCTTCTTCTTCTTCTTCTTCTTCTTCTTCTTCTTCTTCTTCTTCTTCTTCTTCTTCTTCTTCTTCTTCTTCTTCTTCTTCTTCTTCTTCTTCTTCTTCTTCTTCTTCTTCTTCTTCTTCTTCTTCTTCTTCTTCTTCACAAGAGCATCAACACTTTTGTTTTGCATCAAATATTTTGCCTACATTTCAAAACATTTAGACTAGCGGTAGCTCCTATTACTCCCATTCATTCAGCATAAACAGCTGTAACGTTTCCAGGTATTTGTGCAGTGATTAGATCATCTGATAATCATTGATTCCGATTTCACAAGATTATACCCTCAGGACAGAGATCCCTCTGAATATCACGTGAAAAAAAATCCCTTTTCTTTTCAAGGCAGACATTTTGATAAAAATGTTTTAGGCTAAGATTTCCCAGGCCGGGCAGTATAGCATGACTAATCAGAATCAGAAATCACTTTATTCGCCAGTGTAAGGGGATACATTCAAATTTGACTAGGTTATCTGCACAAGGAAACACAGCAATCCATGTTCCAAAAGGGGGTTCATGGCAGAGGACATCTCATGTAATGCAATGGCAGCACTGACATTAGCTACACCGAAAAGTTGGTGTACTGCACTTAAAAGCGCCATCTCTGTGGCCCCCCATGGAGCACTGTTCGTTCAGTCAGGGGCCTCCTCGAGTAGGCAGGCGGCCTTGGGGGAAGCATGCTATCATGGTGGCGGGAGGTTCTGGCAGAGAGAATAGAAGGAACCGAGACATGGAACTCCCTGACTACTTCCATCGCCAGCTCTGGGAAAATAAGCAGATGGGACGAATGATGAAATGAAAGGATGAAATGAATGGAATGAGACGTAAAAATGGCTTATACCAGTAAAAGCAGCGGAGGCTTATTTGATTGAGCAACACATTTGGCATGTTTAGGGTCTTAGAAACATTCAACTCGGAATGTCAGTCAGCAGATACATTTATTAAGGGATTTTTGTTATATTTTGGGCGCATACAGATTTTTGACGATTTACCAAAAAACTATGGTAAACTATTTGGCTAGTTTTGACATTTTATTTACAATATTGAAATTGACTTTCCTGATGATATCGCCTCCCATTCCTTTTCCCCAGTATCCAGCCTGTCCAACCTGGGCTCTGGTGCGTTGGCCAGAGTCACCCGAGGCCACCTTGGTCCCAAAAGTGTCATTACAGTCACAACAAGTCTTCCCACCGCAATTTGACCCGTTTTGAACCCGGCACTCGGGATAACTCCCACATCTAAATGTTTTACCTTCACCTCGCCCGACCTGTGTGGGAAATGGAGGGTTTCCATCCCATACTCCAATAAAAGTGAGCGATTCTCATATTTCTCTGCAACCACCCGCATCCATAGATTCAGTCACGCTGTTTTTGGCATGTTCTTGGCTTACAGTTGAAAAAAGAGGCTCAGTGTCTGTCTGTGCTCGTGGATTATACTTCGCTCCATCATTCATTGCTTCCAGGCATTCCTGCCTCTCAACCCCCTGTTTAAATCCGTCCTTTTATATGTTACCGTCTGATTTTCAAGTGTGCCCTCATGATGTTGTTTATGTTTCTGTCACGCCTCTGTCCTCAGGACATACTGTACTATTCTGTGTTGTCCTCACTTCACCGACTCTTAAATTTCACATTATCAAACAATTTGTCATACAAATTGCCATAGAGTAAAGCATGCTCCATTTAACACAATTCAAGTAATGCAATATATTTTGCATTTGCAGATTGCAGATATCTTTTTTTCATGAGCATTTATTGAGCATAACCTTCATGGTATTTTACCACTCAAGTGTATCTGTTGCATTCCATCTTCTCTGAACGTGTTCCTGGAAAAAGCAGCTAGATTCGTTTATATTACTGTTCCTGTTGCGGCAAGACTTGAATACACGTGTGCCAACTATAGTGAGTGCAAGTGATAACAGAGCACTTTGCGGATGCATTGTTGTGATACTGTTAGTATAAACCTATCTTAACACTTTGGATGCCACGCCGTGTTTTCCTTTTTACCCCCTTGATGCCCAAACCCACTGCAATGTTAACTTAATATCGCCTAATCTATGTTTTAAATTATGGCTATGTGTCTAATCTGCCTGTCGCTTATCAAAGACTCATTTTCCAGTCAACATTGTCAAGGCAGATTGTTTTTGATCGCTTCATTTCCGTTTGATAGCATTTTGAAAATCACTCGTTTTCGCGGAAAAAACAACCCTATGATGATAATTGTCTTTTACTGGAATAATCCAGAACGTTGTCATTTGTCGGCCTATTTATGAATCGTTTTCAAATAAACGCTAGATGATCGATAGTATATGTGTGCGCACGCACGCTCGTGCCACGCGCTGATAATCGCTGCTCTTATTTCCTGATGGCTTTTACAGTCAAAACAGCTATATAACATTATAGTGGAAACGCTTATATTAAGGAATATAAGCGTTAAGGAAGTTCAGAGTATCTGGGAAGATACTCCAGTCCTTCTACTCTGGAGCTGTAGAGAGCATCTTGACTGGAAACATCACTGCCTGGTATGGAAACAGCACGGCACAGGACAAGAAGGCCCTACAGAGAGTGGTGCGCTCAGCCGAGCGTACCACGGGTATTGCACTACCTCCCCTGCAGGTTCTATACAACAAGAGGTGCAAATCCAGAGCCTGCAGAATAATTAAAGACCCTCACCACCCCAACAACAGCCTGTTCCAGCTGCTGAGGTCAGGCAGACGCCTGCGAACCCCAGCTACTAGGACAGAGAGGCTTCGGCTCAGCTTCTTCCCCCAGGCCATCAGAGCCTTGAACACTGAACACTGAGTGCCACAGAACACTGAACTCTCCACACACAAGCACACATGAGCACACACACGACACGCACGCTGTACACGCTCGCACACTAGCAGCCACTTTAACATGAGCAAGCACACACTCATGCTGCACACGCCCACACTTATGGCCACAAAGGAAAGGTCACTTTAAAAATAGTATAGCAACCCAGTAACAGTGTATTGCACTACCAAAGGACCTAGCATGTCCTCCATGCTCTGTAAATAACTTATGTACAAATACCGAGATGCCCCACTATGTTACCTGTTTATTGCACAATGTTGTTTTATTGGATTCTATTATATGTTGTACTACTGTATTGCACATCGTTGCGGGCAAGACCACCCGCATTTCATTGTATACTTGTATGCCGTGACAAATAAAACTCTTGACTTGACTTGACTTGACTATATCTCCGTGAAAACGAGTCTGATTATCCTAAGACTGATAACATAGATTCCTTACCTGAGGTCAGATGGTATCCAAATGGTTTATTCCAATTTCCGATCGCCATTCGAAAAAATTGATAATTGTATTGATCCACCGTGTGTACAGTAGAACACATATTCGCCGTGGCACCAAGGTTCCAGAATGAACTCTGGTAGACCCCGGTTACATCAGTGAGAAGTAAAATGTGGAGTCAGAAATCAGTTCTCCCATTCACTTTCATTGAGTCCAATCCAAAAAGGTGATTTACCATCTGGGAGACGATAGGGGGCGCTTTTTTCACATCTGAGCACCGGCGGTGCCTGGATATCCAACGGTAGGCTAGCTTGATGCAATATGATTTCAGATCGCTAATACATTTTACATTTTTTTTTAAACAAGAAATCTCGTGATGGGCATTCAACGGTCGTGGGGTAAACCCGAGAAATCTCGGGCGTGGCATCCAAAGTGTTAAAGGGGAACAACATCAAAATTAAGAATGCCAATATGTTCCATGGCCTAGGAAAGTTCAATCAATATTTGGTAACATGAGCTACTCTGTCTCTCAAAACCAGAAACCAGAGAATCAATACTCAAACGTGTGATGTCATCTAGTTTAACACATTCGGGGCCATTTGGATCCGTCTAAAATCACTGTAGACGGCCAGCATTTCTAAACAGACTTGCATAGTCTGTGGGGCTGTTTGTAGAGCTAAATCTATACTTTATAGTATTGCTATCTGTCCATTCTCATTGTCAATTGACACCATAAACCGTCCCTTCAAAATGGCTTAAAGAAATACATTTTTCATCAATACGTTCTCATTTTATAGCGTCTTGAATATAAGCGTTATAAGGGATTTCGGATGGGATATTTCCTGGAAGGCGAGATACAGGGCTAATAGCTAATAACGTTAAATCCAATGGCATTTCGGCACTACAGAAGCTACAGTTAAAACTCAAACTGCATATGATCGGTATGATGGTCCACCATGAATGCATGAAAGGGGGGGGGGGGGGGGGACACACGTCATTTCTGATTATTGATTACCAATGACCGCATTAGCCTCATTAGCCTCATTCGCTGATCGGGTGGATGGCTATCATAACAAGCCCTGATCAGCATGTAATTTACGTGAAAAAGATCTTACCGTGGGCCGGTTGGATCCCCCAAAGCATTTCCCAGTTATCGATCGCCATCTGGTAGATCCATATGTCCATTGGCTGATGATATATTCCTTTACTGCACACTGAAATCAGTGTCCCAAAACGTATTCCAAGCTACTAGGCTGCACATCCAGAATCCAGCTAACTGGAAACTACATTGAAAGTAAAAAAAAAATAGTGCACCGTTCTGCCACAGGGCACACTGCATTATCGAGACAGCGCCCCTAAGAGGATCTGGCCGGTAATGCACTTTTCAGAATTCGAAGAGGAGGGTAGATCTGCAGTGCAGCTCGGTGACATCGAGTAGGTTATTACAATGGAATAAAAGCCAAAACAACTGTAGCAGCCTGAATATTCTACAAAGTATTTAACGTGTCTTTCTAGAGTCTATGTAGCTATATGATCATTCTAAAGTGTATAGTGGTATAGCTTTTACTCACTCTGCCGTTGTATCACACGTTTGAAAAGTTAATTCAATTGATTGGTCGAAATCAAAGCTGAGTCGGAGTCAGCGCAACAGTTCAATAACAGAGGGGCTGTTGTTTAATGAAACAGCAGCTTAATTATCCAGTTTTACAGCATCAAATTATTTCTATTTCTAAAAGTCTCAAGCTGTTTCGTCTCCGTGTCTCTCTGCGTGTCCGTCTGTCTGAGTGCTCGAGTCTTCTTCTCCATCAGCTTCCTGCAGTCTTTTAAGGAGACAGAAGCCCCCATTCCCCTGGACGTCCAGTGACGTCACCCCAGGGATCGTGCTTCTCTATTGGCTAGAAGATCTCCCTGCTGCGTGACACGTCATCCTATTTCTGAGAACCCTTTTCCAGTTAAGGTAGTGCGGAGGGGTTAGGCTAAGTTTGGCCGTTTTCTTGAAGGCAGGGACTTACTCAGCAGTTGTCTATTAGTAGTTTTGATCCATTCAATATTTCTATCTGTTACTTTGTTTTACGTGGGTTTACATGCATATTATTTTCTGTTTAGTCTAACTATGTTAGTTAAATGCTTTTCCCGAATTCTAGAGCCTTTTCATAGTTATTTAACCTAATTATGGATCCGATTAACCTAGTTTCTTCTATAAGATTATAATGGTACTTTTAAATGTCTTTTAACTTGGTAGTTCTAACTTGTTTTATCCCTGGTCTTACTACTCCTGTTTACTTAGCCAATTTTCTAATGTGATTTTGTTTAACAGTTTACTTTTGTTCAAATACTCTAGTATTTATTCCATTTGGCTTTTCTAGTGACCAATGTGTTTCATGTTTGGTACTAAACTGTTTGTTACTAACGTCCACTTGCTTTTAGGCTAACCTTTAATAGATATCTATAATACTTTATTGTTTAGCTTTTTATAGTATGAAGCCTTAATGTCTCTGCCCAGCTTCTCCCTCCAGTACTTCCTGGAGTGCCAACGGCTTGGTCAGGCTAGGTCAACAAACTCTGACCTCGACTGTATTTTCAGCCTCCAAATCCTGTTGGTTTCTGTTCTCAAAGATGATCATTCACTATCTATTCCCTGCAGAGGGTGTTTTGACAGGGGGGAGAGTCTTTTCTCACAGTGACCGGTTGATCTTTTTAACTAGAATAAACAAAACTCTTTCCTGTTTACCTCAAGATAGCCTTGAGGGGTCAGTTTATGACCTCAAGTCAATCACATTGGTTGGGTGAGGGGAGATTGTCATCTGAACACCAAATGGTCTATTTTCTACGGGCTGACCCCTGTCCTTGCTTGTAGAAGCTATTTTGACGAGCGATGGTATACTTGTTAACAGCTGTGGCTTATTTCCTGGGGGAGACAGCGAGTTGATCTTAAATCCATTCTGTAGTATTGTACCGTGCATTTTGATTCAATCAATTTACGACAATCCCTTCTCTGAGGGTTCTACTCTCATTATGTAACCAGTAAATTTCAAAATCAAAATGATATAATATTTCTATAAAACTTTAAAAAAAAAATTTAAACCTAAAAACTACAAAAAAACACAACAACCATCATTTCATCACCATTTTCTTCTTGCACAGTTGTACAATCTTTCACTCTTCCCCCCCCACCCTCGTTAGTCACTTCCCCAGTCACACACAATATCAGTTATTGATACGACATCAGACTATGGAAGGTAATCAAACAAGAATTGGCTTCCAGATTTATCAGTTTCTTTTGATTATGACTATACTTTATCCATGTAATTAATCAATGTGTCTATTTTGTGTAATTGACTCTGCAAGAAAAGATTATTACATCACGCCAATAAAAGACTAACAGTTCTAATAAAAACGAAGGAGACTTAAACAATAAACCATAAAAAATGTAATTTCTCCTTCGCAAGGACCTTCTGAGGTCTATCTACTTTTAGCTGCAATCCTGACAGTTATCCTCATCGAAACCTCTGAGATCTATTTATAACACTTTGTGGCCGTGGCCTCTCTGTTGCATTTGCGCTAATCGCCATCTACTCCGGCGTCTTCTGTACCACTGTCGGCACTCCGTCAAAGTCCACAGAGGAAAAATCATCATTTTTCAATTCCAATTCATGATCTCTTCTGTCTGGCTCCTGCAAGAATCCTTCATTTCCCACAGAGGGACAATCATGTTGCCCCCTGTCTGGTTCCCCATAATCGTCTTCATTTTCCCCTTCGTCGTGCATTTCCTCCTGTTCTTGATCAATGAACAGGGGTTCGGATTCCAATTCGTTCCCATCTTGCAGGGCTTTTACGCAATGCGAAAGATGAAACCACATTGGTGGTCTGAACACTTTTACATAAACGTAATCTCCTGGTATTATCTGAGGAGTACTCCGCCTATTCTCCTCCTCTTCTGTTTCTTGTTTACTAGAGACATAATCATAGATTGCCCCGTGGAGCTTTGACATGTACTTCACGTACTCACGCATCTCGTGGTCCAGGATGTCCAAACTCGGACCTTTGCCTGTTGCGTGCAAGCCTGGCACAACCATACATCGGCCAAACAACATTTTGTGCGGTGTTAAACGCAGGCTTCGAATTTCGCTTGAACGACACGCCATTAATGCTAACGGTAGCGCACTTAACCAATTTAGCCCTGTGTGTTGACAGATCTTTACCAATTTGTTCTTAAGTACTCCGTTCATGCGTTCCACAGCCCCCTGGCTCTGAGGGTGGTAAACGGACCCGAAACGCTGTTTTACCCCCAGTTGTTGGAGTACTAAACGTACAGTCTTATCGACAAACTCTTTGCCATTGTCTGAGCAGACCTTGTCTGGAATTCCATAACGACTTATTACGTCACGACATAAGAACTTAGCCACTGAGGCAGCATCTTTATGCTTAGTCGCGCAAGCCTCTACCCACCTCGAAAATCGACACACCACGACAAGAATGTACCTCTTTTGGCTAATCGGTTTTATCATGTCTACATAGTCAATCACAAGTTCTCTCATTGGGCCATTTGGTGTGGGGATGTGTCCCGGAGACACAACGATCCCTCTTCGTGCATTATTTTTCAAACAGATCGCACATCTACTTATCACACAATCAATCTGCTGTAGCAGGTTTGGCGCCCATAAACCATACTCCTTTATTTTTCTACTCACCTCTCTCCGGTGTGCATGGCAGAAATCATGTGCAGTTTGGATCAGCAGTCCGACCAGGCCCGTTGGTGCAACCACAAGTCCTTCATGGTTCCGCCACAAACCTGTCCCATCCCTACTAGCCCCTCTTGCTGACCAGAGATTTCTCTCCACCTGACTCGCCTCTTCCTGAAAGGTCAGAACATCCTTGTAAGTAATCTTATCTTCCAACTCCACCTCGTGTGTGATAACCAATACCTTACCTGCTCTGCTCTGTTTGGGTTTCATTTTTGCTCCTAACAAATTGGTTATCTGACTACAGTGACGTATGGCGGTACCATCTGCTCTCTTAAAACCTCACCCTTTCCACACCGCTCCGTAGAGGAAAGCTATATTCTGTGCATAGCTGCTATCAGTATAGATATTCACGATCTTGCCTTCTGCCATTTTGCATGCTTCAGTCAGAGCGACTAGTTCTGCCAACTGGGCTGAGCAGGGTTGTGTCAAGGCTTCGGCCTTTTCTACGACAAACCCATCACCTTGTGATTTTACTACAGAGTAACCTGCTTTTAGGTCCTCTCCAACTCTGTAACATGAGTCTGTCCATAGTTCCAAATCAGGACTGCTAAACGGAAAAGCCTGCAAGTCAGCTCTAAGTCTGGAGTACCTCTCGGCTTCAGCCACGCAGTCGTGAGGGTCTCCATCCTCAGGCTTAGGAAGGGTCTGCGCTGGGTTCACCGTGGAACACCTAGTCAAAGTAACATCTTCCTGTTCCAAAATCCTGTAATAATTTTTAAGACGGGGTATCGTTAGTGCAGATTTACCAGATTCCAACTAATTGTTGACTGCATGTGCTACCATAATATTAACTGGATACCCCATCATGATACTTGCAGCTTTCTCGTACATCAAGAAGACCCCGGCGCAATCTCGGTAGCATGGAGGCATTCCCATTTCCACCTCTGAATAGGCGATGGAGTAGTATCCTATTGGTTATGGATGGATCCCCACTCCGGTGTTTTGGGCCAGCACCGCGCATGCATACCTCTGATCTGAAGAGGAAAAGACATATAGTATGAATTGCTTTGTATAATCAGGCAAAGCCAGGGCAGGGGCAGCTAACATACGGGTCTTTATGGTTTCAAATGCCCGCAGGCCCTCCTCAGTCCATGTTAATTTAGCACTTAACTTGTCGTTTCCGCACACTTTTATCATGGCTCTTAAGGGCCCTACTAGCTCTGTGTAGTTCTCCACCCAAGTGGAACTATACCCCACGATCCCCAGAAAAGCCATCATCTGATGTACAGTCACTGGTTTGGGAGCTTTCTTAATGGTCACCAAATGTTCCTCTGAAATAGCTCGATGGCCCTGTGAAATTGATTGGCCTAGATATGTTACCCTAGGTTGACAGTATTGCAATTTTTTCAAAGACACCTTGTGTCCCTTCTCTGCTAATAGTTTAACAGATTCCTTATGGCATGTTGTCTGATCGTCGGCACACAAAATAATGTCATCCATATACTGAATGACTCTGGATTTTAATATCAGGTATAACCCGTCTAGATCTTCTCTTAAGATTTTGTTAAATATGTGTGGAGAATGCTTTAATCCCTGGGGGATCCTAGTGTACTCATAATGCTCATTCTTATAGGTAAAACCAAAAAAATGTTGGCACTCCTTGCTCAAGGGATAGATAAAAAAAAACACGTAGCTGGAGTATTCATTGACCTAAAAAAAGCATTTGATACTATTAATCATGATATATTAATCAGGAAATTGGAGAGATATGGGATCAGGGGGGTAGTATTGGACTGGGTGAGAAGCTATCTAAATAAAAGACAACAATTTGTGACAATGAGAGATTATAAATCTGAATGTTTGGACATTGCTTGTGGTGTCCCCCAGGGGTCAGTGTTGGGTCCAAAACTGTTCATCTTGTACATTAACGAGATATGTAAAGTATCCAATATATTTAAATGTATTTTATTTGCGGATGACACTAATCTTTTTTTTTCTGGTGAGAATGTCCAGCAGCTTTTAGAGGTCATCACATCTGAAATGAAGAAATTGAAGGAATGGTTTGATAGAAACAAATTATCATTGAACTTGAGCAAAACTAAAATTATGTTGTTTGGAAACTGTAGATTGGATACTCAGGTACAAGTTAAAATAAATGATGTGATTATTGAAAGAGTTTATGAAAATAAATTCCTAGGTGTAATAATAGACCATAAAATCTGTTGGAAACCTCACATAAAACATGTCCAATCTAAACTCTCACGAAGCATTTCAGTCATGAGTAAAGTAAAGCACATCCTGGATAGAAAATCACTCTACATTCTCTACTGTTCACTAGTTTTACCATATTTAAATTACTGTGCTGAAGTCTGGGAAAACAATTATAAGTCTACACTACAACCACTTTTTATACTCCAAAAAAGGGCCATAAGGATAGTTCACATTGCAGGTTATCGTGATCACACTAACATATTGTTTCTGGAGTCAAAGACATTGAAGTTAAATGATCTTGTGGAATTTAAAACGGCACAATTAATGTATAAAGCAAAAAGTCATGCACTTCCAAGAAACATTCAAGAATTGTTCTTTGATAGGGAGGGGGGTTATAATCTGAGGGGAGAACACAATTTAAAGGTGCTAAACGTACGCACTACCATGAGAAAACACTGCATCTCAATATGTGGAGTGAAACTGTGGAACAGTCTAAATGTGGTGCTAAAGCAATGTCCAAACATGAGACAATTCAAACTGATGTATAAGGAAATTATGTTTACAAGGTACAGGGATGAAGAAGGGACTTGATATTCACGGGTGTTTACATTTTTATTTTGTTTTCTATTTTATTTTATACATATATAGTTTTTGTTTTTTGTTTTGCATATATATATATTTTTTTCTTTTCTTTTTTATGTTTAAAATAGTACACTCATTTGAGTAGTGGAAAAGGGGTAGGATTAAATAAGTGTATACTTCTTCCTACCCCTTTTCGAACATGCAGATTGAGTTGTTTTTTTCTTTTTTGTTATTGTTTGTTGTATTCATTGCATGTTCGAAATAAAGACTTCAAATCAAATCAAATCAAAGGGTACACTAAAATAAGCGCTACACAAATCTATAACCGTAAAATACTCAGCTTGCGGCGGGATGAATGTCAGCAGTGTGTGTGGATCTGGGACATCGGCGGGATAGTCAATTAAAACCTCATTGACCGCCCTCAAGTCGTGTACCAGCCGGTACGAGGTGTCAGGTTTCTCCACTGGAAGCAACGGCGTGTTTGCTCTTGGGGTTATTCGTTTTCTGTAGTACTCCGGCTTTTAGAAGTCCTCTGATCTGTGGCTCAATTCCAGCCACCGCTTTTTCCTTCAGTGGGTACTGACTTTTCCAGGGCAGGGTTGCTCCTGGTCTAAGCTCCACCCTCACTGGTTGAGCAGATTTGATCAGTCCGATGTCGGTGCTATGTTTCGACCACAGCACTTCTGGTACGGCCCCCATCATCTCCTCCTGGAGGCTCAATTTCTGGGGGGTTTCTTCCACTGTCTCCTGTGACAGCTACACCGTCTGGGGACGTCCCATCCCTGTGCCTTGAATCATTATCTTGACTAACCGCTTGTCCGGGCTTATCCATATGAGTCGGTTCTCCTTCGTCTGTTCGAACTCCATTTCTTCTGCCTCTTTCATCATCCCTCCGATGTGTTGTTGGTCGCACGAGTCGGGGTCACCTTTAGCGTCACGTGGGGAACGCTGCCTGTGATCTCGTGTTCCTTTTGCAGATAGGTGCTCCGTGCAAGCCGTATTGCTGCTCCTTGGGGTCCCATTATAATGCTGGTGGCGTTGAGCTGCACCTCCTCTGGTTGATTTCTCAGCCACTCCTTGGCTTGTCTCTGATCCGCATCTCTATAGTACTGTAGAGTGATGAATGCCTCCCATTCCAACGCTGGTCCGAGCAATTCCTGGCCTAGGTTTCCCAACCAGTATACTTCCGGTGGTCGGGTGTCTGTCCTTTGCATCATCTGATAGTAGTGGTCCTCTGGGACGTCGATCACACAACCATCAGGCGTGCATAAAATTTTCATCCCCAGCATACCAAGGCCGTCCCTGCCCAGTAAGCCGATGGGTGCGGTGTCGGAGACCAAGATGGAAACACTCGCTTCTTTGCCTCTGTACTTCAGGGTGACAGGTTCAGCTGTTTGATTCCCTCAAATCCAATTGTCCGTACATATCGACCGGACATGGGTAGGTGTGTGGCAGATTTATCATTCACCGTTACGTGTACTATTGGCTCCTCCCTTAAGTGTGACAATGACAGCTGACACCCCCCCATTGAATTATCTGGGCCCCGTCAGAACGTCTGCTCCGGCCCCCTGGGTGGATTTACTGGGCCCATGTCCTGTTGCTGATTCTGATCTTGGGTCTGGCATTGGTTTTGGGTCTGGCCTTGGTTCGGTCCGTACCACTGATCCTGGAGTCGGCCGTATCCTCCTCGGCCACCTCCTCTGTTATTTCCTCGACCCCTGTTGCTGGCTCCTTGGGTTCGCCACCCTTTGTCACATTGTCGGGCAAGATGGCCGATCTCTCCACATCCAGCACTCAGCCGATGCCGGCCATCCAGGCGGTCCTCCTCTTTGACGTCCATTCCCTCCTCGGGGCTGCCAGTTCTGTCCCCTCTGGTTCTGTTGTTGTACTGGTGCCGGTCCTTCCTGTTTTCCGGGCTGTGCTGGTTCCTGGTTGTTCAGTTGTCCACTATTCCCCGTCTCGGCTCTGGGCTGTGCGGCTTGTACCATGGCTTGTAGGTATTCCACTACCTTGGTTGCCTCGACAGGCTGTTGGTACAAGAGCTTTCGCTGGCTTGCCGTTTCTTTTTCCTTGGCCTGTTGCTCCTTCTTCCTGTGTAGCTCCACTTGATGGCTTATGTTTTCCATGTACTGGTCTAAGGAAAGACTCCCCAGGCACACCACCTCATTCAGTTTTTGTCTCACTTCACTGGAGAGGCCCTTCTGTATCTTTTCTCTGAGCATCACCTCCCCCATTGGATTAGCTTCTGGGTCTTGGCCAGTCATGTCTCTCCAGGTGGCGTAGGCCCCAAGGCACCAATGTGGATCTTGTCTGGGTGCATCATGGTTTGATAGGTTTCCCGCAGGACTTGCCACAGTGCTCCCCTGTGGGCGGCGAATAGGTCCTGGTCATGTGCTCCTGAAACTACGTACCTCATCATACCAGCCTTGTTTAGTAGTTCTTCCATGACTGAGACTCCTACTTTGTGAGAGAGTAATCGCTTGACATCGCCGATAACCAGCTGTTGGCCTACCATCATTTCCTCCAGCTTGGCAATCCACGGAAAGGCCCCATTCTGGAGGGAGGGCAACTTCTCCGATATTTGGGTCATGTCTGAAGCATTCCATGGCTGATACTCCAATCCCTGTTGTTTTATCATTACTGGGTACATGCTGGCCGTTTGATCTCTGGTAGCGGATCTGGTCACTCTTTTATTTTCAGTCTTTTTCAACTCTTTAATTTCATCCGTTACTTTATCCATTTGGTGTTCCAACGATTTTCGTGTGGTTTCGGCCTTTCTCCAGGTTGCGGTGATCGCTTTGTATCCCTCGGAAATGTTGTCTTCGTCCTCGATGTAGACCTGTATCTGTGCTTCCATCTCGCGGTTTTCCTTGGTCATTCCCCGGTGCTGTCCGTTTAATTCCTCCAGGGCCTCTGTCAGTCTCAGCATCTCGCTGCTTTCTTCGGCGGCTGGTGGGGAAGAGAAGGTTGGAGCAGATATTCTTCTTCTTGGTGTCGTCCCCACGGAGGCTTGCTTCTTTTCCTCCTCTTTCTCTCGCTCCCTGTCCTTTTCCTGGTACCGGTCCAGTGTTTCCCCCATCTCTAAGTCTTTCTCTCGTTCGTCCGGGGGTCTGCTGACAGAGGGGGGGGGGGGAGACGATGATGGATGGGATCTTTCGTTGGCTTTCTCTGGTGGAAGTCTCCCCTGTTGCTGAGGTCTCTGCCATATTGACTTTCTATTTTTTCATCCCAAGTCCTCCTTTCTTCCCTTCGGCGATCCTCTCCTTCCGCCCAGAGGATCTCCTTCTGTCCAGCAGTGAGCGGTAAATGTCTCCTTTGTTGCATCCGTTCGTCTAGATATATCTCCGCCGCTCTGGTATGAGGAAAAGGGTGGGGCTGAGTTACTCGCTCCCTCCTTCTCACCTCCTCTGGCTCGTCTGTTCCAGGCGTTAGGGTGATTGTTGTCACTGCACGTCCCGTCTCTGTCTTATGGCCGCTGTTGTTCGTTATATCATAAAGGCTATTCATTTCTATTACAGGCAGGATAGGGTATATTGGTTCCCTATTCCTGCTGGCATATGGTGGGGGTGCTATAGCTACCTCAGTTCTTACCTGTTCTGCTCTCGGTAGGGGTCCTTGGGTGAGCGGGGCTACCTCAGCTGCGCTTTGGGAGGTGACTATTGTCCTATCAGGGGCCAGGGGAGTGGTCGTGATTGGGGCTATCTCCTCTGTCGGCTGGGCCTCCTCACTGACAGTCGAACTGCCCTTTTCCTCACTCTTCCTTCTCTCAGCTTCCCGAGAGAAAGTCCTAAAGTGAATCTCTTGCATGCGTTTTTCCCCTCTTTTCGCCGCTCTGGTCCCTTTTTTCCCCTTTTCCTCCTCCGTCTTATAAGTCCTAATTAGCGCATGCAGATCTGCTATTACAGTCAAATCAAAAGAGCCCTCAATAGGCCAACGTTGTGCGATGTGTGGCCATCTTTCATTCCATTTCTTTGATAACCTAGTAATTTTTGCCAAATAATAAGGATTGTCCTGTGTGAAAGGATTATTTTTAGCAATAATTTGTACCGGGTTATCCTCCATCCAACCAATTAGGGTAGTCGCATCTTCATTTGCCACGGTTTCCATTTTCTTATATGCGTTTCTTCTTCTTATTTACTAGAGTTTTTAATTTCTCTTTTTGTTTCCCTAGTCTAAGAAATCTTTTTCTCTGTTTTTTCAAATGGCAGCAGGCAAGAAAGTGTTTTTTGTATTCCCTGTCTAAATGTAGGTGTCTGTTCTTTTGTGACTATCTCCTGCTTGAACAACCGCTAACGGTACTTGTACACCCTGTCTATTCTCTTCTTTCCCTCTTCACTGGTGATCTGTAGTCTTACCTGACTTGTGGTGCCCTCATACCACATCTAATTTTTGAGAGATTCTTTACCAACAGTATGAATAATCCTTTAACTTAATTCATACAATTTTCAAAAATTTTGAGATATTGTGATTGACAGTGGTGTTCGCGTCTTCGGTGTCTACTCCCTTATTTCCGCTTTTTCGTTGATTCCTCCTTCGTCGAATCTCGGCTTTCTGATGTTTCCCGTGGTTCCACTCCAATATTCTGTTTCACCTCGAAAATCACAAACATCTAGATTAGTGTCTCAACCCTGATTACACATCTCACTCATTCTTCTGTTTCCATATTTCAATACTACTTCCCCCCAGTGGACATTTGTCTAATTCAGACACGTGTCCACTAACACCGTTCTTACGCACATCCGGACATTACTCCCTGCACGCCGCGAGGCCCCACCCTCTGTTTTCTGAAGCGTCCATCACAGACTCCCCACAGAGGCCAGGAACACCTCACCACAGGTACAAGGTAGTCAATGCCCAAACACCCCATCTCGTCATCCAGTCTATTAACCCCAGGAAATCCAGTGCCCTGCTGAACGATCATGCATAACCGTACAGACTCAGCACCAGACCCCAGGGACCTAATAACTCTCATCACATCTTCCTCTCGTGTACCTACTATGGAAACAAATTTTATCCATACATAACAAACATTCCTTTTACAATATCCCCAGGCACGTCCCCTATTATAATACCCCTACGTACACCCCAAATCCACCACCCATCGACCCAAACTGTCCAGCAGTTCAGATCACAAAATGGTAGCCAGGGCGTACTCCTGGTATCTTGGCACCAACGGAATGCCCACCTCTGCTCGGCTCCCTGTCTCATCCACCTCTACCGCCATAATTTTTGTCATAACAGGTGCAGCCGAGCAGAGTGACTTCTCCACCGCCGGGCCGGCTGCGCAGAGAGTCCTAATCAGATATCCAAAGCATGCTCTAATCACTGACACACACACGACTAATATCACAAATATCACCACTGCATAGAGTAGGTACTTAACTATCACCCAACCTATATACCCCAGCTGCCCTTGACCCCAATCTTCCCACGATCCCCCCTGAGAGTCATGCAGATCCCTTGTAATGTTCCTCAAATGTGCAATTACGTCCGGCATTCCTACTTCATCATTCGCGGGTACGTAAGCACAGCATTCCTGACCAATTAACGCACACGTACCCCCCGAAGCTGCCAACAAAAAATCCATAGCTGCCCTTGTCTGCATCTCCATCAGCCTTAATGACTGTATTTCCTCATTCTCTAGGCTAAACCCCTTCGCCGATGTGGCAGCCATGTCCTCAAATACCTTAGCCAAATGATCAATTTCCTTCATATTTGCATATGTCCCATATGCGGGAAGCGCCACCCTGAAAAAACTATCCGCATGTGTCGCAGCCTGCGTCTTCCTAGCCCCAGGGTGTGTCGGTAAAACATCAGTTACTCTCATAGCCGGCACCAAATAACCCATCGCACACCTCCCTCTCCAACCCGCTGGCAACGTAACATACGCATTCTCGCCACAAATCCAATATGTACGCGGGGGAGCCTGTGTAGCCACCTTCGCAGCCCCCAGGCTTACACTACCTACACAATTCCCCAACGTGCCAACATTTTTCCCATCCTCACCATCCTCACACCTCGTAAATTCTTCCGGCCTAATCGCCACCGGAATAGGCCCAACATCTAATGGAGTCTGCACCATCTTACCCCCTTGTAACAGCCCCGTTCTGCGATAAGCCTCCATCCTCTCCTCTTTCACCCCCTTACATAGGTAAGGCAAATTATACCCCTTCACCACTGAGTTATGACACTCAGTCAACGGGTGTGCCATAAGCGGTAAACCGGCTGCGGCAGATTGTGGCGCTAGGCCACACACATAACACTCTGTCTTATTCGCACTTTTCGCCACCTCCCTTGCTAATTTTTTTTTTATCCACTTTTTCACGAACACTGTTTCTTGCCTCCCACAAGCCGGCTGCAATGTGGACTAAGTCATACATAGCACAAGTCCCCTCCGGTACTTGAGGTAACAGCAGTCGCATCTTTTCACCTGCGCAGCTCGATCTCTCAGTGGCGAGGAGTAACGCGTGGGAGGCTCACGCTGCCCCTGACACTTCCTGATTCTACTGCGCAGGCGCACCAACCGACCTGTAGGAGTCGCTGTCCACAACGCCCAATCCCCACCCATCAATTTCCCACCCCCTAATACGGCCAATGTGTATTAGTACGGACGACCAGCTAAACTGAAAGCAAATGTGGAGCGCTGGGCTCGAACAGGCAAGCCCAGCGTCTCCAGATTTCGTGGCGAGCGCCTTGCCCACTACGCCACGTAGCCGCCCACCTCCCTTGCTAATTTTATAAACACATTTCCGTGAGGTTCCGGCATCGCTCGCTTGTCCACGTCTATATTTATAAGTTCGGGTGTCTGGTCCCAGAAATACAGCATAACCCCCGCCGTACATAACATGAAAGTTGTTACCAGAGCGCACGTTACTAAAGCGCACTCCGCCTGCCCTCCTCTGCGTTATCTCTGCCTTCCTCCTTCAGCCGCGCGTTTCCTACTCTCCCTGTAACGCCCCACAAACAACAATTACCAACACGCCTTTTAACAATATGTCCACCCACAAACAATACACAACAACGCCCCATCCCACCCTTAACCAAACCTCCAACAACACCTAAGAGGAGAGCGGAAGAGAGGGGATGGGAGGGTGTCGCCGGGCCGGGGAGGGGCACGTACACGCAAGGAGTGCTAGCGAGGGAGGGAGTGCCCGGGAGGAGCCTGGGAGGGAGGGAGTACATACGAGTATCTAGGGGAGAGGAGCAAGGAAAGACCAGGGAAGGCTAGGGTAGGCTAGGCTAGACCAGGATGGAACGCCTAGGGAGGGAGGAACTAGGGAGGAAGGACAGGAAGGGAGGAATGCCTAGGGAGGGAGACACTAGGAATGAAGGACGGGAAGGGAGGAATGCCTAGGGAGGGAGAGACTAGGAATGAAGGACGGGAAGGGAGGAATGCCTAGGGAGGGAGAGACTAGGAATGAAGGACGGGAAGGGAGGAATGCCTAGGGAGGGAGAGACTAGGAACTAGGAACGGACGAGGGGGGGACTAGGAAGGGATCCAGAGGGAGGGGTTGGACGGAGGAAGGGACGAGGGGAGGGGGGGAACCAGGAATGGACCTAGAGGGAGGGGAGGGACGGAGGAACAGACAAGGGGAGGGGGGGAACGGAGGAAAAGAAACCCCCCCGGATGAGGGGGGGATTAAAACCACAACAATACCATGCATACAACAAAAATCAAACATAGCTCATGTCTAGAGGGAGGTAGGCGGCGTCACCTAGCCTTCCGACTTTGGTGGAGACCGCCAGCCAAATCTGTCATGGTTTTTCACCAGGGTCTCGAAGGCGGCTTCCGCCTCCTTCTGGCTGAAAGATACCCCATCTGCCTCCTCCACCCTCCTAATAATGCGACTCTGTCCCATCACGTGGCTAGCGGCAAACTGCCTCATGACAGCCTCCATGGTATAAGGCTAAGCGCTAGACCAACCACGCGGTGTTAACAGCTCCATACATATGACCCCACCCTCACTCACGTAACCATTCTCTAACCGCGGGGCGAGTACCCGCATGAAAGGCGGAGAGAATGGGACATTTTCAGGGAAAGAGACACTCAGCAATATGAACTCCGTCTCCGTTTCTTTCATGTCCTGCCACAATGGAGAGTCCACGTCTACTTGAAATAACCGAATCTCCCAGTTAAAGAGATTATCCTCGACCAGCTCCACCGTGACAAAACCGCCGCCCAGCCGTCGGATCTCCTGGAGCTCCCTCATAAGCCTCCGCGTCCGGACCTGGGCACCACGAGTCGCTGGTGGTGATGCAGATGGTGCATTGGTTCCCCTCAATCTGGAGACCGCCCTCGCGAACCAGCCCTGTGCTGCAGACCGCTGTTCCACCGTCTGGCCTTTCACCATCTTTCACTGGTTAAATTAGTCATGCATTAGACAACCTTAACAATTTAATTAATCCATATGTCCAACATTACCATTTGTTAGTGTTCCAGCCCATGACCACAATGCCCATGACCACAGCATGGATCGATCAGAGAGGGAACGAGTATTAGGGAAAGAAAGCAAGGGCAGAGCGAGAGAGAGCACCTTTAAGGAAAAAGTGGGGGGGGGGCATTCAAGGAAGGAGGATTAATAGAGAGGGATGTGGAGGGAAGGTAAATCCCACTAAGGTACTCAACGAGAGGGAGGGAGGGAAGGTGATGTACTATAGTGGGGAGGGGGGGGGGCACAACACTATGGTATCCCACTAGTGGGAGGGAGAAAGGGAAGAAGCTTGGGGCGGGGGGTTCGAATGATTCTTCCAGTACCACTACATTTTTTTTCTTTAATTCGTCCACTGCGTATTCTGTACCACTTCTAACCATAAGGGGAAGAAGGAGCGAGGGAGAGAGAGAGAAAAGAAGGGAGGGAGGGAGGGAGAAGGGAAGGAGGGAGGTAGGGAGGGGGGGGGAGAGAGAGAGGGAGAGGGAGGGAGGGTGAGAGGGAGAGGGGGGTGAGGGAGGGAGGGGGGGTGTGGGAGGGAGTGGGAGGAAGGGGGGGCGAGGGAGGGAGGGGGGGTGAGGGAGGGAGTGGGAAGGAGGGTGTGAGGGAGAGAGAGGGAAGGGAGGGAGGGAGGGAGGGAGGGAGAAGGGAAGGAGGGGGGGAGGGGGGGGTGGGAGGGAGGGGGGGTGAGGGAGGGAAGGGGGGTGGGGGAGGGAGTGGAAAGGAGGGTGTGAGGGAGAGAGAGGGAAAGGGGGGGTGAGGGAGGGAGGGAGCGGGAGGGAGGGGGGTGAGGGAGGGAGAGAGAGAGAGAGAGAGAGAGAGAGAGAGAGAGAGAGAGAGAGAGAGAGAGAGAGAGAGAGGGGGGGGGGGCACCTCGTATCACCACGTCAGCGTATTATCTACTATATTTAACCACAGGGGGGGGGGGAAGAGAAAAAGAAAGAGGGAAGGCCAGAGAGAGGAAGAGCAAGGGAGGGAGATCGAGGGAAAAAGGGAGGAAAGGGAAAGAGGGGAAGAGGGAGAGAAAGAAAGCGAGGGGAAAAATGGGAAAGGAGAGATGTAATATCTAAAAGGCAACACCGCCCCCTGCTGTAATGTTCGTACATCACCCCTATTGCACTACAGTACTCCCAACGTCCTGCAGGAGGCGCCCTCACCCTCCTACCACAAGTGCGTCATCACGCAGCAAATCACCACACGACGTCAAAACGACGTGCTTACTCAATAAAAACCCCAACTCCCAGAAGCCTCTACAACGTCCCGCAGTACGCCACTAAGGGTAGCATCACGTGAGACGTCGCCACGGGAGTTACGTCATGTTTACAACCACGAGGTCTCGTTGTCAGCCACCAAAGTAGCTTCACGCGAGGCTTCGTTACAGGATTTACATTTGTTTAAAAAAATTATCCATTCTCCCCACTCATCCCTAACCATTAATTCATTCCATTTACACACATTATCTCACATCATACTGTCATTCAGCAACATTTAGCAACATTTAGCAACATTAGCAATGGTTAGCCTTGTGTAGCATGTAGCATCACTCAGCAGCCATTAGCCACCAGGGATGCTACAAGCTCCGTCATTCAAAACAACAGTCGCAATAGCCATGTTAGCCCCCAGCATTGCCCGTTAGCTTGCAGCTTAGCTTAGCATGTATTAGCCAGCCTAGCCTAGCAGTAGCTCACAGGCTCAAACGGCAATCTATTCCGTTCACCGCAGCATTATAGCAACCTGCGACGTCAGCGTTATGACGACGTAACCCCTTGATTATAACTTTGATTCAATGTATGTGCCAACCTACATTTTTAAACAATATATATACATTTTTACATAGGCCGACATCAGACCTCCAATTTCTAGTTTGACCCTTCAACCTTCACCCGCCGTAAGCGTCAGCCATTTTTTCTAGCCAGCTTAGAACGACTTCTGGTTCAAAGGTCATGTTGACTCCGGGCGTCAAAAAGCTATCTTGACCCCTACAGCCAACTGTTAGCTCCGCTGTTAGCTGTTAGCCATTACCCTAGCTCAGCCATTAGCCTCGCTACTAAACAGTACTTTAAATACATATCTTAACCGCTTCTAAGTGCATTCCTTCAATCTAAACATCACCGTACAACGCATTTTGTCCTAACCATAGTGCAAGTTCTTCATACAATTTTCAAAAAGTGCTTTATATACCAAGATTTTTGAATTTTCGTCTCGCTATTCCCCATGGCCCTCTCCATTCACACAACGTAGCTCGCAGAGAGTTTTTGCAGGCCACTTGTTGGCTTTAAATGGAGGCTTGTTTGCCAAATCGTGCTCACCGTTTGACCACAAACCACCTATTTCATACGGTATCTCTCCTCCACGAGCTCGTTATTTCTCAGATTCAGACAAAAGGCGAATCCAAGCGAATGACGTCGAATTACGTCTAGACAGCCTGCACATGGGACGTCTCCCATCCGTTTACTATCTTAGCGCGTCGATTCTAAGAAAGCCATTTCGTTAAGCGACCTGGCGCGAAATTTCATCACCTGGTTGGCGCGATCTGAACTAAATACAAACCAGTTTAAACCTTCCTTTACCGGAGGCCACATCCTTGACTGACGGGAGGGTTTTGTAAATCCATAACGACCCCCACGCTTCATTCATCAGCCGCCGCAGAGCTTGGGCGCAGTTTTAATGAATGAACCGTGGTCTCATTTATAACCAGTCCCTCAACCAAACATGCATACCCCCAGACTTTCAATTGTTTCCCTGAACAATTCCCTATTTATAGCGTTCCATAGTCGCTTATAAATTCGTCACTTTTCGTTTCACATCTGTACTGTTCAATCTGATCGCGCCCCTCCTCTTAATCCTCATTGCATCCAACAATATTGCCCGATCGAGACCAGACCAATCTGTGAGAATTGGAACTTGATTTCTGTCGTAACAATATCATCAGTATGCTCAACACCATCCCAACCCCGTTCGGTAACTGTCCGACTTCCAACCACTAGACCCATTCTCTCAGTTTAACTCACCGTATTCGCTGTTTGTCGCTCGGCTGAGGATGATGTAGCAAGCCGTCGTTGCTCTGCTTGAGAGTTTCGAAGTCCAGTAGAAGTGTCCTCGTTCTGGGTTGGTTCGGATGATCAGCCCGGGTAGTCACGGCGCTACCTTAACGTGTCTTTCTAGAGTCTATGTAGCTATATGATCATTCTAAAGTGTATAGTGGTATAGCTTTTACTCATTCTGCCGTTGTATCACATGTTTGAAAAGTTCATTCAATTGATTGGTCGAAATCAAAGTTGAGTCGGAGTCAGCGCAACAGTTCAATAACAGAGGGGCTGTTGTTTAATGAAACAGCAGCTTAATTATCCAGTTTTACAGCATCAAATTATTTCTATTTCTAAAAGTCCGCTTGTCAGGAGAGCTTCCTCGTTTCTAGCGTCTCTATTCTCGTTCAGTGGTGGAGTTTTCCAGGTTCGAGTCTCAAGCTGTTTCGTCTCCGTGTCTCTCTGCGTGTCCGTCTGTCTGAGCGCTCGAGTCTTCTTCTCCATCAGCTTCCTGCAGTCTTTTAAGGAGACAGAATCCCCCATTCCCCTGGACGTCCAGTGACGTCACCCCAGGGATCGTGCTTCTCTATTGGCTAGAAGATCTCCCTGCTGAGTGACACGTCATCCTATTTCTGAGAACCCTTTTCCAGTTAAGGTAGTGCGGAGGGGTTAGGCTAAGTTTGGCCGTTTTCTTGAAGGCAGGGACTTACTCAGCAGTTGTCTATTAGTAGTTTTGATCCATTCAATATTTCTATCTGTTACTTTGTTTTACGTGGGTTTACATGCATATTATTTTCTGTTTAGTCTAACTATGTTAGTTAAATGCTTTTCCCGAATTCTAGAGCCTTTTCATAGTTATTTAACCTAATTATGGATCCGATTAACCTAGTTTCTTCTATAAGATTATAATGGTACTTTTAAATGTCTTTTAACTTGGTAGTTCTAACTTGTTTTATCCCTGGTCTTACTACTCCTGTTTACTTAGCCAATTTTCTAATGTGATTTTGTTTAACAGTTTACTTTTGTTCAAATACTCTAGTATTTATTCTATAATGTATATAACTCCATTTGGCTTTTCTAGTGACCAATGTGTTTCATGTTTGGTACTAAACTGTTTGTTACTAACGTCCACTTGCTTTTAGGCTAACCTTTAATAGATATCTATAATACTTTATTGTTTAGCTTTTTATAGTATGAAGCCTTAATGTCTCTGCCCAGCTGCTCCCTCCAGTACTTCCTGGAGTGCCAACGGCTTGGTCAGGCTAGGTCAACAAACTCTGACCTTGACTGTATTTTCAGCCTCCAAATCCTGTTGGTTTCTGTTCTCAAAGATAATCATTCACTATCTATTCCCTGCAGAGGGTGTTTTGACAGGGGGGAGAGTCTTTTCTCACAGTGACCGGTTGATCTTTTTAACTAGAATAAACAAAACTATTTCCTGCTTACCTCAAGATAGCCTTGAGGGGTCAGTTTATGACCTCGAGTCAATCACATTGGTTGGGTGAGGGGAGATTGTCATCTGAACACCAAATGGTCTATTTTCTACGGGCTGACCCCTGTCCTTGCTTGTAGAAGCTATTTTGACGAGCGATGGTATACTTGTTAACAGCTGTGGCTTATTTCCTGGGGGAGACAGCGAGTTGATCTTAAATCCATTCTGTAGTATTGTACCGTGCATTTTGATTCAATCAATTTACGACATATTCAGTAGTGCTAACTAACTGTTACTTTCCCTGTGTGTGTATAACGAGTGACTAACAGTGTTCCTTTGGATAGCTTAACATTGTTCCTTTGGATAGCTCACCCAGTCTAACGACGAGGTGAGGTGCTACTCTTCTCCGGCTGCAGTATGGATTACTAACAATAACATTGAGCCCTTTTCCCTTCTGGAGCGGTCCTTGAGTGGGACCAGTGGAGGTTGCCAGCAGGGGGCGGAGTGGCAGTGGTGGCAGGTGGAGCGGTGGAGAGAAGCAAGCAACGAGGAAGAGGGAGTTGCCTGGAGGCAAAGGGAGCAGGAAGCTCTCTTCGGCATTGGACTTGACCGTGATCAGTCGCTGTAATGGCCTAAATGGATTTAATGTGCAGTGGATTTATGTGACCAGGGGGTGGCGCTTCTTTTATTTAAGCGTCAGGTACACCTGTATGAGGAGGAGTTTTGACCCGGAAAAGGGCAATGGTTTTTGACGAACACGCCACAGGGCGAAATGTTTGTAGGCAATTGGATATTGTATTCATTATTATTTAATCAGTTTAAGGAACAAAAGCGAAGATATTCTGTTTGCACGGTGAAGCAAATAAATATCATTTTCCAAGTAAAGCTGCCTGCATTGTGTCATTGGGACAAGGACTGTTTGGTATTAGATCAGACAAATAGAACGGCGCGTCAGCCAAGTCCATCTACGGGATAAAATTGCTCAGTAGCTCCGTATAAGACGGGAGCTCCTTTAATATTAGTCAAAAACATACGCACCAGTTGGACTCTCGTTTTGAGACTGGGGAAGATTCGCTGCGTTTGGGACGTCGGAGAATCGCCACCAGAGAAAGATGAGGAGCTGCTGTTGTTGTTTGTGGAGGAAGAGGATTCCACTGTTTGCTGCTGAATCGGGGAGCCGCCTGCAGCCGTTCGTGGACGAGGAACACACCGGTGCTGACCCGAAGTTTGGCTGAGGAACAGTACTGGACCGCGAGTACTGGTCCGTGAGTGACAGCATGGTACCCAACGCAAGGAGGTATGTTTATAGCGCTATATAAATACATGGCCATGTAAAAATTCTGCGCGCACATAACTTGGGGTTGAGCATAAATCCATGGTTGCTGAAGTGGAATAACACTTTACATGCAGACCTTTTTGTATTGACTTTGTTGCGCGACTCGCCAGCCATCTCGTTTTAACTCAGACTATCTAATAACATGGAGACGCGCAAACCGGCGTCAAACGTTTCCATGGAGACCACAGTGCCCTCCGCTGCTAGCGGTGACGTCACTGGGAAACATGTCGTTAAAATTACTGCCAAGGCTGTTGCAGAACATTGTGGCAAATTGGAAGCCAGCAGAAAACGTAAATTTAACATGGCAGCCTCGATAAAAGATGCAATTCTTGGTTTCATGTTAAATAATGAGAAGGAAAAAGTAGAGAATGCTCTTACAAATTTGAGTCAGGTGTGTTATGAGGCAAAATGCATACATGCCAATCTGTTGGGTTATACGTTACATGATGAAAAAGAAGAACAAGACACCTGGTTTAAAGAAAATTTTTTGTCAAACAATGAGTGTATTTCAAATGCAAAACTGTGGGTTTCAAATATTGAAGGTATAACGAATGTACATGATGAAAATGATAGTAAAACAACTGAAGGTGATTTGCATTTAATTGATGATGGTATTGCTCCAAATGACAGTGTGTCAAACATTGTGAGCAAATATTCCAAAACAAGTAGCAGGTCATCTGCCAGGATTTTAGCTGAAGCCGATAGAACTGCACTTCTCGCTCGTGCTGAATCTCTAAAAGAAAAACATGCTTTGGAGGAGCAGGAACTACAGTTGAAGAGAAAAAAGGAACAACTGGAGGTGGACACTGAATTGGCTGCAACCACTGCAAGGTTGGCCGTGTTGCACTCCTCTGAAAGTAAACATTCATCTCGTGCACCTTCAAATGCAATGAATTCCTATTTTGAAAGGGAACACCACAAGGTCTTAAATCCTGTTGCAAGAGAATATCAACCTGGGACATTAACACAACGAAGTAAATTGACACAATTGTCAATACCACCAAACAGGCCTGTGGATGTGAGACCAAAGGAACGTGGTCAATGGCATAGCACTGCTACTAACCGCCAATATAACCACAACCACAAGGAACAGGAAAGCAGAATGGGAACAACTGATAATGTTCAAATCAATTCAAACCAACCTGCAAACATGCTTACCATCATGGAGAGGCAAAATGAGATAACTGCTGCTCTGGTGCAGCAACAGCATTCCAGGTCTCTGCCACCACGAAATATCCCAACCTTTGATGGTGACCCTCTCCAATATAGAACATTCATCAAAGCATTTGAACAAGGAGTGGAGGAAAAGGCAACAGAAGCTGATGCTTTGTATTATCTGGAGCAGTTCACAAGAGGACAGCCACAAGAATTGGTGCGTAGCTGCCAGCATATGGCTCCTGAGCGTGGTTACGCAGTGGCAAAGGGTCTTCTTAAAGAACACTTTGGAAATCAGTACAAAATAGGAAATGCCTACATGCAAAAGGCCTTGGCATGGCAAACAATAAAATCGGAGGATGTCAAGGCACTTCAAGCCTACTCCTTATTCTTGCGTGGCTGCTGCAATTCAATGGAGGAGCTTCAGTACATGCAGGAGTTGGACATGCCTGTCAACATGAGGGCCATAATATCAAAATTGCCATTCAAGATGAGGGAGCAATGGAGGAGTACGGCTCACGGCATCATGGAAAATACCCAGGAAAGAGCTCACTTCAATGATATGATCAAGTTTGTGGAGCGACGCGTCAGTATTCTTTCTGACCCTCTGTTTGGTGACATACAGGATCCAAATTCTGGTGTGGTTGGCACAAAATCTCTCACCAGGTTTAAATCATATCCACCCAACAGAGTAAAAGGAAATATTGTCGCCACCACAGTAACGACCATGGACATATCCAAGGAGCTGACATCACCAACATCAAGTACAATGAATGCTAGGAGAGCTGGATGCATTTTCTGTGCTCGCAGTCACTTATTGGAGGAGTGAAACTTCAACAACTTCAGGAAAAGAGGCACAAGGAGAAAATACACTTTCTGAGGGAAAAGGGAGTTTGCTTTGCATGCTTATGTGTTGGTCACATGAGCAGAGATTGCGAAAGGCGCTTGATATGCAAAGTCTGTGGTCAAACTCACCCCACCCTGCTTCACATCAAAAGGCAACCATCTTCTCCAGAACAGTTAAAGGAACCATCCAATAAGTAACCAACTTCACTGCAAACATGTGGACATACAGGGGCCGGTAAAGACCGGTGTGTGTTATCCATTCTCCCTGTACATGTGAAAGCGGCAAACGGAAATGCCATCATACAAACCTACGCCTTCTTAGACCCTGGTAGCTCAGCCACATTCTGCTCTGAACGCCTAATGCAGAGGCTGAATATCACAGGCAGAAGAACCAACTTCCTGTTGAGCACCATGGGGCAAGAGACAGTTGTTCCAGCTTACTCCTTGACTGGGTTGGAGATAGCTGGTTTGGACAGCGATGACTTTTATGTTCTTCCGGAAGTTCTCACACAGAAGAAAATGCCAGTCACAGCTGAGAACATGGTGACACCTGAAGAACTGTCGGAATGGCCATATTTGTCCAGCGTACACATCCCACGCCTAAAAGCAAATGTCGACCTGTTGATTGGAACCAACGCTCCCAAGATATTGGAACCTTGGGAGGTCATCAACAGTCACGGGAATGGCCCGTATGCTATAAGGACGGTGCTGGGATGGGTCGTTAATGGTCCACTGAATGGAAACAGTGGTGTTGTGGAGACAGAGTTTCCCTTTGCTATGGTCAACAGGATCTCAGTGTGCAGGCTAGAAGAAATGCTGGCCAATCAGTACAATCACGACTTCAATGAAGTAGCTGTGAAGGAGAAGGAAATGTCCAGAGAAGACTTAAGGTTTCTGGAAATTGTGGAAAGTTCAGCAGTGCTTCAGGAGGGGAGGTACTGTTTGAAATAGCCTTTTAGGAACAAGGAGGTCTGTCTGCCCAACAATGTGGGAGTCGCTAGGCAAAGGATCCAAGGTTTGAGGAAACGTTCCTAAATAACAAAAGCTTGCACCAGGAATATGCAGCATACATGAACAAGCTTATTGGGAAGAACTATGCAGAGAAAGTACCGCAGCAACAACTGCATGGTGAAAAAGGAAAAGTGTGGTACATCCCACACCATGGTGTCTACCATCCGAGGAAAGGAAACCTCCGTGTGGTGTTTGACTGTGGAGCCACATTCCAAGGAGCATCCCTGCAGAAGAGGATGTGGGTGGGATGATGACGTGCCACGGGACATCATACACCAATGGAAAAGGTGGTTGGAGGAATTGGAGCAGCTGGCTGCATTCCATGCGAATAGGTGCATTAAACCAGTGGCTTTTGGGAAGGTCCTAATATGCCCAACTACACCACTTTGCCGATGCCAGTGAAGGTGGATATGGAACTGTATCGTATGTCCGGATGTTGAGTCAGGAAAACCACATCCAAGTTACCTTTCTGCTTGGCAAAGCCAGAGTAACACCACTGAAAGCTGTAACTATTCCTCGGCTGGAGTTGACGGCTGCTGTCCTTGCTGTCAGAGTGGACTCACTGTTGAAGGCAGAGCTGAAGTTCCAGTTGGAGGAGTCGGTATTTTGGACTGACAGCACTTCAGTGTTGAAGTATATTGACAATGAGGACAGGCGTTTCCACACATTTGTAGCCAATAGGGTCTCGACCATCAGAGAAAGGTCTGAACCCTCACAGTGGAGACATGTCTGTTCCAAAGACAATCCAGCTGACGATGCATCAAGAGGAATGAGGGTCTTGGACTTCCTGAATGGCAGCAGGTGGCTTGAAGGTCCTGCATTTCTTTGGAAGCCAGAAGAGGATTGGCCCAAAACTGTGTTGGACGTCTCAGTGGATTCAAATGACCAGGAGGTCAAAAAGGAGGCAACAGTAAACGCCATCAGTGTGGGTGACATGGCCAGTCCTACTTACCAGCTAATTTCCTACTTCTCAGACTGGAAGAGGCTGAAGACTGCAGTTGCCTGGTTCCTCAGGTTGAGGGTCATGTTGTTGGAACAGAGCCATCTGAGAAAGCAGGCTGCAAGTCAAAAGCTCACAGCAACATCTATGAGCGGCACTTTGACGCTGGAGGATCTGCAGAGAGCAGAGGTTGCCATCGTTGGCTACTGTCAGCGACTGAGATTCAGTGAATAGATTGCTGCTTTAACATCTGGGAAGGCAGCAGTGAGTCGACAGAGTCCCATATATAAGCTGGATCCAGTGTTTGAAGATGGACTCTTGAGAGTTGGAGGAAGACTGAGCAGAGGATCAATGCCAGAGGAAGCTAAACATCCGCTCATTCTCTCCAAGGACCAGCATGTTTCAATGCTCATTCTCAAGCATGTACACCAGAATCTGGGACATGGTGGAAGGACTCACACACTGTCCAAAGTGAGGAAGAGATTTTGGATCACCAACGCCCATGCAACTGTTAGGAAGATCATCGCTGAATGCAGCTTTTGCAAACGCTACAATGGCAGAGCAGTGGAGCAAAAGATGGCAGATCTTCCAGCAGACAGAATCCTTCCTGACCTACCACCTTTTACCAACACAGGGGTAGATTACTTTGGATCAGTCGAAGTGAAGAAAGGAAGATCAACCTGTAAGAGGTACAGAGTCATATTTACCTGTATGGCAAGCAGGGCCATCCATCTGGAGGTCACGGTGTCATTGGACACAGACGCATGCATCAATGCTCTGAGGCGTTTTATCAGCAGGAGAGGAAGTGGCTCACTTACGGTCCGATAATGGTACCAATTTCATTGGGTCAGAACGAGAACTGAAGGAGGCTCTGGCCGTTTTGAATCAAGACAAGATTCATGGAGTTCTGGCACAAGTTGGAATCCGTTGGAGCTTTAATCCACCGGCAGGTTCACATCACGGTGGTGTCTGGGAACGAATGATCCGCCTGGTGAGAAGGGTTCTCAGTTCTGTCCTACGTCAGCAGAGGTTGGATGATGATGGGCTTCATACAGTGTTCTGTGAAGTGGAGGCCATTTTGAATGACCGTCCAATAACCAAACTCTCGGATGAAGGGTAAACCAGCTTTGCCACCTGGAGTGTTCGATCCACATGACCAGTATGTAAGAAGACGATGGCGGCAAGTCCAGTATCTTTCAGATCTTTTCTGGAAAAGATGGGTACGTGAGTACTTGCCCTTGCTTCAAGAGAGGCAACAGTGGAACCAGAGGAAAAGGAGTTTGGCAGCTGGTGATATTGTGGTCATCATGGACTCTTCAGCTCCTCGTGAGTCCT
Organism: Notolepis coatsorum; assembly: GCF_963971535.1. NCBI lineage: Eukaryota > Metazoa > Chordata > Actinopteri > Aulopiformes > Paralepididae > Notolepis > Notolepis coatsorum. Next base: position 49,153,870 of record NC_140167.1, read on the forward strand.
GGCCACTTGGCAGTGTTCTGGAGGTCTTTCCAGATAAACAAGGTCTGGTGCGGTCTGTGAAATTGCAGACTAAAAGTAGCACCATTGTAAGGCCGGTGACCACCTGTGTTTGGTTCATGAAATGTAGATGCACTTAATCCATGACATGTTTTGGCTCTTATTTGTTTTGTTTATTTATTTTTTGAATTGTTATGTCTGCCTGCCTTAACAATTAGGGGCCGGTGTGTAACGGCGGAAATGGATTTAATGTGCAGTGGATTTATGTGACCAGGGGGTGGCGCTTCTTTTATTTAAGCGTCAGGTACACCTGTATGAGGAGGAGTTTTGACCCGGAAAAGGGCAATGGTTTTTGACAGCACGCACGCACGCACGAACACGCCACAGGGCGAAATGTTTGTAGGCAATTGGATATTGTATTCATTATTATTTAATCAGTTTAAGGAACAAAAGCGAAGATATTCTGTTTGCACAGTGAAGCAAATAAATATCATTTTCCAAGTAAAGCTGCCTGCATTGTGTCATTGGGACAAGGGCTGTTTGGTATTAGATCAGACAAATAGAACGGCGCGTCAGCCAAGTCCATCTACGGGATAAAATTGCTCAGTAGCTCCGTATAAGACGGGAGCTCCTTTAATAGTCGCAGTTACAGTGGGCGGGTGCTCAAACGAGCCCCGTTGTTGGAGAGCCCCGTCGGAACGAGCGACGGTGATAAGAAGAGAGCCCCGTTGGAACGAGCAGCGGGTGATGAGAAGTACTTGCTAGTAGACGGGTTATCCTAGAAGTACGGGCGGGTACTCAAACGAGCCCGTGGAAGAAGAGCGGTTGAAAAGCCCCGTTGGAATGAGCAACTGGTGACAACAAGTACTTGCTAGTGACGGGTTATCCTAGAAGTATCAGCGATAGTGTGCGAGTAAGAGATACAGAACCGAAGGACTACCGTCTAGAGTTAACGAGACTAACGTCTAACGTTAGCGGGTTATAGTAGTTACTGTGTGCGGTGTATTAGTATGCTGCTAGCGGCTCCGTCTGACTTGAGTAGACTACCGGGCGCGCGGCGCTGAAGAACCGGTGGTACAGCCAGCCACGTTGCGTTAGTAGCACAACCGATATAGCAGGAGGGTGCATCTAGACCCGAAGTTTAGCTGTGTTTAGGGTAGCAACAGTATTAGCTCGCGCGACAGCAGCAAGCCAGCAACAGCCAGCGGTGGACGTCTCCCAGACGGTACAGAGGACGCCTCTTCCCACCAGCAGAGGACGCCATCCAGCACGCTCCTCCAGCTAACCACTGCCTATGCTGTTCGCCCAGCCTGCTGGCTGTGCTCGCGGGATCGCCGACGCCATCTTGTCACCTGGACGAGTGGTGACAAGGGTGGGTCCGCCATCTTGGCTAAGTACTAACGATACCACGTGTATCAACAGCAACGTCCATTCAAGTGAACGCTAACAACCAGTGTCTAAGGGGTACCCCGAACAATTTAAGCCGGCTTAGGTTAGGTTTTCTTTTGGTAACGTGGGCCCACATTTACTTGGTTTTATTTTGTTATTTGATTATTTGGTTATTTGAATTCCCAATGTTTCTCTACTTTATGCCTGGGTTCCCCTAGTACAAGCGGGGTGTTTTAATGTATTGAGCATGCGGTGCCTATGGTGGGAAGAGCTTCCCCTACATTATAACAGTGAGAGCACCCGGTGCCAATTATGAATAAATGACAGTGTTAATTGTAATGGATAACATGCCCAGGCTTCAGTAAAAGTAGACTTGATTGGGATCATTGTGTGTGTCTGTTTCATCCGTTTTCCATTTGCTATTCTAACCCCTGGGTAAATATTGTGACTGCATAATTATTTAACCCTTACACCCCATTCACAGAATAGCATTTGAAGGGTCTATACAGGTGGTCAAGGAAGGGTACTGCTTAAAGGGAAGCCCAATAATACTATTGAACTGACAGTCACTGGGTGTGGGAGGGCTGTCGGAAGTACTGGGGGAAGTGAGGGTGTGTGGGGAGCTACTGCTGACCGCCTTGGAAGGCGCCCCATCCACTCCAGCTGCAAGCCGTCCAGAACAACGTTCCGGGCCAAAGACGGGGGTACATATAGGTCCAATACTATAGTATCCTACTACCCAGTGTCTGTGTACTACTACTCCCACAAGCAGGGATAATCCACCCTATACACAACCTTGCCACGGACATGTCCGTGGTTGGTCCTCAACCGTTGGATTCGAAACACGGATTTATCCGTGGTTGGCCCCGAAACGGTTAAAGGGGAACTATCTTATAAATGGCCTTTTCCAGTGTTTAGCATTGTTTTCTAGCTATGTGGACTTATATTAATGGGGTCTATGTCTCTAATTATCATTTTGGCGCATTCTTCGAATTCTCATCTCACAATATTGTCCCTCACTGAAGTGAGTCATCTGAAACTTAGCGTAGCTTTGACGTCAAAAGTTTCTCATCTGCATAATAACGCCCGCCCCCTCTATGTTTGTTGTCAAACAAAACGGGCAAGATACGTTGTGCTGTTCCTGACTGCCAAGCAGCGAATATGTCATTCATTCCCTGATGATGTCGTGATCCGTCATCAATGGGCCAAGTTTGTGAGCTATGGCGATCGCAACTTGTGGAGACTATTAGAAGAGGACAAAACAATCACACTTATGGATGATAACGTGCGTTTTCACCAGACTACATTGGACTCAGCACTTCTGGTAAATCATAAAAATACTATAGTCAAACCGGCGGAGGAGATAACATTATTTGTCGTCGTCGACGACGAGTTGAGAGCTCCCCAGACGACAGCTGGGCGATCGCCTACAATGGCAAACAATTAATTATGAAGAGAAAGAGGACAAACGGTGATGATCCATCCATAACATAAGGTGATAATGATATCGTGCTCCACAAGCAATGGGCCAAGTTAGTTTTTGGATTTTTGCAAAGATGAAGGATAATGCTGCCGTGATTTCCTGGCTGTTGCTAAAGAAGGGAGCTAGCCTATACCAAGTCTTCGGGACAGAAAGAAAGCATAGAATCAGTAAGTACATACAGTATGTCGTAATTAGTTAATTAGCAGTAGGACCTCGTTCATTCATCCGTTTGTGTATTACGGTACTCTTCCGTGTGTGTGTGTGCGCCAAGAAAATCTAACGTTAGTACAAGCACTGTGTGTGTGTGTGTGTGTGTGTGTGTGTGTGTGTGTGTGTTAGTTAGACGGAGTGAGAGAACAAGCTAGCTTAGCTAACGTTTTATGTTCCTTGTGTGTGTTTGGGGGGGGGTTATCTTAGCTCTGTTTATTGCGCAAAGAAAATCTAACATTAGTACAAGCACCATGTGTGTGTGTGTGTGTGTGTGTGTGTGTGTGTGTGTGTGTGTGTGTGTGTGTGTGTGTGTGTGTGTGTGTGTGTGTGTGTGTGTGTGTGTGTGTGTGTGTGTGTGTGTGTGTGTGTGTGTGTGTGTGTGTGTGTGTGTGTGTGTGTGTGTGTGTGTGTGTGTGTGTGTGTGTGTGTGTGTGTGTGTGTGTGTGTGTGTGTGTGTGCGTGTGTGTGTGTGTGTGTGTGTGTGTGTGTGTGTGTGTGTGTGTGTGTGTGTGTGTGTGTGAGTTAGACGGAGTGAGAGAGCAATCTTATTCTTTCTTCCTGTAATTTTTCTCTATACCCAAAATCGTATGGCATGGGTACCTGCTTCGGTGTCATCCCTTTGTGGATTGTATTGTATTCGAAAACGTATGCTTGAGCCATATTTGTTTGTGTATTAGGTTCACTTTTGACGTTAGTAGAGTAGTATGGGCGGAGCTACAGGTGGGGGTCTGTCACTCAAATCGCATTCCGAGTATGGGCGGAGCCCAGCCTCAAAACAGCTTGAAATCTTGAAGTGGAAAAATTATGTTTTAGAGTACTTGATTAGAAATACAAAACAATGAATTTTTTTGGGGAAAAAAACCTGATTTTACAAGATAAGATGTTCCTTTATTATTCCCCTTGGGGAAATTCAGGTGTCATAGCAGCACAGGGGAGGGGGGGGGGGGGGGGGGGGGGGGGGGGTACAGGGTAATAAGTGAAAAAAGTTGTAGAACGCGCTCACCTCACTAGACTTGACACTGGGTGCTGTAACCTCTGATATCATACATAAAAAATGTCCAGGCACGCACTCCAGGTTTTTCAAATTTATTGGGAGCCTGAAATCATATCATGACGTTTCGGTGTGAACACACCTTCTTCAGAATGGCTTGAATGAAGCATGAAGGGTAAGTGACCCAAGTTTATACAAGTCAAACAGGAAGTGACAACATAGGAAGTGACAACACATTCCAACAAGAGATCTGCACAAGAGTACAAAATACCACTTACAAGCACAACCTTTTCAGAAGTATGTAAATCAAAAAGAAGCGTGTAAATCAAAAAGCCGCGTGTAAATCACAAATAGATATATCTATATATATTATACAGAGTAGGCCTACATCTTAAACTACTGAAATATAAACACTCATGACCCATAGTAGCCGTCTTTCAATTATAAATATAAAGAATGATCAATTAAAATTAAAATAATTAATAAAGAATCGAATGATTGATTGTTTGATTGATTGAAAACTTTATTAACAGATTGCAGAATGGGTACAGTACAGTACAGCTCAATACATACAATTGTTAAGGGGATGCAGACCAGAGAAAGACTTTTGTCTTGTTTACATCAGGGTCCCCCATTTTCAATTAATCGTAACATATATGACATACATGACATACAGATAGACAGTACTGCTACATCTATACATTTATGACATACCAGATTTGCAAATACAGAACATGAAATGAAATAATCAAATGAAACAGGTCAAAACATTTTCCTCATTGAGGCCTCTAGGCTCTAAACAATCCAGAAAGTGAATATAAAAGCTTTCCCTTTGTAGCAAGAGCCTGTCTCTGTCACCGCCTCTTGGTGGTCTCAAGACTTGCTCTAAACCCATGTATTTTAAGCCAGAAATATCATGTCCTAACTTATTAAAGTAGGGTAATAAAAATGGCTGAATGTGCTCCTCATCATAGCTAGCTTCTCATAGAGGGGGTGGGAGGGGTTTTCCAGGATAGAGTCCAGCTTATTTCTCATCCTCCTCTCCGCAACCACTTCTAGTTTATCCAGTTTGACTCCCACTACAGAGATGGCCCTCCTCATCAGCTTGTTCAGTTTGTTAGTGTATACCAGCAGTATACCCTGGCAGAAAATAGGAAGCTGGCTACTACGGACTGGTAAACCAGCTGCAGCAGCCTTTTGTACATATTGAAGGACCTGAGTCTCCTCAGGAAGAACAGCCTGCTATGTCCCATCCTGTAGAGGACCTCTATGTTGTCTGACCAGTCCAGCAAGTGTAATCCAGGAATTTATAGGTCTCCACCATCTCCACCTCCTCCCCTCGTGTATGGAAGTGGCAGCTTCCTCTTGCTCCGCCGATAATCCACCAGATCCTTAGTCTTGCTGATGTTGAGTTGGAGGTGGTTGATGTCACTCCACCCTATCAAGCTCTTTACAGGGCTCTGTACGTATCCTTGTTGTCATCTGTGATGTAACTGAGGAGTTGTCTGATAACTTCTGTAGGTGGCACATACTCGAGAGTTGTAGTAGAAGTCAGGGTTGTGAGGGTGAACAGGAAGGGTGACAGAACAGTTCCTTGGGGGCCCCCAGTGTTGCTAACAGCCCATCTGACTGGCTGCCCTGCAGTCTGATGTAATGTGGTTTGTTGGTGGGGTAGTCAGTGATCCAGGCCACCAGCCACATCACGTGAGCTTCTCCACTAGCCACAAAGGGTGGATGGTATTAAAGGTGCTGAAGAAATCCAAGAAGATGATTCTCACTGTGCTGAGCGGCCTCTCCAGGTACATAATATGGCTCTGTGGACCATGTAGATAATGGCATCCTCCACACCGATGTTTGCCTGCTTGGGGGTGGGGATCATCTGATCAAACCTGTTGAAAAACAAAGTTCAACTAATTTGCACACTCCGGGGAGCCCTTAACAGCCATTGCTTGCTGCTTAAAGTCTGATATTCTCCCGAGCCTTCCCCCCCACACACACACCTCTCTGTGGCTGTTGGCCTGTAGCCTATACCCTCCAGTCTGTCCTTGTAGCTGTCCTTGGCTGCTTTAAGTTCCCTTTTCAGTTCCTTTTGGACAGCCTTGGTCTCCTGCCATGAAAAGCCTCTTTTTCCTGTTCAGCCAGTTTTCAATGTCCCTATTAATCCAGGGTTTATTGTTAGGAAAGCAGTGCACCTTTTTGGTGGGTACAATGCTCTCCTCACAGAACCTGATCTGCAATCTGTAATACAGTGGGAGAGTTAATCAATGTTATATCCATGAACCCTTTTAAACAGGTCCCAGTCCGTAGTACTAAAGCGCTCCCTCAGCTCCTCCTCGACGTCATCAGACATTCCTGGTGGTGGCTGGCTGTCTCTTGATGACAGGCTTGTATGTTGGTACAAGCCTGATTAGGTTGTGGTCAGATCCCCTGAGGGGGGGTGGGGGCAGTGGAGCTGTATGCCTCCTTACATTTGCATACAGCAGGCCCAGTGTCTTATTCTCTCTTGTATTACAGGTAATGTACTGGGGAAAGTTATTCCGGATTCTGGATAACTTGACAAGGTTGAAGTCACCATTAGTCATGATGAATGCGCCCGGGTGTTTTGTCTGTAATCCTGTGACCGTGGAGTGGATGGCACTACTCGCCTGCGCTCGGGGACCCACAGACCAAATTAACTTTATTCTATATAGTGTTCTCGGTTCTGAAACAGAAAATGGGCCTGTATAATCAGAACATCCCTCTGGGTGCTCTCTGTGTCACCTACTGTATAACATATTTCCCAATGTGGAGCAGCTCCAGACTTTATACATCACACATTTGAGTTGCAGCACTCTTGTTTTTGTGATTTGGGACAGAGTTGTTCATGATCACTAACATTTTCTCTCATTGTCCTAGAACATATATAGGAATAACATGTATGAATTGTGAAATGGGTGTAGTTCCCCTTTAATGTGCACATGAAGTGACAAATGTTTTCCTCTTATCTCATGTGCCTTGATGCATACAATGACAATACATGACAACAACTTTTTGCTGCTCATTCATTCTGCATTCAGGGACATAAATGCATAACAATTCCATGTGATAAAATGTTATTTAAAAATAACTATATATATTTATACAACGGCATGTGAATTTCTCGATTCTGATTGGCTGAAACAGTCCATTTACATGTCTTTATTGGCAACAATCCACGGTCCTGGGCTCAGGACCCGCCCACAGCCGAATCACATATCACTCCGCCGGCTCACTCCGGGAGAAAACAAGATTGCGGACAACAAATGGATATGTTGATAGCGCTATAACGACTAAATATGAAGCGATTCTGTCACTGCGAATGTGTTAGTCCTTTAAACAATGTTGGATGATGTAATTGATGGGTCTTGAGTCATTCTAGAACAAAAGAAAAATCGCGATTTGATTGATTTTTTTGTTCAATTTCTTTTTCCATCTCTCTGACTGTCAGCGCTAGCTCTAGTCTCCACCCACCGCCACCCCCCCCCCCCCCCACACACACACACACACACACACACACACACACACACACACACACACACACTCCTGTCTGCAACGCGGGTCAGACTGAGAGAGAGCTGGGTGCTGCGCTGTTCTAAGTGAGCATGGCCTATTGAGTTGATTGATTGTTTGAATGCTAATTTTATTACTGTACGCTTGGTTTCCAACTGGTTAAGTTTAGGCCCTCTACAGTAGGTTTAAAAAAATAAATAAAAAAATAGGGCGAAGAAAACGTTTTTTTCCTATAGGGCAAAGAAAACTTTTTAATTTGTTTTACCTACTTTCTATAGAAGCATCTAAGAATGAAGTTCTATGGAAAGTAGGTCTGCATTCCCTTAACAATTGTGTATATTGAGCCGTACTGTATTGTACCCATTCTGCATCTGGTAAAAAAAAATTCAATCAATCATTCCAATAATACACAGTTGGATGTGTTAGTTGGTTGGATGCACTTCAAGCTGCTTCCACATGAGGCAACTTCTCTCAATCATTCCAATAATACACAGTTGGATGTGTTAGTTGGTTGGATGCACTTCCGATCTGCTTCCACATGGAGGCAAATTGTCTTTTTTGTAGTTGTGGGAACTACTTTTTCTGTTTTTTTCAATAAATCTTCGATTAATGTGTGTTTATTGTATCAGTATCACATTCCAGTTAGAGATAAAAAATGGCATAGTATATAACAATAATACGTATATAATAATAAGACATTCTCGCATGACAGTTGATTTCTTTTTTCTTCAGATTTGGGAGCGGAACTATGCCCATTTTCAGAATTCATACATGTTATTGCTATGATCTAAGACTGTCTATATATATATATATATATATATATATATATATATATATATATATATATATATATATATATAATATATTATATATATTGTGACGAGCCTGGTGGGGTACAGACTCACCACGGTTCAAATACAAACAAATTCAAATGTCCGCACAAGAGCAATATCAATCAATTCAAGTATTTATTGAATTAAAGGCATAATCCAGTGGGAAAAGCAAAAGAATGGTTGTGATACAGTCCGACGGTCAAAAACACAAAACAGGCTCACCGACAGAAAAGGGGATTGTTCAATACTCAGGGTAGTTGTCCGGTCCAGGGTCAGTACACAAGGGGGTTTCTCAGCCAGTCCAGGGTCCAGTACACAAAGAACACCTACTCGCCTTCAACTCTCCTCTCACTACCTATCACCTTCACAACTCCGAATACAACAATTTCTCTCTCTCAATAACAACAACTCCAACCTCACCTCCGCTCCAATTACTCCTAACTAAGCTAGTGGCTTTGTAGTGTGTGGGTCTGGGCGTGTGCACGTGAGATGTGGGTAGACTAATGATGTGCAGGTGTGTTCTATCAGTACTAATCAGCTACCTAATTGACTCTACTCCTTCCGTGGCAAAAGTATCTCCCATCCTTCACATATCATTGGGAGGGGGGGTGAGATCTGCCACAATATATATATATATATACATATTAGTGAACTTCAACAACTCTCTCCTTAATCCAAAAATGTGAGTGCTAAAACTTAAACTTGGGATGTCATCAAGTATAAATTCTAGAGTTGCCCTAATTGGGAGAGACGGTGAAGATGACACAGAGCACCCAGGGGAATGTTCTGAGTATACAGGTATATTTTCCATTTTCAGAACTGAGAACACTACTATAGAATAAAGCACATTTGGATATAAAAAAGAAAACATTTTGTGGCTCCACAAAATCCCCCATGCATTGTATGGAAACTTCAGACGTTGTACTTGATGACATCACATGTTTGCATATTTATTCTCTGGTTTCTGGCTTTATGAGAGAGTAGCTCATGTTCACAAATATTGATTGAACTTTCCTAGGCTATGTAAATAATAGATTGGAATTCTTAATTCAGGTGTGGTCCCCCTTTAACCTTAACTCAATGGTGCAAGTTCACTTAGGTCTTCACATAAATGCTGACGGCTTTCAGGCTAAAAAAGGCATCTAAATCTCACTAAGTCCTCACTTACACGTGTCTTATAAGTTAAGACATTTATAACTTACAATTGTCACTTACACCGTGACCTACTTTGTCTGTATGTTACTGTAAGGCCCCGTTTAGACGAGCGTTTTGTGAACAGAAACCGCAAAAGTCATCTTGCGGTTTCACTTTTAATTTTACGTTTAGACGAGCGTTTTGGAGTGGAATTCTCCGTGCAGACGACGCTGTAACGACGGAGACCCGCTGTCACACGATTGGCGCATATGTCACATGACGTGCTGTGAAGACCCGCCCTACTCTGCCTCTGATTCGCAGACTGTGGATGGGGAATGTGATTGCACCAAAGCAGAGTCACTCACAGACAGTGGTTCCACTCACGCCGCGGGACAGATTCTTGTGTATTTAACCCTTTCACTGCCACACGACAGCCGGTTGTGTGATAGTAAAGGGGTAACCTTCTGTCGTGTGGCAGTGAAAGGGTTAAATACACAAGAATGAGAGAGTAGCTCATGTTCACAAATATTGATTGAACTTTCCTAGGCTATGTAAATAATAGATTGGAATTCTTAATTCAGGTGTGGTCCCCCTTTAACCTTAACTCAATGGTGCAAGTTCACTTAGGTCTTCACATAAATGCCAATGTAGCCTTCAGGTGATCTCCGTTGATATAAGTCAGACATACTTGCTTTGTTTACGTCTCGGCTACTGGCGCATACCTGCTACCTGTGACGTAAGCAGTACGCGCGACCAGAGCCGTGACAACCCTTTCGTCATCGTTTTAACAGATTTATACGTTTTGATAGTTTAGACGAGATCGCAAAGCTTTTGCGTTTCTAGGAATTCCACCCTGGAAGGTAGTCTCACTTTTTTGCGGTTTCACCCCGTAAAAACGCTGTTTCCGTATAAACGAAAGGCACATAAGCAAAAATATTTTTGCGGATTCACCTGCTAGCGTTTCCGTCTAAACGGGGCCTAAGTCAAGTTGAATGTGCACGAGATGGTATAATTCTATTATACAGGATCTTGATTGAGATGACATTGAACTATAGAATTTTATACAACGTGATAACAAGAACGCAGGTTGTTGACTTCATGCTTTCAGCTAACATGCATAAACCGGCATTGTGTAAACACAGCACTCATTCAGATGTTTATCCGGAGCCTTTGGTTTGATTAGTATGTGAGAGGAGGCTGAGGGATGCTTCAGTGCAGACCTCAGATGATCTAACATCGAGGTCCGAGGTCATTAGGGACCCAGGATTAGATAAAAGGTTTCTTTGACCAGTATCTCTGTATATTTGGGGCTTCAGGTTTAAGTCCCTCTTTATCTGCGATTCAAACGCAGGCAAGTGCACAGATAGGGCCTAAAAGGGGCAAGAGCCCCCCCCCCCCCCCCCATTACTTTGCCCTGCTGCACACTAAGTGCCCTCGTGTTTTTATTAATGTCCATTGTTTATTTAAAAAGAAAAATGTGTAAGCTCATCATAATCGTCACTTATGATATAGCATGATACTATGTGATGGAGGGGATGTGTGGGGGATTATGGCCATCAACATTAAGTACAAAATGTACAGACCATATGAAGCCACAGCTCTGTAAAGCAAACCATCTGGGAGAGGTTAGAAAAATACTCTTCTATCTAGTTACTCAATCCATGCGATTCTGTGAAATTTGAGAATTAGCATTAGGGATAAGCCGGGCTTGTCATTGGCAGCAAGTGATGCACAAACAAACATAATTTTCTCAGAGCAAATGGAATGCACTTTGATAATGATACAAATGTGCGCCACATTTTCCATGAATCAGGTACGGCGAGTCATATAATAATCCCACAAACAGGTTTAAGCCTACTTCACATACAATGCAATATAGATGTAGCTGAATGGCATTCTTTTTTTTCTTCAAGCAGATGTTAGTAAGTGGTAGACTGCTTATCTTGCCATTACCATTATAACAAATTGCCTCATATCAATGAGCTCTTTTTTAATTTTATTAGGTATATGACCATAATTATGATGTGATGAGTAGTTTTTAACATGATCGTCATCAAGGGACCCTTCAGATAATTTGCTCCTGCATGCTCTCTTAAAGTCACATATTCGGTTGTCATAGGTGACAATCGTTTGGGAGGGATAAAGGATTCTGTACGAGTTCAGAACATAATTCATCTTCTGTTCCAATTCGACAGAAGATTCGAGAGATGGAGATTCTTGTATTAGACACATCCTGCAGAGATTTCTTCCTCAAAATGATTAAGCACAGTCTGCCTGACTAACACACTATCCTGCCCCTTCTTTTCTATCTCAATGAACACATCTTCTGTTCCATCAGATTTACTCTACTAGAAATATTGTCAGTATTCATTTAAGGTTAGTACCATAATTTCCTGTTGAGGTAAGAGGCAATATAATCCTTAGTGCTGACTGGTTGAATGGTGCTCAACTGATACTGTATACATGTAGTAAATCACAGTTTAAGGCCATCAATCCCAATTTACTGTAAACTATACCAAATGTTATGCTCTGCGTGTTGCCATGGGAACTTGCCACTCGTTTTCAAAGCTATTGCCTGAAAAATAACAAGGAAGCTCTTTCCCTGCATAGTGAGTGATGTCCCAGTTTAATGGGATTTTGCTATAGGTGTCCATTGTTGTTTACATGTACATGTATCCCATCCTTACTTCCCATTTCCTCACATGGAATGCACTTGATTGGATAAATGACATGCTGGTGCTCTAGTGGCTGAATGTTATCTATAGCTCCTTTAAAAAACTAGTCACACTAGAGCACCACAGCAATCACACACCAGCATGGCATTTGTCCAATCAGATGGTAAACTGGTATATGGTAAATGGTGCTCCTCACACTTTTACCCATTCACACCGATGGCAGAGGCAACCATGCAAGGTGCCAACCTGCTCATCGGGAGCAATTAGGGGTTACTGTAGATGTCTTGGTCAAGGCACGCTGCCCGGGAGGAGCGGGAATCGAACTGGGAACCTCCGGATTACCAGATGGCTGTCTCTACCTGCTGAACTTCCACCACTGTGGCCCCCAAACATATATGTTTTCTAAAATGTTATCTATAGCACCTTTAACATTTGGAATCGTGGAACAAAGGACAAGTCTGCTTGCGATTCAAATGGTTTGCATAAGTTACACTTCAAGCTAACATTTAATTAATGAATTGACTTATTTATTCTTAAATACTGTACGTCTATGGCAAAATCACATTCAACTGATTCAATTCCCTGATATTCAGGAACAGGCTCTATAACCGAACACACGTTCTCAGTGAGGGTCTGTCAGTGGGATACTGGGTGGAGTTTAAACCCAAAGGGCAGGGAGGGACACAGACCATGCTGTGCACACACACAAAAAAATAAATCTAACCCTAACTAACCTTACTGTCATGCACTTAAATTAAAAAAATTAAATAAATAAAATAAACTAACCTACACTGTAGCACTCAACACTTTGATGAACATTGTTACTCAGCTGATAGAGTTGTGCCCTTTCTGATGACTTGTCGTACAGAACTTGGATAAAAGCGTCAGCTAAATGACTAAATGTAAATGCACAGAAATCCAAGTGGTTCAGGAGTAGAAGAGAAATGACAAGGAGTGAAAAATTATGAAATGGAATTTGTTTACTTTTTGTATTTATTTATCACATTTAAAACATTTGCCCTATGCTTGCATTTGAACTCACTTCAATAACCATTTGAAGAATAAATATTTCCGAATGAAAGACTGTGCACCAATCAGTTTTAGATAACATCATCGTGTTCCACTTCCACAGCGGAATAAGCCTCTCAAATAGGTTGTCACTTTTCTGCCCAAAAAAGGGAGGCCGGTTACCTCCGTCTCCCACGGCATGTAGGGAAGTGAACGGTTTATTTAAATGAGGTTCACACAGGCTCTTTACCTTGAATGTGGTCTCCTAATTTCTCTCTCTGATAAGGCAGGGATTTTGAATTTTTAAGCGACAATTTAAATAAAGGAAACATTTCTATCCAAGACTAGCTTAGCATTGCAGCACAGGTCCCCTGACATCACCAACTTTAGTGCATTTTCTCGAAGGGGGGGGGGGGGGGGGGGGGGTACAACGAAATTGCAACATCTGCACGTTAGTGTTAGCAATGTGGCTCTTTAAATATGCTAGTTAGCCAATCATATAATGCGTCACTTTGAGCAAATCGTATAATCCTCCGCTAAAACGTCACTTTGCCTCTGACCGAGAACCCACTGTAAAGGGCAAAATGACGTAAATGGGAAGAGCGTTAGTTTTGTGAAAAAGAAAAGGAATCAGAGCTTTGAGTTTTTTTTTTTTTTTTTTTTTACTTAACACATTCCAGGCCAACCCGAGATATCTTGGGTTAACTCACCATGCACTGGGCGCCAAGACCCGAGATATCTCGGGTTTTAAACGATATTTATTTTATTAGCTATATCCATTCATTTTTCATCCATCCAGCCTGACATTATCATTGGGAATGGGTCTGAGCTCGCAAAGGGCAAATACCGCCGCCTAACGTCTCCTGGATGGTATTGCACATCATTGGAATCCCTCTGGCTGGGGCTGTGCATCGATCTAAGAAGTCCAGTCCAGGTTTTACTTCTCGGGCATGCAGTATCGTTATAACAGATGGACTGGGGACACTCTGAGCAGCGTGGATTATGTGTTTTGGACATATAACATTGGATCAATAAACGCGATCAATATTTGGAATGGCAATCAGGAATTGGATGAATCTTTTTGCACTACATCAGATGTGAGGTAAGGACTTTATGTTACGAATCTTGGGTTAATCCGATGTTTCTTTCACCGCCATCGGAGCGTGTGTGTGTGTGTGAGGTTTGCGCCAAACAAAGTACGGAGAAGCGATTTTTCAGACCCCGCTTCTGTTCGCGCATGATGACACATATAATATCGATAATCTAGCGTTTATTTGAAAACGATTCATAAATCAAGCGTCAAATGGCACGATTTCTAATGAAATACATTGAAGCTCGATTTGCTGGAGTTTATTGAGATTAGACTGAATGGAAATGTATGTATGAATTATCTTACCTGGAATATTATGACTGGAAGCAACTCACTGACGATCAACATGTTATTTAGATCTATTGCTATTATATTTTATATATTTTAAGCACTCGCAAGTAAGTCCTATCCTACATTGGATAAAGCACTGGCGCTGAAGGGCCATCAGCGCCCTCTGCTGTTGGCCCCCAATGAGTTAACATTACTTAACTTAACATTTAACATGCTAGGTTAGTGAAAGGGGTTTCTAGGGCATTATCACTGCCAACATGAACCACACACGTAATTTCACAAATAAAATTAAAAAAAGCATAATTATTCAACCAACCCACCCCACAACGGTGAAAAGCAGGAATTCTTTTGCAGCTGCTTTCAAATACCTGATTGATGCAAGTGAAAATTATGGCATCTGGCCTCAGAATAGAGGAACAAATATCAGAGAAGTGACTGTGATGCAGAGCATGGAGGGAAGGAGGGACAGAGAGAGCGTTTCTCCAAAACAGCTGATTAGATTACCCCGCTGGGGTCATGGTGAGGCTTTGGGCTGTAGCTGCCACACTGCAGCTCACCTCAGCTGCCCTCTCTTCCATCCCTAATTCTTCCCTCCGCTGGCTCCCTGCGCTCAGAAGAGCGACATCTCCCCCTGCAGGCTAGAGCTGGCACTGCAGCCTGAAAACCTTCCATGACTTCTTCCTCATTAATCCAATAGGGGGTATCTGCAGAGCCGCAGAGCCAGGCTGGACGGGTATAAGTGGTCTGGACAAGTATAAGTGGTCTGGACAAGTAGTTGCGAATGGGGGGGGGGGGGGTTCGTCTCGTTTACATAGGTACATTATACATAGACAGTAATGTTACATCTAGACATGTAATAATAGAGTAAACTTGTACCCATACAGTGTTACATCTAGACATACCAGATCTAGTAATAATAGAGTAAACGTAACTTTCGTCTCAGTAACAATGTTCATAAAGTGTTGAGTGCTACAGTGTAGGTTAGTTTATTAGGACAATTCCACCATTGTGGGGCAAGGACTAAGAATAGGCGACTTCTCTTTGATGACCCTCCCGGAGCTTGGATAGGAGTAGGAATAAACTGTACATATACAGCACTGTTTGAACCTGGCACACATACTTCACATGTCATTTTTCTTTTTGTTATTCCACCATTGTGGGGCAAGGACTAAGAATAGGCGACTTCTCTTTGATGACCCGACTTCTCTTTGATGACCCTCCCGGAGCTTGGATAGGAGTAGGAATAAACTGTACATATACAGCACTGTTTGAACCTGGCACACAACATACTTCACATGTCATTTTTCTTTTTGTGGAGACGAAGATGATGAGTACCGGTCTTCTCCTCAGACATAAAATCAGTTTTTCAATACAAGTACGACTCAAGACACAGAACATTAGTATGCAAAATAAAAAATGAACACAGATTTTGAGTGTGAATGAACTTTATTGCAACAAGATTGCAGAATGGGTACAATACAGTACGGCTCAATACACACAATTGTTAAGGGGATGCAGACCAGAGAAAGAAGTTTTGTCTTGTCCAATCAGATATGTCCACAAATAACATGTTCACATCTTTAATGCAATCAGAAAAATGGCAAACACAATGGTGGACTAATTGTAAAATTCAAAAGCTCATTTGAATCATTGAACCTGTTCAATGTTACAGAGGTTCGACCTATGACATGTCATGTATAATAATCTATTCACCTGTTCATCGTGGATTTTTTTAAATGTGAGCCAAAGCATCTGCCGTGTTCCCAGTTTTGGACGCCTTCTGTCTGAATAACGTCATCAGTCGAGGAAGATGGCGGTCAAGCTCAGCGTAGAATGTGTTGGGCAGGTTCTGGTTGGCAATCAGCTGGAACTCTGCATACACCTATATTTAATAACAGCAGGACAATATAGTATATCAACATCAATTAGTCACTTCAACTTGGTGGATCTCTTACTTTGTTTGGTTTGGGCTTCAGAGCATGACGGCGGGATTTCTGGTCAACCATGTCATTACATGCTTTGCGGAATCGGTCGCTGATGACTAGCTCGCGGGGGCGCACAGAACACACACGCAGATGCGCCACTAGAGTATATAAACCAGGCTTAAGAATCACAAGTTTCACTTTAAAACCCACAGAATGTGCCAAATGTTAACACAGGAAAGAGAGCTGATCTATATTACCTCAGACTCCATTTTGAGAGCAGGCCAGAGGTCCATGAGCTCTTTCACTGGTGGGCTGGACTTCACTATGGTCTGTCGGCGCAGGGCAAATGTGGTCTGCATCAGCTTTCTATGTCACAAATACATGTAGAATGTAAAACGTTGGGTTGGCAATAGTTTAGCAATAGGTTAAAAGTGTTCTTATATCATTTTAAGTTTTCTATTTGCGATCGTCTATTCTGACCCGGAACCGGAAATGGAAATGTTGAACCATCGGAATTGTAGTTTACTTGCCATTTTGTAGAGGAGATCGCTAGCTATCGGCCTGCGTTGAAATTTCTCCAATCTACACTTCCTGTCACATACTATGGTGGTTCAAAGTTCAGCGTTCTGAATGAATCATATCAATAATTGTTATGATTCGCGATAATAAGCTACAAAAGGTAGCGTTTTTGACAAATATTGAAACGCAGTCAGTTTCTCCACACTATTGTTACCATGTAGGAAGAATTAGATCTGAAATTAGTTTCAAAATGGTTACACTGTGGGGGAAATAAAATAGTAGTCGATTACAGTAAATATCAGTATCTGTTATTATGCACGCCTGGTGATACTATATCCAAATTGAACTCGGCCATTTGAAATATACTATATGTATATATATATATAAATGTGCTAATTGGCTATAATAAGGTAATGTATAAGCATATATTCTATATTCTATAATAATATTTCAAATTGCATTGGTCCGGATGGGAGAATTCAGTACTGTACATACAGAACCTTCAGTTTGATCATCTTCCCTTTATCAATTTCCTTAGATCTTTTGTACACATGATCTCAAGAGGGTACTGAATGTTTAAGTTTGGTCATTATTATCATGGTTTTATTCACTGTCAAAGATGAAAAGAAAAATCATAATTCATATTTTCCTTTGTTTCATCACAATTTAAGCAAGCCTAGTAATAGACACAATATTTCTGACACTGAGAATACATTCATTGAGGTCCATAGATGTTCCTAGATACCAAGAATATGCAAATAGCCCTTGTAGAAGTGGAGCAATATTCCATTTACCTAGGTATACATTTTATGCAGATTTTCACCTGGGGTGGAACAGGTCACTAGTTACAACAATGCTTATGTAACTATTAAAAACGTACATTTTAATCACGAAACAAAATGGCAGACTAACGTTAGCTAGCATGCTAGCTAGCTAACGCTAGTAGCATGCTAGCTAGCTAACGCTAGTAGCATGCTAGCTAGCTAACGTTAGTAGCATGCTAGCTACTGTAATAATATGCAATACTATTTGCTAAAACAAGCTCCAAACTATTTGCCACGGCACAGAGATAACATTTAGTCAAACGATAACAGCCCGGTGATGGTATCTGAACGTGATCATACTATTCCCATAAGAACTCACTTACCAGTTAACTAGTATACTATCTAGCATGCTAGCTAATAATGCTAACAATGCTACAAGCTTCGTTCTGCACTGTAGGCTACTAGTTGCTTGCCACCACGGTAATAATTCACAAAGTAGCATGTAGTCAAACGATGACAGCAAGATTATGGTATGTGAATGGCATAATACATTATATTGTCAATGACTTACCAAGGAGTGAGGGCTACCCGCAAACAGTGATGCAAATGCTCATTTGTCAAGGAGGCACGGTTGCTTGTTTTAATGGCATTCATGTGAGAGAAACTGGATTCACAGGTGTATGTTGAGCCAAACATTGTTAGCACAGATATTGCCAGCGTTTTTTTTTGGGGAATGTGCTGACATGAATACACTTTATCCAAAATGTTGTGGTGGATTCATCCTCAAGTGCCTGCTTCAGAGCAGATGATGCTTGCATGTCAATTATTTCAAGTTGCAGGAGACCTTCATCAATGTGAAGTGATGCAAGGAACTCTTGTCCTTTTGTGGAAATAGCAGCTACATTGGCAAATGGGTTGCTCACAAAATGCATCAATTCTCTGGGC
Organism: Notolepis coatsorum; assembly: GCF_963971535.1. NCBI lineage: Eukaryota > Metazoa > Chordata > Actinopteri > Aulopiformes > Paralepididae > Notolepis > Notolepis coatsorum. The sequence continues at coordinate 49,172,652 of NC_140167.1, forward strand.
ATGTCAAATTCATCAAATCGACTTGCAAAGTTTTCCCTCAATTTATCAATGAAATCTGTCATTAATTGAGTGACTTTTGGCTCAATTGTGCGTGTGAACGTTGACATGAAAAGAAAAAAGTTAAAAAAAAAATTATTATCATGTAATCTTTTGCGGGCCGGTCAGAATCATCCCGCGGGCCGCATCTGGCCCGCGGGCCGCCAGTTGAATAGCCCTGCTTTACATTCTCTGTTCCTGTGTAGCCATTTGTGTAATGACAGTATAACAAGTATTGTACTTAGTCATTGTTGCAATGTACTTACTGCATTGAATTGACTCAATACCTAGGAATAAGGTCAGGGTTAGGATTAGCAATATAGTTAGGGTTATTGTTAATGTTAAGGAAGTGTAATGCGGTAAGTACACTGTGTAACAATGAGTATGTAATTACAAAAACTAAGTACAAACTTAATTAATTAAATTGTAGAGCACTGTGATATATTGTTACCAATATTTGCTTTGATGTCTAGTCCTCTATTCAGTGTGTGTGTGTGAGAGAGAGAGAGAGAGAGAGAGAGAGAGAGAGAGAGAGAGAGAGAGAGAGAGAGAGAGAGAGAGAGAGAGAGACAGAGAGAGACAGAGAGAGAGAGACAGACAGAGAGAGACAGAGACAGAGAGAGGACGTATGGAATTCAATGGAAGAACAGAACACAGAAGAATAGAACATGGTAGAATAGAATCCCCCTGTATGTTTTGTTTGGCAAAACGTTAGCCATCTGTGGTCCTTGAACCACTTGGAATGAGCAGACCGATTTCTCTGAGATGTATTCTCCCTGTATCCGTTTTGTACCTGCAAGAACAGCGGGGTCATCTGGTTGATTGGACTTTGATAGATCCCTGCAGCACTCACACTGCACACTGCGCAGACGTAAATGTATTTGCTGATATACATTTGGAAACAAGCCATGTTTGATCTGAATGGTAATTAGACTGCAATTATATAGCAGTAGAAAGAGGCATCTGGGGCAGCTGTCCATGGTGCTGAGAGCTGACTCAGAGACCACAGTGATAATGTGCAGCATATAATATAATATTATTTGCGAGTGCTATTTTGACTGAGAGGGTGGCCAGGACGGTGTTAGTCTCGAGCCCTTATGCTTAAATGAATGTGGCTAGCTAGCTAACAAACACCGTAATATTAGTTTAATAATACACGTTACATAATACATGTTAGTTTGTTTACTTACTCGCACATCCACAAGTAGTCGGTCTTGGTCTCATTCTCTTTTCTGTTTGTCGATGGTTTGGTTCACCCGGTCTTTTCACAATATTCCACCACATTGTAACGTTAGCTAACTGTCTGTAAAGTAAACTATGGATGAGTCGGTCGCACTAACCAGTTGAGCTATTAACGTTAACAGCGTTCGTTCAGCTGTCAGCTGTCACACACGGAAGCAACACGACGTGCGCGATAGGGTGAAGTGGATGGGCCAATGGAATGAGCACACTGTGCGCACCCAGTCCTCATGGGAGTTGTAGTATTATATAGTATCACCCGGATTGACTTAATTATTCCAGATGCCTTTTGTAGACTACAATGTTTTTTTTCCATAGAAAAAAAAGGCATAGAAAAAGAATGACGCATTCACCCGCCAATGACGAATTCTACCCGCATTGGCCATCTGGGCAGGTGTCAATGTCAAGCCCTGCCACTGGGTGATATCATCAGAGAACATAATGTAGATTTCCATAGCTATGCGGATGATACACAACTGTACATATCTGCTGAACCAAATGATACAGCGATTAGCTCCATGACAGACTGCTTACTGGCAATAAATAAATGGACGAGTAAGAACTTCCTGAAACTAAACGAGAACAAAACTGAAATTCTAATTATCGGCCCCAAAACTAAAAAAGAAACGTTAATAAAAAATCTGGGATGACTAACCCCTTGGATCAAATCTGAGGTCACTAGTCTCTGGGTTATCATTCAGAACTGAACTTCAATTCTCATATTAGCAAAGTGACGTAAACATCGTTCTTCGATCTCAGAAATATAGCAAAAGTACGACCATTTATTAATCAGAACGATGCTGAGAAGCTAATTCATGCATTCATATCTAGCCGGTTAGACTACTGTAATGCAATTTTCACAGGTCTCCCTAAGAAAACCACAGAGAGGCTTCAGCTAATCCAAAACTCTGCAGCCCGACTGCTAACTAGAACCAAAAGGAGTGAGCACATTAGTCCAGTCTTAGCTGTTTTACACTGGCTTCCTGTAACATTTAGAATTTACTTTAAGGTCCTTCTCCTTACATACAAAGCTCTAAATGGACAGGGACCTAGCTACATCGCCAATAAATTACACACCAGCAAGAACACTGCGATCATCAGCTGCTGGACTACTAGAGACTCCCAGAAACAGTCAAAAGAGGATCGTTAATGCAGCCTTTATCAACTATGCCCCAAAACTGTGGAACAAACTACCCCAAAACATCAGAGAAGCCAACTCGCTAGACATCTTCAAAAGACAGCTTAAAACCTTTCTTTGCTCAGGCATTTCAATGTGGGGTAATGCAGGCAAATATTTGAAGATAGATATCTGCTACCACCTAGTGGCAAGGGGAAATATTATTATAGAAACATCAGGGATATCCTGACACAAATTGTACTTACCTACACTATTTTTACCCTGCCTACTTTTATACACTGCCTATCAAATTCATGTGTCGGTTCTATGCTAATTTTATCTCACTACCTCCTACTGTATGCACTGTAATTTTAAGAGAACTATTTTATCACACTTTTTACTTCTTACTGATGCACTGTTCTGTTGTATGTTAAATACCCTGTTGTATGTCCGTTCTATTTTATAATATTTAGACTATTTTTAAACTGAATCATTTTTAACTATTTTTATTATTTGTATTACTGAATGAAACTGTAAACAGAGAGCCTATTGGGATGCTATAGATCCTAATGTGAAACACTGTGATTTACCATACCTTGCTATCTGTCTATCTTTTTTATGCTTGTTATTATTATTATTATTATTATTATTATTATTATTATTATTATTATTATTATTATTATTATTATTATTATTATTATTATTATTATTATTATTATTATTATTATTACCCTACCTACTTTCATACACTTCCAATGAAATTCATATGTCGGTTCTATGATGTTAGAGCGATGCTATGTTGTTGTGAGCGACACACTGCTCTTGTGAGGTTTTGCCCGCTGCTCACCCACTCGCTCTGTTCCTTTAAGATTTTCGGTTAATTAATTGCATTCTCCTCTCCACACGCTTCTTCCTGTAGATGCCTTTTGATTGGTGCTCCCCCGACCACACGCTTGTCAATCTCATCCCGCAGCTGTCACAGCTTGTCATTAAGCATCCCTTTGCTTTATATACCCGGATTCCCCATTTAGTGTTGTTGGATCGTTCTGATATATTCTCTGCATTTGCCGTTTCGCCTGCTTTTCCCTGTGCTTTGCCTCCCAGGACTCTCGAGGAGTATTCCGTTTGGACAACCCGTTCCCCGTTACGAAGCGCTCGCCCTGTTTGATCTGCTCGCTTCACGCACAGCGCTCTGGTGAGTTTTTGCAAGACAGTCTTTTGACTCTATCATTTTTCGTGTGTGTTATGCACTGAAGAGATCCTGTTTTTCGTTCAGACTGTCTCTCACCCTTTTTGCCTGTTTTGGATATTCACTTGGATTCATTATTGTTTGGACATTGCTCACTGTGTGTCTCACACCGAAGATTCTGTCACTTGGATTTATTGTTTGGACATTGCTCACTGTGTGTTTCACACCGAAGATTCTGTCACTTGGATTATCTGTTTGGGACAAGTCACTTCACCTGTCACTTGTCAGTTCCCAACTGTTCACTGAGCTAACCCGCTCTCTCTCTCTCCCTGTTCCGCTACCACCTCGGAGTACTGCCGGGAGGATTCTGCAGAGCGGCTCTGACGTCACGGACAGATTCCTCAAACGTAACCCCCCCGGGAGAAGCTGCAGAGCAGCAACATTCCTCACATGCTTGTTTCCCAGTTTGTTTCTGTTCTCAACCAAGTTCTTTCTGTTACTCTGTAAAATAAACAGATTTTGGCTAACTCTGAAACTACTCTCTCTGTGCCGTTTGCGTTTGGGGTCGGTGTCAAACCATAACATTACGATCCAACCAATATGACGACCCCAGCCGACACAGAGAGAGTCAGAACAGCACTAGCTGGCCAGATTGAGTTAACCAAGGATCACAGTCACCAACTAGAGAGGGCTGCGGCTGCTGTACAGGAACTCAGGGAGCAGGTCCAGCCTATTCAAGGGTCCCTGGCCGCTCTGGCAGGACAACAATCAAGTATTCTCCTCCATCTACACACGCTGAACGACACCGTTAACGCCTTGCTTGTATCCCCACTTCCTTCAGGAACATTGGCAGGAGCATCCCCCGCAGCCCTGGCAGGCCCCGCGCTTCCCGATCCCGCACCTCGGGAACCCCGTCTCTCCGAACCACGGCTGTTCGACGGCAACCCCGAGGATTGTGCCACATTCATCATGCAATGTGAGTTGGTTTTTCGTCATCAACCCAGTCGTTTCACTTCAAGAGGAGCCCAAGTGGCCTATATGACTAACTTGCTCTCAGGCCGGGCAGCCCAATGGGTCACTTCCTCCTGGGCAATGGAGGCAGACTTCTGTTTCTCCTATCCAGACTTCGTGGCTGAGCTCCGCAGGGTGTTCCACCATCCAGCCCGTGGTCTGGACCCTGGAGCCCGGTTGGGTACCTTCCGGCAGGGCAGCGGCGGGGTTACCGACTACGTGCTGGAGTTCAGACTGGCGGCGGTGGAGAGCGGTTGGAACGACCAAGCACTTCGTCTTACCTTCGTGAGGGGGCTCAGTGACGCAGTCAGGGACCAGCTCGCGACCCGGGAGGAACCTGATTCCCTCGAGGACCTGTTCAGCCTCGCCATTCGCATCGACGGACGCCTCCAGGAGAGAAGACGTGAGAGAGCCCGACAGGGACCTCCTGAGGGACTCCGGACCCCCCGTACTCGTGACGTTACTGCTGGTCGCCCTGCCCCCAACACGACTGGTGGTAGCTTCCCCTCCCGTTCGGTTCCCGAGGAGGAACCCATGCAGCTGGGACGCTCTCATCTGAGCCAAGCTGAACGTGAGGCGAGGTTCAGGTCCGGTCTCTGCCTCTACTGCGGTCGGGAGGGACACCGAATCGCCAACTGCCCCACCCGGCCAAAAGACCAGGCTCGCCGAGACCCCGGGAGATCCTGGTGAGCCGTTTTTCTCATTCCCAGAGCCGTGCACCACCTGGCCATCTGATGAGCGTCACCCTGGCCTGGGCGGACCAACGGGCCACGGTGGAGGCACTCATTGACTCGGGGGCAGACGAGAGTTTCCTCGACTTTGAGTTTGCTACCCGGGCCAACATTCCACTTGAGGACCTAGTGAGGCCTTTGGAGATATTCGCATTGGACCAACACCGCCTGGCCGACATCTCTCAACGCACCTGCCCTGTCATGCTGACCATCGCTGGAAACCACATTGAGAGAATCCAGTTCCTTATCACCAGATCCCCTCTTGTCCCGGTAGTCCTGGGTCGGCCCTGGCTCGCGCTGCACGAGCCCCACATCGCCTGGTCCTCCGGTACCATCAAGGGCTGGAGCTCCTCCTGTCACGCCCAGTGTCTACAGGCGGCGTCCTGTCCCCCGCCCCGGAGGTCCGTTGGTGAGCCGCCTCCAGACTTTTCGACCATACCCCCCCAGTACCATGACCTCATGGAGGTTTTCAGTAAGTCCAGGGCTCAGGCCCTTCCACCCCACCGTCCTTACGACTGTGCCATCGACCTCCGCCAAGGGGCTCCCCTTCCCGGCAGCCGCCTCTACAGTCTGACCGTTCCGGAGAAGGCGGCGATGGATCAATACATCTCTGAGTCCTTGGAAGCAGGACTCATTCGGCCTTCCTCCTCCCCGGTGGCGGCCGGTTTCTTCTTTGTTGGGAAGAAGGACGGGGACCTTCGACCCTGCATCGACTATCGCCAGCTCAACGAGATCACCATCAAGAACAAGTACCCTCTTCCTCTCATGAACTCCACCTTCGAGCCTCTCACCCAGGCTACCGTCTTTACCAAGCTGGACCTCCGGAGTGCCTACCATCTAGTCCGTATCCGTGAGGGCGATGAATGGAAGACCGCCTTCAAGACCCCCAGGGGCCACTACGAGTACCTGGTGATGCCGTTCGGCCTCACCAACGCCCCGGCGGTATTCCAGGCGCTCATGAACGACGTCCTTCGTGACATGCTGGAGGAGTTTGTGGTGGTGTACCTGGACGACATCCTCATCTTCTCCAAGACCCTCGAGGAGCACATCCAGCATGTCCGCCGTGTGCTGGAGCGCCTCCTCCACAATCGGCTCTTCGTCAAGGCGGAGAAGTGCCGTTTCCACTCCGACTCCGTCGACTACCTGGGCTTCATCGTGGAGAAGGGCTTGACCCGAGCGGATCCTCGCAAGATCCAAGCAGTGGAGGAATGGCCTGAACCCACCTCTCGGAAGGAGTTACAGAGTTTCCTCGGGTTCGCCAACTTCTACCGGAGGTTCATCCGGAATTACAGTCAAGTGGCGGAACCACTTACCAGACTGACCTCTCCCGCCCTGCCGTTCGACTGGTCCCCAGCGGCGTGTGCTGCGTTCCGCTCCCTCAAGAAGAGGTTCACTTCCGCCCCGATCTTGCTCCACCCTGACCCCAAGAGACAGTTCATCGTTGAGGTGGACGCCTCGGATACTGGACTGGGGGCTGTCTTATCCCAGCGTTCGGCAACGGACCAGAAGGTACATCCGTGCGCCTTCTACTCGCGTCGGTTCCTCCCTGCCGAGAGGAACTACGACATCGGCAATCGGGAGCTGCTGGCGGTCGTGGCTGCTTTGGAGGAGTGGCGTCATTGGCTTGAGGGGGCCGAGGAGCCATTTACCATCTGGACGTACCACAAGAACCTGACGTACATCCGCGCTTCCAAGCGCCTCAACGGTCGGCAGGCGAGATGGGCCAGCTTCCTCAGTCGGTTCGACTTCTCGCTGACTTTTCGTCCTGGTTCCCGCAACACGAAGGCCGACTTCCTGTCCCGGTTACACTCCAAGGGGGCTCCACCCACTGAGGACCCGACTCCCATCCTCCCGGAGGCCAGGGTGGTAGGAGCCGTCACCTTGGGCATCGAGGGGGTGGTAAGGCGTGCCCTACGCTTCCATCGCGCTCCAAGCAACGTACCGATTCATCGTCTCTTCGTCCCCGGTCCCGGGTCCTGCAGTGGGGCCATACCAGCCGGTTCGCCTGCCACCCGGGCGTTCATCGCACGTTCTCCTTCCTGGCTCGTCGATTCTGGTGGCCCACCATGAGGAACGACGTCAAGGAGTTCGTATTGGCCTGCGCGGTCTGCGCCCGCAGCAAGGCCTCCCACCAGGCACCCTCCGGGCTGTTACAGCCACTACCCGTTCCGAGCCGTCCTTGGTCACATATGGCGCTGGACTTCGTCACAGGTCTTCCCTCCTCCCAGGGGAACACTTGCCTTCTGACCGTGGTGGATCGGTTCAGCAAGGGGGTTCACCTCGTGGCCCTTTCCAAGCTTCCCTCAGCGGCCGAGACGGCGGACCTCCTTACTCACCACGTGTTCCGCCTTCATGGCTTTCCCCAGGACATCGTCTCGGACCGGGGGCCCCAGTTCACCTCCCAGGTATGGCGGGCTTTTTGCAAGGGATTGGGGGCGACGGTCAGTCTTTCCTCTGGTTATCATCCCCAGACTAACGGACAAACGGAGAGGATGAACCAGAGCGTGGAGTCTGCTCTTCGGTGTGTGGCAGCCGAGAGACCAGCTTCTTGGAGCCGTTTCCTTCCCTGGGTCGAGTACTCCATCAACTCCATGGTCAGTTCCGCCACCGGCCTCTCACCTTTTGAGGTGTCCCTGGGCTACCAACCCCCTCTTTTCCCCGCACAGGAGACGGAGGTGGCAGTTCCCTCCGTGCAGGACCACCTCGACCGCTGCCGACGGGTCTGGGAGATCACCAGGACCGCGCTGCTCCGGACATCTGAGCGCGCCTGTCGTGGGGCTGACCGGCGCCGGGTTCCTGCGCCGACGTACCACCCTGGGCAGAGGGTGTGGCTTTCCGCGAGGGACCTCCCGCTTCGGTCCTCGGCCAAGAAACTTAACCCCCGGTTCGTCGGACCTTTCGAGGTTCTGAAGGTACTCAGTCCGGCGGCTCTGCGTCTAAAACGTCCTGCGTCCATGCACATTCACCCCGTTTTCCATGTGTCCCGGGTTAAGCCTGTCTCCCTCAGTCCCCTGATGCCTCCAGCTCCTGATCCTCCACCTCCCGAGATGGTGGACGGTCACCCCCAGTGGCAGGTCCGCCGGTTGATGGGCGTTCGACGGCGGGGTCGGGGGTTCCAGTACCTGGTGGACTGGGAGGGTTACGGCCCGGAGGAACGGAGCTGGGTCTCCCGACAGCTCATCGTGGATCCCGGACTGATCACGGACTTCCATCGTGCCCATCCGGGCGAGCCGGGTCGGCCTGGTCGCCGGGTGGCTCCCGTGGAGGGGGGGGTACTGTGAGGTTTTGCCCGCTGCTCACCCACTCGCTCTGTTCCTTTAAGATTTTCGGTTAATTAATTGCATTCTCCTCTCCACACGCTTCTTCCTGTAGATGCCTTTTGATTGGTGCTCCCCCAACCACACGCTTGTCAATCTCATCCCGCAGCTGTCACAGCTTGTCATTAAGCATCCCTTTTGCTTTATATACCCGGATTCCCCATTTAGTGTTGTTGGATCGTTCTGATATATTCTCTGCATTTGCCGTTCCTTCCTTCACCTGCTTTTCCCTGTGCTTTGCCTCCCAGGACTCTCGAGGAGTATTCCGTTTGGACAACCCGTTCCCCGTTACGAAGCGCTCGCCCTGTTTGATCTGCTCGCTTCACGCACAGCGCTCTGGTGAGTTTTTGCAAGACAGTCTTTTGACTCTATCATTTTTCGTGTGTGTTATGCACTGAAGAGATCCTGTTTTTCGTTCAGACTGTCTCTCACCCTTTTTGCCTGTTTTGGATATTCACTTGGATTCATTATTGTTTGGACATTGCTCACTGTGTGTTTCACACCAAAGATTCTGTCACTTGGATTATCTGTTTAGGACAAGTCACTTCACCTGTCACCTGTCAGTTCCCAACTGTTCACTGAGCTAACCCGCTCTCTCTCTCTCCCTGTTCCGCTACCACCTCGGAGTACTGCCGGGAGGATTCTGCAGAGCGGCTCTGACGTCACGGACAGATTCCTCAAACGTAACCCCCCCGGGAGAAGCTGCAGAGCAGCAACATTCCTCACATGCTTGTTTCCCAGTTTGTTTCTGTTCTCAACCAAGTTCTTTCTGTTACTCTGTAAAATAAACAAGCCCTAGATTTTGGCTAACTCTGAAACTACTCTCTCTGTGCCGTTTGCGTTTGGGGTCGGTGTCAAACCATAACAGCTCTGTTGTTCTATAAGGTAACTTAGAACTGTACTTTGTAAAGAAACTCAAAGTGTTAAGAGCGACGGACTGCTCTGTTGTATGTTAGAGCGACGGACTGCTCTGTTGTATGTTAGAGCGACGGACTGCTCTGTTGTATGTATGTTAGAGCGATGCTCTGTTGTATGTTAGAACTTTGTAAAGAAACTCAAAGTACTAAGAGCGATACACTGCTCTGTTGTTATATATTTTTTATTGAACAATCTTATCACACTTTTTTACTGTCCGTTCTATCTTATTAGTTTTAGCCTATTTTAAACTGAATCAAACCGCACTTTTTTACTCTATCTAATCTATTCAATTTGATTATTTGTATTGCTGAAGAACTGTGATTTGCCTAACCTTGCTACCTCTCTATCTCTTTGTATTTACATTTAAAAAAAAATTATGCTCGCTTATGCCTGTATTTTTTACTGTTGTGAAGCACTTTGAACTGCAACCTCTGTATGAAAAGTGCTATACAAATAAAGTTATTATTATTAGGTATATAAGGAATTACAACAAGACATTTATTAACTAAATAAAAAATACAATTAGGCTTTTAACCCTCTAAAGCCGGGCACAACACTAGACATGTTTTGTAAAACATTAAATATCTTTGGATTTGTTTGTGATAAAGACTTGCTTTATTGTATCGGAATCGATTGTCATCTAAAAATTGTGTGCATCTCTCAGAGAATGCACCGATGTAAAGCATAGAATCTTGAAATATCTAGATTGGTTGTTTTCTCTGGACTGCATCTAATCCGCTGTATCTATCCATTTATCATATATATATGTCTGTCACTATAGCCAATGGAAATGCTAGAAATGGTCATGTGGACTGGGAGAACCAATGGAAAATTCCTATTGTTTCTCAATAGTCCAGTGCGCTCCACAGAAAGGGCTGTCAGATAGACAGGCTGGTTGCGCGTAGTGTAAGATAGACTGATAAGAGAGAGGCGCTTGTCTCTGGTTTTATAATAAAATGGCAAAAAGACAAAGGTATAATGTTCAGTGCAAATGTGTATGTCGTTTACAGTTTATTATGCCACCTATGCAGCTAGTTTATTTTGTCCATTCTCTGCCTTTGCCACAAATGTATGTCTTAGTATACGGTGGTTAGTCACAGAGTTAAAATCTTTTCACTATCAATATATTAAATTAGCCATTGTTTTTGTTTCCGGCCCTCCATACAATGGCTTGGAAAAAATGTGGCCCTCGGCCAAACTTAATTGCCTACCCCGCATGCAGATATAGTACCACTGTGTTAGACATATGACTTGCTCTATCATTTTCAGTCACATTGACCCCAAAACGCATTTTGAGTTTTATGGAATGTTGGAAAGCTTTTTTAGCTTTCTAATGATATCAATATTGTCTTTGGACTCCAGATATTAATTAAGCGAGATACGGCACATTATGTAATGACCGTCACCAAACCTTGATTTTGAGAAAAAGGCCTCCAAAGTTTGCAATAGGTTTTGAGGCATTTATTCAAATGAATAAGAAACATAACACAAATTAATCTAGACATGTTTGTACAAACAAACAAACACACACACACACACACAACACTGTTCCCTCATTGTCATTTGCACACATCAATTCATGGAACAAAGGCACTTACATACATGTGCACACCCGTTCCCACGTGCACACTCATACTCACGTGCACACTCATCAATATACATTTTGAATGAAAAGCTTAACTTGCATAACGTGCATATAATTTGGTCATGTTTGAGTTGGCATAAATAAGTAAATACTTGAATTAACAAATTGCATGTTAACTTATGTACATAGAGTAACACATGTCACTAAAGTAAACACACACGTCTATGTCTGTGAAGGTTTAGATCATTAAAAACAACCAAGGCAGTTCCGGGTTCCTATGACTAATCATTTGAATTTCAAATCAGCACACTGTGTCTATTGAGCCTGAGACATAGGTCTGAAATCTTTGTTAGTCTATTGCTCATGCATTTATTCCTGTCCCTTGATGACAGCAATGCAATCTATAGTCTAATGAATAATTAGCCAAAAACATATTTCATTACCTGTTAATGACAGGGCACAAAATCTGTTAGAAACTAAATTGAGTGCATTACCCAATTACAAATTGTAGGAGGGATGAGAGTGGCTGTCTGAATTGTGGGCTGATCAGTCGGATCAGGGCTACCCCTCTCATAATATTGGTGTTCAACAGTCTTACTATTTATTGATTAGGCTAATTAAAGTTGAGGATGAGGATTGTATTTTTCTTTCTCTGATCAGCTGTGTGGGAAAGTAGCAGAAGAAAGTTGGTGTGTGTGTGTCCCGCAGTTAACTCATTCAGCGCCAATCACGAATAAAGTTGGGTTATCTCGCCAGTGGTTGAGCGCCAACCCCGAGAAAAGTCGGGTTTTGGTCGTTTGATATTTTTCCTTTGATCCCCGTTCTACACAGTCCCCCGGAGCCTCCTGGCATAACGTTGGAATTACAATGACGATCGAAATCCGCCAGGTGGCAGTGTCGCCTACCTTACGAACATCATGGGCCAGCTATTAGTGTGTTAGTACCAGGCCCACCACAGCCCCAAAACAACTAGGTACTCTTTTGTGAGTAGCAGTGAGAACGACACATTCGAGAATCGCGATCGCCTAGAGCAAACTATTGGATATTATGAAAAAGACTAAATGGATTATATGGATGATGATTATGGACGATAAGGTGCGCTTGTTGGACTAATCACTACTGGTCAAATGTAAAACAACTATAACCAAATCGACCGATGAGGAAACCTATTCGGCTCCATGGTATAGTCTGACCCGAGCACACAATAGTAACCTGGCTGCAATGCAATGGCGAACAAACTATTGGATATATGATGAAGAAGACAAAACGGATTATGGATGATGATTATGGATGATAAGGTGCGTTTCCACCAGACTATGATGTTGGACTATGTTGGACCAAGCACTACTGGTCAAATGTAAAACAACTATAACCAAATCGACCGATGAAGAAATCTATTCGGCTCCGTGATATAGTCTGGCCAGAGCAGATGAAGTAGACGGATGAAGGCTATATGTATTTACAGTGATGGGCAAGCTACTTGGAAAATGTACAAGTTACCCTCGATTAAATATAGCTCAACTACAATGGAAGCTATCCCCAGAGAAATGTAGCAAGCTACACTACAAGAACATGGCAAAAATTGCTAGCTACATCGGCACTACTTTTTTTTTTTTTTTTTTTTACTTCGTGATCAAGTTTCCACCAAACACGAATTTCACGCACGGGTTCCGCGCGGGATCGCGCGCCTGGCCAGGCACACCTGGACCGACGACTTGAGCGCGCGGAAGCGCACCGAGGAAGGCACATTTACATTGGGACAGCTGTAAATGCCTAGTCTATATGCGAAGTCAGTCCCCGTTTGAAGATTTTTTAAAGATTTCCAGTTCCAGTGTTCTATTGTCCATTTTGTATGTATAACCCGTTATTATATAATTAATTAGTATGTTAGAATTCATTTTAGAATGATGATCAGTGTGACTGTACTCCTGAAAGAGCAGCGTGGAGCCCCAGCAGCAGCAAGAGCTCTATCTCCCTCTCTCTCTCTCCCGCTCTCTCTCTCTCTCTCTCTCTCTCTCTCTCTCTCTCTCTCTCTCTCTCTCTCTCTCTCTCTCTCTCTCTCTCTCTCTCTCTCTCTCTCTCTCTCTCTCTCTCTCTCTCTCTCTCTCTCTCTCTCTCTCTCTCTCTCTCTCCTCTCTCTCTCTCCCTCTCTCGCTCTCTCTCTCTATCTCCCCCCCTCTTTCTCCCCCCCCCCCTCTCTCTCTCTGTCTCTGTCGGGACAGACAGGCAACCAGATATAGACAGATAGACAAACAAACAAACAAACAAACAAACAAACAGACAGACAGACAGACAGACAGACAGACAGACAGACAGACAGACAGACAGACAGACAGACAGACAGACAGACAGACAGACAGACAGACAGACAGACAGGCAACCAGATATGACAGATAGACAAACAAACAGACAGACAGACAGACAGACAGACAGACAGACAGACAGGGCGGGGTACTAACTATAGTAATATGGTTTATTTGCATTGGGAAAGATACAGACACATTAGCTGGTTGAACAACATCTATTGAAAGATAGAGAGAAAACGAGAGAGAAAGAGAGAAAGAAAGGCAGGAAGAATAAAGAGAGAGAGAAAAAGAGAGAGCTGTACTGTATTGTATATACCCATTCTGCAATCTGTTAATAAAATATACACTGATATCAAGCCTACTGGTTGCTGTTCAATAATAATAATAATAATAATAATAATAATAATAATAATAATAATAATAATAATAATAATAATAATAATAATAATTATTATAATCATAATAATAATAATCATAATCATAATCATAATTACCATAATTAGCTGTCAGGAAACAAATAAAACGTTTGTCATTATAGGTGACAAGGTGGATTGACTTAATGACTGCTATATCCTGCTATTATTATTATTATTATTATTATTATTATTATTATTATTATTATTATTATTATTATTATTATTATTATTATTATTATTATTATTATTATTATTATTATTATTATTATTATTATTATTATTATTATTATTATTATTATGCAACATTGTAGGTTATAGTTATAGGTATAAACAAACATACAGACAGGGGGGGTTGGGCGTTTATTTGCATTGGGAAAGATACAGACACAGCTGGTTGAACAACATCTATATCTGTGGTAATAATGCAGATATTCAATTGTATTTCTGTGACAATGCACGTGGCGCACGCCTCCCGCGCCGCCTCGAATCCGATTGAAGCGGAAAAGATAGCTTGCCGTCCGCGAGCCGCCCGCGAGGCGCGCTCCCGCTTGCGGCCAGTGTGCACAGTAGCGTCCGTTAACATGGGAGCGGAAGTGAAGCGGCAGCCGCCCGTCCGTCCGTCCGTCCGTGTTCATTCGTTAGCAGTGTGCTAGGGCCGTCACAAATGTGTCATTCATCCGTGGTTTTGTTTCAGGGACACCTGTAGTAAAGGAGAGGGGAGGAGGGGAGAAACAGCCAGGTGCTGCGGTTGTTAAATTGCCCCATTCTCAGCTCGTCATCATGCCTTTACAAGCATGTATTCTGAAAGCCAATACTTTGTTTATTTTAAATCAGATGAAAACCCAACCCATACCTGCATTGTATAAAGCTAAGCGTTTCTGTGAGGATTGGTTCTTTCCCCACCACAGGCTTCTTAAAGTACTGTGATGATTGGTCCGTTCTCCGCCACACGCTCCGTTCCTTTAAGGTACTTTGTTGATTAATTGCATTCCCCGCCACACGCTCCGTTCCTGTAAGGTGCCGTGTTGATTGGTGCTCTCCTCACCACACGCTTCTGGAGCAAGTATCAATTTCATCCCGCAGCTGTCACAGCTTGTAATCAGCGCCCTGTGGCTTTATATACCCTGATCCCCCTACTATCAATGTTGGATCGTTCTGTTTACTCCTGCATTTGCCTGCCTTCCCCGTCGCTGTTTGCTGCCTTTTTGCTCTCCAGGACTTTCGTGGAGAATCCCTGTGGAGAACCTGGTTTTCCCGTTCTGAGCTGCGCCTCGTTATCTGCCCGCTTTACGCGTTGCGCTCTGGTGAGTTTTTGGAAACAGTTCTTTGGATCATCAGTTTTTTGTGTGTTTGTGAAACACCGAAGAGATCCCGTTTTTTGTTTGTACTGTTCTCACCTATTTTTGTGTTGGATTTACACTTTGGATTACCGTATTGTTTTTTCTCTGGACTCTGCTAACTGTGTGTGGTACACCGAAGATCAAGTCACTGGGATATATACTGGATCAGTCACCTCTCTGTTTCTGTTGTGCGCTGGGCTAACTCAGATTTCTCTCTCTCTCCGTTTCCACCGGGAGTGAAAGCTGGGAGGATCTGCAGAGCGGCTTCAGACGTCACAAGCCAATTCCCCACCACCACCTACTGGGAGAATCTGCAGAGCCGCAACTATCTTCACATGCCAGATTCCCCGTTTGTTCGGTTGCTCAACTTAATTCCATCTTGTAACTCTGAAAATAAATACGCCCTTGCTTTGGCTAACTCTGAACAAACTCTCTCTGTGCCGTTGCGCTTGAGGTCTGTTACAAACCCTAACATTACGATCCAACCATGACGACCTCAGCCGACACAGAGAGGGTTAGGGCAGCGTTGGCGGCCCAGATCGAGTTGGTCAACGACCACACCCAACAGTTGGGTGCGGCTGCGGCCGCATTACAGGACCTCCGGGCCGAGGTCCAGCTTATTCTGGATGCCATTGGCACTCTGGAGTATCAGCAGGCTGTTGCTCTGCACCAGCTTCAGGCTCTCCGTACTTCATTAAACACTCTGCTTTTGACCCCACCTGTCCCAGGAGTCTCGGCCAGCTCACCACCCGCGGCAGACCTCGCACCTCGGGAGCCCCGTCTCTCCGAACCACGTCTGTGCAATGGTAACTTCGAGGATTGTGCCACATTCATCATGCAATGTGAGTTGGTCTTCCATCATCAACCCAGCTGTTTTTCGTCAGAGGGATCCCGAGTAGCCTACATGACTAACCTGCTCACGGGCCAAGGAGCACAGTGGGTTACTGCCTCCTGGGCAATGGGGGCTGAGTTCTGTTTTTCCTACCCAGACTTCGTGGCAGAGCTCCGCAGGGTTTTTCACCACCCAGCCCGTGGCCAGGACCCAGGAGCTCGGTTGGGCACCTTCCGGCAGGACAGTGGCAGTGTCAGAGACTACGCGCTGGAGTTCAGACTGGCCGCAACGGAGAGCGGTTGGAACGATCAAGCGCTTCGTCTCACCTTCCTGAGGGGGCTCAACGACGCAGTAAGGGACCAGCTCGCGACCCAAGAGGAGCCCGATTCTCTCGAGGGCCTGATCAGCCTCGCTATCCGCATCGACGGACGCCTCCGGGAGAGAGGGCATGAGCGAGCACGACGGGGACCCCCAGACGTACCCCCCGAGTACCACGACCTCGAGGAGGTCTTCAGTACCCCAGACGTACCCCCCGAGTACCACGACCTTGAGGAGGTTTTCAGTGAGTCCAGGGCTCAGGTCTTTCCGCCTCACCGGCCTTACGACTGTGCCATCGACCTCCGCTCAGGGGCTCCCTTTCCCGGCGGCCGCCTCTACAGTGCTGACCGTCCTGCCCCCTCCGTGACTGGTGGGTTTTTTCCCTCCCGAGCCGTGACCGAGGAGGAACCCATGCAGCTGGGATGCAACGCCTTAGCCCGGCCGAACGGGAGTCCAGGCTCAGGTCCGGCCTTTGCCTCTACTGCGGCCGGGATGGACACCGTGTCTCCAATTGCCCTACCCGGCCAAGAAGACCAGGCTCGCCGGGACCCCGGGAGATCCTGGTGAGCCGTTTTTCCTGTTCCCCCACCCGTGCACCACCTAACCGTCTGGCGGACGTCACCCTAGCCTGGGCGGACCAGCGGGCGACGGTGGGTACACTCATTGACTCTGGTGCTGATGGGAGTTTCATGGACGTTGGGTATGCCACCCGGGCCAACATTCCACTTGAGGACCTCGAGAGGCCCTTGGAGGTCTTCGCGCTGGATCATCACCGCCTGGCTGACGTCACTCAACGCACCTGTCCAGTCCTTCTCACCATTGCTGGTAACCACGTTGAGAGACTCCAGTTTTTCATCACCAGCTCTCCTCTTGTCCCTGTGGTCCTGGGCAGGCCTTGGCTCGCGCTGCATGAGCCCCACGTCGCCTGGTCCTCCGGCACCATCAGGGGGTGCCCCTCCTGTCATGCCCAGTGTCTTCAGGTGCCGTCCAGCCCCCTCGCCGGGTCCCAGTCCCCGTCTCCGGCCTCCCTCGCCGGTCCTCTGTCCCCGTGCCCGGCCTCCGCTGTCGGGTCCCAGTCCCCGTCTCCGGCCTCCCTCGCCGGTCCTCTGTCCCTGTCTCCGGTCCCCCTCTCCGGGCCTCTGTCTTTGTCCCCCTCTCCAGTGCCCCTGATCGCCGGCTTCCTTCGGTCCCGTCCGGGCAGGCCGGGGCCGAGTGGGTCGCCGGGTGGCTCCCGTGGAGGGGGGGGTACTGTGAGGATTGGTTCTTTCCCCACCACAGGCTTCTTAAAGTACTGTGATGATTGGTCCGTTCCCCGCCACACGCTCCGTTCCTTTAAGGTACTTTGTTGATTAATTGCATTCCCCGCCACACGCTCCGTTCCTGTAAGGTGCCGTGTTGATTGGTGCTCTCCTCGCCACACGCTTCTGGAGCAAGTATCAATTTCATCCCGCAGCTGTCACAGCTTGTAATCAGCGCCCTGTGGCTTTATATACCCTGATCCCCCTACTATCAATGTTGGATCGTTCTGTTTACTCCTGCATTTGCCTGCCTTCCCCGTCGCTGTTTGCTGACTTTTTGCTCTCCAGGACTTTCGTGGAGAATCCCTGTGGAGAACCTGGTTTTCCCGTTCTGAGCTGCGCCTCGTTATCTGCCCGATTTACACGTTGCGCTCTGGTGAGTTTTTGGAAACAGTTCTTTGGATCATCAGTTTTTTGTGTGTTTGTGAAACACCGAAGATATCCAGTTTTTTGTTTGTACTGTTCTCACCTATTTTTGTGTTGGATTTACACTTTGGATTACCGTATTGTTTTTTCTCTGGACTCTGCTAACTGTGTGTGGTACACCGAAGATCAAGTCACTGGGATATATACTGGATCAGTCACCTCTCTGTTTCTGTTGTGCGCTGGGCTAACTCAGATTTCTCTCTCTCTCCGTTTCCACCGGGAGTGAAAGCTGGGAGGATCTGCAGAGCGGCTTCAGACGTCACAAGCCAATTCCCCACCACCACCTACTGGGATAATCTGCAGAGCCGCAACTATCTTCACATGCCAGATTCCCCGTTTGTTCGGTTGCTCAACTTAATTCCATCTTGTAACTCTGAAAATAAATACGCCCTTGCTTTGGCTATCTCTGAACAAACTCTCTCTGTGCCGTTGCGCTTGAGGTCGGTTACAAACCCTAACAGTTTATTTCATAATCTCAGCGATACTCTGAGTAGGACCAGAGTAGATTGACTGCTAGCTTGTCATCATGCCTTTACAAGCTTCAAATTTTTATTTATCATCTGAATCTGGTGAAAATAGTTTGATATTATGAAAGCCAAGTGCTAATTCAAAATCAAACAAAACCCCAAAATAACCAAATATCTATTATGTTGACATGAATCCACGTTTATGTAAAAATGTGCCGTTGTGACAATGCCAGTCACATCTGTGACCGAGCACAGCAGCACAAAGTCTCCCTCTGCAATTTTTCAGATTTCTACAGATTATGAAAGTACAGAATGTAAGCTTTCAAATGATGTGTGATACATCTGAAATTATTTGAAGAAGATATGCTTATTTTAATGTAGTTAAACATCAAGTCTCAGAGGAAAAACTGAGAAAATCCAATCTAAACGTTGGCTGCCTTTTTAACACCTTGGCCGTCAAGTACAGTACTAGGTGTCACAAACGTCCTTTTAAAGTTTTTTTCTATTTAGAGATAATATAACTGTTAGCTGTTACAGTAAATATGTTCTTTAACATTCTTTTTTTTTTAATCTACTTTTTCTCCCATTTTCTATTTTTTCTCCCATCCCAATTTCGTATTGTCCAATTCTACCCTCCCCTGTCTCGAACGTTGTTAGACCATGCCTCCCACAAGCCAGCTGCAATGTGGACGAAGCCTTGCATCACGTGTCCCCTCCGGTACACGAGGAGGCAGCCGTCGCATCTTTTCACCTGCACAGCGCGATCTCTCAGCGGCGAGGGTCTGCGTGGGAGGGACACGCCGCCCCCGTCGCTTCCTGATTCTGCTGCGCAGGCGCACCAACCGACCTGTAGGAGTCGCTGTCCACAACGTCCGATCCCCACCGACCAGCTTCCCACCCCTAACACTGCCATATTGCGTTAGTATGAACGACCAGCCAAGCTGCAATGCAGCATTTCCTGCATTAGTGGCGAGCGCCTTGCCCACTGCGCCACTTAGCCGCCCGTTCTTAAACATTCAAACTGTGATAATGTGGAAAAAAACATTTCATTAATTTTCTCGCGATCTGACTTCCAGAGATGAGTCTCTTACCGCTGGGCCCGGCCACATAATGGTACACACATAGTTGTTTACAATAATCATAATTCACCAACACATATCCCCACTGGCATGTATCCAGGTCTGGTTTATCTAGGCTTGCCTAGTCTTGTTGTTTTGACATTGGACTCATAAAGAAGTCTTATATCTGTAGATCAGTTTAATGTATTGGCCGTGTACAGTATGTATGTACATGCCAATATGCTGACCAGGTGGTTTAAGGCTACCATATAACACTGGACTACCTCATCCTGTCTGCTTGGCCCTGATCTTAGAAATACCAAAACATCAAAGAGACATTTTATTATTTAAAGCCAGGAAATAGATAGATAGATAGATAGATTAAGTACTGGGTGTACTGGTACAGTGTGACCTTCAGTGGTGTGTGGTCAGGGTAGGCAGTGCCTCACCGAGGCTAATAACTAAAATGGAGATTTCATGAGTTACAAAAAAACTAAAAATGATATGCCATCTATAAATTATTTGTTTCAAGGTTACATTTTTACGGGCTTAATGGTCACCATTCCAAAAAGAGGAAACCTCAGTGAATGCAACAACTGGAGAGGCATAATGCTCCTGTCCGTCCCTAGCAAGGTTCTTTGTAGGATTATCTTAGATAGGATACAGGCACATTTACATTGGGACAGCTGTAAATGCCTAGTCTATATGCGAAGTCAGTCCCCGTTTGAAGATTTTTTAAAGATTTCCAGTTCCAGTGTTCTATTGTCCATTTTGTATGTATAACCCGTTATTATATAATTAATTAGTATGTTAGAATTCATTTTAGAATGATGATCAGTGTGACTGTACTCCTGAAAGAGCAGCGTGGAGCCCCAGCAGCAGCAAGAGCTCTATCTCCCTCTCTCTCTCTCCCGCTCTCTCTCTCTCTCTCTCTCTCTCTCTCTCTCTCTCTCTCTCTCTCTCTCTCTCTCTCTCTCTCTCTCTCTCTCTCTCTCTCTCTCTCTCTCTCTCCCTCTCTCTCTCTCTCTCTCTCTCTCTCTCTCTCTCTCTCTCTCTCTCTTTCTCTCTCTCTCTCTCTCTCTCCCTCTCTCTCTCTCCCTCTCTCGCTCTCTCTCTCTATCTCCCCCCCTCTTTCTCCCCCCCCCCTCTCTCTCTATGTCTCTGTCGGGACAGACAGGCAACCAGATATAGACAGATAGACAAACAAACAAACAAACAAACAAACAAACAAACAAACAAACAGACAGACAGACAGACAGACAGACAGACAGACAGACAGACAGACAGACAGACAGACAGACAGACAGACAGACAGACAGACAGACAGACAGACAGACAGACAGACAGACAGACAGACAGACAGACAGGCAACCAGATATGACAGATAGACAAACAAACAGACAGACAGACAGACAGACAGACAGACAGGGCGGGGTACTAACTATAGTAATATGGTTTATTTGCATTGGGAAAGATACAGACACATTAGCTGGTTGAACAACATCTATTGAAAGATAGAGAGAAAACGAGAGAGAAAGAGAGAAAGAAAGGCAGGAAGAATAAAGAGAGAGAGAAAAAGAGAGAGCTGTACTGTATTGTATATACCCATTCTGCAATCTGTTAATAAAATATACACTGATATCAAGCCTACTGGTTGCTGTTCAATAATAATAATAATAATAATAATAATAATAATAATAATAATAATAATAATAATAATAATAATAATAATAATAATCATAATCATAACTAGACAATTCCGCGCGGGGGAAATTGTGAAAGTGTGGGTGACGCCTGTGCACCGCCGGCCAACGGGGGAGAGGGTCTCTCGCGAGTCTCTATGACAAACGGTTCAAAGGATACAAAAAGCGGGCGCGGCCTAAGGATCGGGGGAGTGGTCAACATAGACCAATCAAAGAGGATATCCCTACTGAGTGCAATGACACAACCCGCAACACTATTACACTATTACACAATATTACACTATTACACACTATTACACACTATTACACACTATTACACTATTACACACTATTACACTATTACACACTATTACAAACTATTACACTATTACACACTATTACACTATTACACTATTACACACTATTACACTATTACACACTATTGCACTATTAATCTATTACACACTATTACACTATTACACACTATTACACTATTACACACTATTACACTATTACACTATTACACACTATTACACTATTACACTATTACACACTATTACACTATTACACTATTACACACTATTACACTATTACACTATTACACTATTACACACTATTACACTATTACACTATTACACTATTACACACTATTACACTATTACACACTATTACACTATTACACTATTACACACTATTACACTATTACACTATTACACACTATTACACACTATTACACTATTACACACTATTACACTATTACACACTATTACACTATTACACTATTACACACTATTACACTATTACACTATTACACACTATTACACTATTACACTATTACACTATTACACACTATTACACTATTACACTATTACACTATTACACACTATTACACTATTACACACTATTACACTATTACACTATTACACACTATTACACTATTACACTATTACACACTATTACACTATTACACTATTACACACTATTACACTATTACACTATTACACACTATTACACACTATTACACTATTACACTATTACACTATTACACACTATTACACTATTACACTATTACACACTATTACACTATTACACACTATTACACTATTACACACTATTACACACTATTACACTATTACACTATTACACACTATTACACTATTACACACTATTACACTATTACACACTATTACACTATTACACTATTACACGATTACACAATATTACACTATTACACACTATTACACTATTACACTATTACACACTAGTACACTATTACACACTATTACACTATTACACACTATTACACTATTACACACTATTACACTATTACACTATTACACGCTATTACACTATTACACACTATTACACACTATTACATTATTACACTATTACACACTATTACACTATTACACACTATTACACTATTACACTATTACACACTATTACACTATTACACACTATTACACTATTACACTATTACACTATTACACACTATTACACTATTACACTATTACACACTATTACACTATTACACACTATTACACTATTACACACTATTACACTATTACACTATTACACACTATTACACTATTACCCACTATTACACTATTACACTATTACACACTATTACACTATTACACTATTACACACTATTACACACTATTACACTATTACACACTATTACACACTATTACACTATTACACACTGTTACACACTATTACACTATTACACACTATTACACTATTACACACTATTACACTATTACACACTATTACACTATTACACTATTGCACACTATTACACTATTACACTATTACACACTATTACACTATTACACTATTACACACTATTACACTATTACACACTATTACACTATTACACACTATTACACTATTACACTATTACACACTATTACACTATTACACTATTACACACTATTACACTATTACACACTATTACACTATTACACTATTACACACTATTACACTATTACACACTATTACACTATTACACTATTACACACTATTACACACTATTACACACTATTACACTATTACACACTATTACACTATTACACACTATTACACTATTACACTATTACACACTATTACACTATTACACACTATTACACTATTACACTATTACACACTATTACACTATTACACATTGGGGACGTAATGCAGACTTTTTCTTTAACCATTTACTGACGTTATTGTATACAGTTAATGCAGATGCTATTTATTTGTGTGGTGATTTAAATAGTCGCATTGCAGATCTGAAAGATTATGTGGAGGCAGATGACATCCCGCCTAGATCCGCTTTAGATCTGACTGTAAATAAACACGGACAATCCTTCATTGAATTTTTAAAAGACTCAAAATGCTGTGTAGTAAATGGGAGATTAAACGCTGACAAAGATAATTTCACTTCAATTTCTATAAAGGGGAGAGCTGTTGTGGACTACATTGTAACTCCTCACGTTGACTTGAAATCATGCATTGAATTTAGTGTTTATACACCATCTGAACTTGTTGGCTCTGAAGGTGCAAATCTTATTGATATCCATAGTAGATTACCTGATCATTCAGTACTATGCTTACACTTTCGGGCCGGTGACTCAGTTAATATTCAGAGCATGGTTGAACCCCTGCAGCAAATCAAACCATGTAATAGACACCTGCCAGCTAATTTTCTTTCCTCTGAGATTTGCCAGGGGGCTTTACTAGATGTCATGGAGCTCTTGAATAACGGTCCGAAAAACCAGGAGAATATTGATCTCTGTTACAATAACTTATGTAGTTTTCTGCATAAAGAAATTGGTCGACACTGTGCTACAAAGAAAGGCGGGTCGCCCAAAAAGTATTTTAAGACCAAACAACCTTATTGGAATAATGAATTAAATGGGCTATGGCTTAATTCAAGGGCAGCCGAAAAATCTTTTCTAAAATGCAAGGAACAGAGTGTGAGAAGAGACTTACTGAATGAATTTAAAGCTTGTCAAACTAAATTTGATAAGAAACTCAGATTTTTCAAACGACGTTTCAAGAGAGGACAAGCTCTCCATATAGAACAACTACAAGTCAGTAATCCCCAGCAATTCTGGAAAGAAATAAATAAACTAGGCCCCAAAAAAACCCAGACAGTCCCAATGGAGATTGTCTTGGATAACGGTGAATCATGTTTTGAAACTGAGCAGATTCTGAAAAAGTGGGAAACCGACTATAGTAGTCTGTATGCTTGTAGTAGTCACCCTTTATTTGATGATGGTTTCCTGACAGAAATATGTAAGTTAAAATGTGAGGCCGAACTTGGGATGAGCAATAGCCCTACAGGTTGTGAATTATTAAATAGTGACATTACGTTAGACGAGGTACAGAGTGTAGTGGACAGAGCGAAACTGAAGAAAGCTATGGGTATTGAGGAGTTGTCGAACGAGGTCCTTAAAACTCCCTATCTGCTGAATGTATTACACTGTTTATATCAAACTTGTTTTAACACAGGCACCATCCCCTCGATATGGAACAAGTCCATTATTAAGCCCATCCCCAAATCTGCAAAAGCTGACCCTAGAGTCCCACTAAATTACAGAGGTATTAGTTTGATCAGTACAGTTTATAAATTATACTCAAGTGTTCTTAATAATAGATTAAATAAATACTTAGAATATAATGAAATGTTGGTGGATGAGCAGAATGGGTTTAGGGCTAAGAGAGCTTGTATTGATCATGTTTTTGTTTTATCATCGGTGGTGAGAGCCAGATTGGACGAGGGCAAGAATACATTTGTTTGTTTTGTTGACTTTAAAAAAGCCTTTGACTGGATTAATAGAGAGCTTTTGGACTATAAATTAATCTGTTCTGGTATTGATGGACTATTTTATAAGGCTATCAAAAGCCTGTATAAGGCCCCATCTGCCTGTCTGCAGCTGAATGATGTTAGGACCGGCTGGTTCCCCACACCATTCGGTGTAAAACAGGGAGATGTGCTTTCTCCTACTTTATTCGCCCTTTATGTTAATGACCTGGCGCAAGAAATCAAGCAAGCCAATCTTGGTATTCCAATAGATAATATAATCCTAAGTATTTTATTGTACGCTGATGATATTGTTTTGTTTGCAGAAAATGAAGCAAATTTACAAAACATGTTGAATATTATGAGTTCTTGGTGCATGAAATGGAGACTTGCGATTAACAGTGAAAAAACACAGATTATGCACTTTAGGAAAAAACACGAACAGCAGAGTAGTCATAAGTTTCAATTTGGACCAACGCCTCTGATTTACACACATTCTTATAAATATCTTGGTTTTACCTTTAATGAGTACATGTGCTTCATAGAAGGAAGGAAAATAATGTCTGAGTCAGCAGGAAGGGCGCTAGGGGGCGTGTTGAGTAAAATGAAAGTGTGCACTGACCTTGGGTTTTCAACATATACACAATTATTTGATTCAATGGTGGGTTCTGTTTTGTTTTATGCTGCTGGAGTATGGGGTTTTGATGATGCTCCTGAATGTAATGCGATCCAGAACCGGGCCATAAGATACTTTTTAGGAGTCCATAAATACACACCAAAAGGGGCTATAGAAGGGGACATGGGGTGGGATTCTTGCTTGGTCAAGCAAAAGGGTGAAATGGTGAGGTTATGGAACCGCCTGGTCCAGCTGCCAAATGGCAGGGTGACTAAAAAGATTTTTAATTGGGACAGAGCACACGGTCATCCCTGGTCAAGAGAGATGTCTATGATTTTTTCTACTACTGACTTGAGTATGATTTTTATGAACAATTTGCAGTGTAAGGTTCACATAATTAAAACAAAATTATCAACAATCCATCAGGATAAGTGGAAGGTGGAGATTTTGAAAAAACCTAAACTTAGAAAATATATTGCAATTAAAAATGAGTATTTTACTGAACCTTATGTAATGTTAAACTTAAAGAGAAGACGGAGGTCTCTGTGTGCCCAGTTGAGGTCTGGCACCCTGCCATTGGCTGTGGAAGTGGGTAGATTCCAGGGTAAACCTGAGGAGGAGCGGCTGTGTGTTCTGTGTGATCTGGGAGTGGTGGAGGATGAATATCATTTTGTTTTTTATTGCCCTTTGTACACCACTTTGAGGAGGGCTTTATTTGAAAAAATTCAAATTGCAAACCCAGATTTGTTTTGGCAGTCTGAGAGCTGTATGTTGAGTTGTTTTTTTGTGGAGGACATCTTCGGTTTTGCAGGATTTTTGGAGAAGGCATGGCACCTGAGACAAAACACACTGTATCCTATATAATTGTATTTGAATTCACCTTGTTTTTCTGTTTTTCTGTTTATTTACATTGAGTACAGCTTGTGTTATATTACGTTTTATTGTATTTTCTTGTATTTTTCTTTTTTTATGGCCATCTTGGTCTATGTAATTTGTTAAGTAATTGGTAAAGTATATTATTATATACTTATTGTTATGTGTCTTGTAAGCCCATATGGGCTGGGCATACATCTGTATGTAAGACACGAAAATAAAAAATATCAAATCAAATCAAATCAAATCATTACACACTATTACACTATTACACTATTACACACTATTACACTATTACACTATTACACACTATTACACTATTACACACTATTACACTATTACACACTATTACACTATTACACACTATTACACTATTACACACTATTACACTATTACACTATTACACACTATTACACTATTAAACACTATTACACTATTACACACTATTACACTATTACACTATTACACACTATTACACTATTACACTATTACACACTATTACACTATTAGACACTATTACACTATTACACACTATTACACTATTACACACTATTACACACTATTACACTATTACACACTATTACACTATTACACACTATTACACTATTACACAATATTACACTATTACACACTATTACACTATTACACTATTACACACTATTACACACTATTACACTATTACACTATTACACACTATTACACTATTACACACTATTACACTATTACACACTATTACACTATTACACACTATTACACTATTACACCGAGTACAATGGCACAATCCGCAAGTCTCTACGACAAACGGTTCAAGAGATACACTGAGGGGGTGTGGCCTAAGGGGGCGTGGTCTACGGATCGGGGGAGTGGTCAACATCGACCAATGAAAGGTGGTCAACATCGACCAATGGCACAATCCGCAAGTCTCTACGACAAACGGTTCAAGAGATACACTGAGGGGGTGTGGCCTAAGGGGGTGTGGTCTAAGGATCGGGGGAGTGGTCAACATCGACCAATGAAAGGTGGTCAACATGGACCAATGAAAAATGAAAGAGCATATCCCTACTGAGTACAATGACACAACCCACAAGACAGAGGGCGCTGTCCATCAATTCAGTAGTGCAACACAGTGATGGCCAATGATGGGTTAAGTGGATGATGTCATTGGCAGGTCAGCTCAGCCATGAGCCCTGAGCCTCACAGCTGTTAAGCCTGAACCAATCAGCCATGAGCACAATGACTTGCATATTCTGAAATTTCTTTACATGACTGCATTGTCACGTTGATTAAAAGAAAACTATAAGAGATGAAGCGTTGAGACTCGCACAAGAGCACTACAACGAGTAGGCGAAGGGTTGTGCGCGAGATTGTGGCATTCGTGCGATATTGTGGCACTCCTTCGGCGATCGGAACAGAAGGCTAAAAAAAAATGGATTTCTAGAGGGCGATTGCATGGCGGTCAATGGGGAGGAGAACCTTCAAACAAATGGTCGTCAGTTGAGATAGAAATGTCCAATTCCATTTATTTTTCTTTTGTGAGCGGGATGACAGCCGTGTCATCGTTTTGATGTGTTTGTTTTATTTCTATGTCCAAAATTGAGATCACACTCGCAATTCACCCAAGGTAGGGGGAAAAAGATTATTTCAGCTGCTACACTCTAAAATGCAATGCATTCCCAATGGGACCGAAATTTTACCGTTTAAAGTCGATTCGTAGCCAGACGGTGCGGTGAAACTTTTACGGGTTCGAAGACCGCAGTTGCCATAGGCAAGCCGCTCGTTTTGATACCTTTCACGTGTATGGTGCGCGAACGCTTACGTGTTGCAAAGTGTTTGAAACTCTAAATTGCACTGTATTTCCGAAATTTTACCGTTTAAAGTCGATTCGTAGCCAGACGGTGCGGTGAAACTTTACGAGTTCGAATAGCACATCGAGTTGGAGCAAGCCGGTCGTTTTGATACCTTTCACGTGTATGGGGCGCGAACGCTCTGGCACGAGTGTGTTGTCAAAATCGGTGGAATAAAGAAAGAAAGAAAAAGAGTATGGATATGTATAGTGTGGGTTGCAACCTGGCTTCACCAGGTCACCCACACTAATAATAATAATCATAATCATAATCATAATTACCATAATTAGCTGTCAGGAAACAAATAAAACGTTTGTCATTATAGGTGACAAGGTGGATTGACTTAATGACTGCTATATCCTGCTATTATTATTATTATTATTATTATTATTATTATTATTATTATTATTATTATTATTATTATTATTATTATTATTATTATTATTATTATTATTATGCAACATTGTAGGTTATAGTTATAGGTATAAACAAACATACAGACAGGGGGGGTTGGGCGTTTATTTGCATTGGGAAAGATACAGACACAGCTGGTTGAACAACATCTATATCTGTGGTAATAATGCAGATATTCAATTGTATTTCTGTGACAATGCACGTGGCGCACGCCTCCCGCGCCGCCTCGAATCCGATTGAAGCGGAAAAGATAGCTTGCCGTCCGCGAGCCGCCCGCGAGGCGCGCTCCCGCTTGCGGCCAGTGTGCACAGTAGCGTCCGTTAACATGGGAGCGGAAGTGAAGCGGCAGCCGCCCGTCCGTCCGTCCGTCCGTGTTCATTCGTTAGCAGTGTGCTAGGGCCGTCACAAATGTGTCATTCATCCGTGGTTTTGTTTCAGGGACACCTGTAGTAAAGGAGAGGGGAGGAGGGGAGAAACAGCCAGGTGCTGCGGTTGTTAGTTTCAAGTTTCTTTAATAGTTGTCATACAGAAGTACAGAATACTTTTGTACAAAATGCTTCTTACTGTTGCGCTCCAGAGACTGTGCATGACAAGATAAGTATGAAATAAAAACATAGTAAAAATTAGAAGAAAAAAAAGAGGTCACAGTGTTCAGTTTAGACATATGTACAATGTTCGTAGACGTAGTTACCATACAATATACAATACTGTGCAGTGTACTAATATACAATACTATATAGTGCAAGGCATAAATGGACGAGGTGCAGTTTAGGTACAATTCACAGTAGGTGTACGAGTTGTAGTGCAAATCCTTTATCAATAAATATAAAGTGTAAGTGTGTTTGTGTGATCTAAGTGTGGAGAGTGGGTGCTGCAGTGTGTTGTTTGTTTGAGTGAGTGTGTGTGTGCGTGTGGGTGTGTGTGCTGTGTGCATTTGATGGTTGTTGCATAGTGATTATTGTTCGTTTAGCGATTATTGTTCGTTTAGCAGCCTGATGGCCTGGGGATAGAAGCTCCTTCTGAGTCTTTCTGTGCTCGCCATAAGACTCCGGTATCGCTTGCCTGACGGCAGCAGTTCAAAGAGGCAGTTGTTCGGGTGGCTCGAGTCCTTAATAATTCT
Source organism: Notolepis coatsorum (assembly GCF_963971535.1). Classification (NCBI taxonomy): domain Eukaryota; kingdom Metazoa; phylum Chordata; class Actinopteri; order Aulopiformes; family Paralepididae; genus Notolepis; species Notolepis coatsorum. The sequence goes on from NC_140167.1 coordinate 49,202,598, forward strand.
CTTAGCCTTCCCCTTGCACCGCTTGTTGTAAATGTTCTGGAGGGTGGGAAGCCCCCCTCTAATTGTGCGTTCGGCTGAACGTGTCACTCTTTGTAGTCTGCTACGGTCTTGTGCAGTGCTATTCCCAAACCAGGAGGTGATGTTGCCGGTCAGGATGCTCTCTATTGTAAATTAAATTGCCCCATTCTCAGCTCGTCATCATGCCTTTACAAGCATGTATTCTGAAAGCCAAGACTTTGTTTATTTTAAATCAGATGAAAACCCAACCCATACCTGCATTGTATAAAGCTAAGCGTTTCTGTGAGGATTGGTTCTTTCCCCACCACAGGCTTCTTAAAGTACTGTGATGATTGGTCCGTTCTCCGCCACACGCTCCGTTCCTTTAAGGTACTTTGTTGATTAATTGCATTCCCCGCCACACGCTCCGTTCCTGTAAGGTGCCGTGTTGATTGGTGCTCTCCTCACCACACGCTTCTGGAGCAAGTATCAATTTCATCCCGCAGCTGTCACAGCTTGTAATCAGCGCCCTGTGGCTTTATATACCCTGATCCCCCTACTATCAATGTTGGATCGTTCTGTTTACTCCTGCATTTGCCTGCCTTCCCCGTCGCTGTTTGCTGCCTTTTTGCTCTCCAGGACTTTCGTGGAGAATCCCTGTGGAGAACCTGGTTTTCCCGTTCTGAGCTGCGCCTCGTTATCTGCCCGCTTTACGCGTTGCGCTCTGGTGAGTTTTTGGAAACAGTTCTTTGGATCATCAGTTTTTTGTGTGTTTGTGAAACACCGAAGAGATCCCGTTTTTTGTTTGTACTGTTCTCACCTATTTTTGTGTTGGATTTACACTTTGGATTACCGTATTGTTTTTTCTCTGGACTCTGCTAACTGTGTGTGGTACACCGAAGATCAAGTCACTGGGATATATACTGGATCAGTCACCTCTCTGTTTCTGTTGTGCGCTGGGCTAACTCAGATTTCTCTCTCTCTCCGTTTCCACCGGGAGTGAAAGCTGGGAGGATCTGCAGAGCGGCTTCAGACGTCACAAGCCAATTCCCCACCACCACCTACTGGGAGAATCTGCAGAGCCGCAACTATCTTCACATGCCAGATTCCCCGTTTGTTCGGTTGCTCAACTTAATTCCATCTTGTAACTCTGAAAATAAATACGCCCTTGCTTTGGCTAACTCTGAACAAACTCTCTCTGTGCCGTTGCGCTTGAGGTCTGTTACAAACCCTAACATTACGATCCAACCATGACGACCTCAGCCGACACAGAGAGGGTTAGGGCAGCGTTGGCGGCCCAGATCGAGTTGGTCAACGACCACACCCAACAGTTGGGTGCGGCTGCGGCCGCATTACAGGACCTCCGGGCCGAGGTCCAGCTTATTCTGGATGCCATTGGCACTCTGGAGTATCAGCAGGCTGTTGCTCTGCACCAGCTTCAGGCTCTCCGTACTTCATTAAACACTCTGCTTTTGACCCCACCTGTCCCAGGAGTCTCGGCCAGCTCACCACCCGCGGCAGACCTCGCACCTCGGGAGCCCCGTCTCTCCGAACCACGTCTGTTCAATGGTAACTTCGAGGATTGTGCCACATTCATCATGCAATGTGAGTTGGTCTTCCATCATCAACCCAGCTGTTTTTCGTCAGAGGGATCCCGAGTAGCCTACATGACTAACCTGCTCACGGGCCAAGCAGCACAGTGGGTTACTGCCTCCTGGGCAATGGGGGCTGAGTTCTGTTTTTCCTACCCAGACTTCGTGGCAGAGCTCCGCAGGGTTTTTCACCACCCAGCCCGTGGCCAGGACCCAGGAGCTCGGTTGGGCACCTTCCGGCAGGACAGTGGCAGTGTCAGAGACTACGCGCTGGAGTTCAGACTGGCCGCAACGGAGAGCGGTTGGAACGATCAAGCGCTTCGTCTCACCTTCCTGAGGGGGCTCAACGACGCAGTAAGGGACCAGCTCGCGACCCAAGAGGAGCCCGATTCTCTCGAGGGCCTGATCAGCCTCGCTATCCGCATCGACGGACGCCTCCGGGAGAGAGGGCGTGAGCGAGCACGACGGGGACCCCCAGACGTACCCCCCGAGTACCACGACCTCGAGGAGGTCTTCAGTACCCCAGACGTACCCCCCGAGTACCACGACCTTGAGGAGGTTTTCAGTGAGTCCAGGGCTCAGGTCTTTCCGCCTCACCGGCCTTACGACTGTGCCATCGACCTCCGCTCAGGGGCTCCCTTTCCCGGCGGCCGCCTCTACAGTGCTGACCGTCCTGCCCCCTCCGTGACTGGTGGGTTTTTTCCCTCCCGAGCCGTGACCGAGGAGGAACCCATGCAGCTGGGACGCAACGCCTTAGCCCGGCCGAACGGGAGTCCAGGCTCAGGTCCGGCCTTTGCCTCTACTGCGGCCGGGATGGACACCGTGTCTCCAATTGCCCTACCCGGCCAAGAAGACCAGGCTCGCCGGGACCCCGGGAGATCCTGGTGAGCCGTTTTTCCTGTTCCCCCACCCGTGCACCACCTAACCGTCTGGCGGACGTCACCCTAGCCTGGGCGGACCAGCGGGCGACGGTGGGTGCACTCATTGACTCTGGTGCTGATGGGAGTTTCATGGACGTTGGGTATGCCACCCGGGCCAACATTCCACTTGAGGACCTCGAGAGGCCCTTGGAGGTCTTCGCGCTGGATCATCGCCGCCTGGCTGACGTCACTCAACGCACCTGTCCAGTCCTTCTCACCATTGCTGGTAACCACGTTGAGAGACTCCAGTTTTTCATCACCAGCTCTCCTCTTGTCCCTGTGGTCCTGGGCAGGCCTTGGCTCGCGCTGCATGAGCCCCACGTCGCCTGGTCCTCCGGCACCATCAGGGGGTGCCCCTCCTGTCATGCCCAGTGTCTTCAGGTGCCGTCCAGCCCCCTCGCCGGGTCCCAGTCCCCGTCTCCGGCCTCCCTCGCCGGTCCTCTGTCCCCGTGCCCGGCCTCCGCTGTCGGGTCCCAGTCCCCGTCTCCGGCCTCCCTCGCCGGTCCTCTGTCCCTGTCTCCGGTCCCCCTCTCCGGGCCTCTGTCTTTGTCCCCCTCTCCAGTGCCCCTGATCGCCGGCTTCCTTCGGTCCCGTCCGGGCAGGCCGGGGCCGAGTGGGTCGCCGGGTGGCTCCCGTGGAGGGGGGGGTACTGTGAGGATTGGTTCTTTCCCCACCACAGGCTTCTTAAAGTACTGTGATGATTGGTCCGTTCCCCGCCACACGCTCCGTTCCTTTAAGGTACTTTGTTGATTAATTGCATTCCCCGCCACACGCTCCGTTCCTGTAAGGTGCCGTGTTGATTGGTGCTCTCCTCGCCACACGCTTCTGGAGCAAGTATCAATTTCATCCCGCAGCTGTCACAGCTTGTAATCAGCACCCTGTGGCTTTATATACCCTGATCCCCCTACTATCAATGTTGGATCGTTCTGTTTACTCCTGCATTTGCCTGCCTTCCCCGTCGCTGTTTGCTGACTTTTTGCTCTCCAGGACTTTCGTGGAGAATCCCTGTGGAGAACCTGGTTTTCCCGTTCTGAGCTGCGCCTCGTTATCTGCCCGATTTACGCGTTGCGCTCTGGTGAGTTTTTGGAAACAGTTCTTTGGATCATCAGTTTTTTGTGTGTTTGTGAAACACCGAAGATATCCAGTTTTTTGTTTGTACTGTTCTCACCTATTTTTGTGTTGGATTTACACTTTGGATTACCGTATTGTTTTTTCTCTGGACTCTGCTAACTGTGTGTGGTACACCGAAGATCAAGTCACTGGGATATATACTGGATCAGTCACCTCTCTGTTTCTGTTGTGCGCTGGGCTAACTCAGATTTCTCTCTCTCTCCGTTTCCACCGGGAGTGAAAGCTGGGAGGATCTGCAGAGCGGCTTCAGACGTCACAAGCCAATTCCCCACCACCACCTACTGGGATAATCTGCAGAGCCGCAACTATCTTCACATGCCAGATTCCCCGTTTGTTCGGTTGCTCAACTTAATTCCATCTTGTAACTCTGAAAATAAATACGCCCTTGCTTTGGCTAACTCTGAACAAACTCTCTCTGTGCCGTTGCGCTTGAGGTCGGTTACAAACCCTAACAGTTTATTTCATAATCTCAGCGATACTTTGAGTAGGACCAGAGTAGATTGACTGCTAGCTTGTCATCATGCCTTTACAAGCTTCACATTTTTATTTATCATCTGAATCTGGTGAAAATAGTTTGATATTATGAAAGCCAAGTGCTAATTCAAAATCAAACAAAACCCCAAAATAACCAAATATCTATTATGTTGACATGAATCCACGTTTATGTAAAAATGTGCCGTTGTGACAATGCCAGTCACATCTGTGACCGAGCACAGCAGCACAAAGTCTCCCTCTGCAATTTTTCAGATTTCTACAGATTATGAAAGTACAGAATGTAAGCTTTCAAATGATGTGTGATACATCTGAAATTATTTGAAGAAGATATGCTTATTTTAATGTAGTTAAACATCAAGTCTCAGAGGAAAAACTGAGAAAATCCAATCTAAACGTTGGCTGCCTTTTTAACACCTTGGCCGTCAAGTACAGTACTAGGTGTCACAAACGTCCTTTTAAAGTTTTTTTCTATTTAGAGATAATATAACTGTTAGCTGTTACAGTAAATATGTTCTTTAACATTCTTTTTTTTTTAATCTACTTTTTCTCCCATTTTCTATTTTTTCTCCCATCCCAATTTCGTATTGTCCAATTCTACCCTCCCCTGTCTCGAACGTTGTTAGACCATGCCTCCCACAAGCCAGCTGCAATGTGGACGAAGCCTTGCATCACGTGTCCCCTCCGGTACACGAGGAGGCAGCCGTCGCATCTTTTCACCTGCACAGCGCGATCTCTCAGCGGCGAGGGTCTGCGTGGGAGGGACACGCCGCCCCCGTCGCTTCCTGATTCTGCTGCGCAGGCGCACCAACCGACCTGTAGGAGTCGCTGTCCACAACGTCCGATCCCCACCGACCAGCTTCCCACCCCTAACACTGCCATATTGCGTTAGTATGAACGACCAGCCAAGCTGCAATGCAGCATTTCCTGCATTAGTGGCGAGCGCCTTGCCCACTGCGCCACTTAGCCGCCCGTTCTTAAACATTCAAACTGTGATAATGTGGAAAAAAACATTTCATTAATTTTCTCGCGATCTGACTTCCAGAGATGAGTCTCTTACCGCTGGGCCCGGCCACATAATGGTACACACATAGTTGTTTACAATAATCATAATTCACCAACACATATCCCCACTGGCATGTATCCAGGTCTGGTTTATCTAGGCTTGCCTAGTCTTGTTGTTTTGACATTGGACTCATAAAGAAGTCTTATATCTGTAGATCAGTTTAATGTATTGGCCGTGTACAGTATGTATGTACATGCCAATATGCTGACCAGGTGGTTTAAGGCTACCATATAACACTGGACTACCTCATCCTGTCTGCTTGGCCCTGATCTTAGAAATACCAAAACATCAAAGAGACATTTTATTATTTAAAGCCAGGAAATAGATAGATAGATAGATAGATAGATAGATAGATAGATTAAGTACTGGGTGTACTGGTACAGTGTGACCTTCAGTGGTGTGTGGTCAGGGTAGGCAGTGCCTCACCGAGGCTAATAACTAAAATGGAGATTTCATGAGTTACAAAAAAACTAAAAATGATATGCCATCTATAAATTATTTGTTTCAAGGTTACATTTTTACGGGCTTAATGGTCACCATTCCAAAAAGAGGAAACCTCAGTGAATGCAACAACTGGAGAGGCATAATGCTCCTGTCCGTCCCTAGCAAGGTTCTTTGTAGGATTATCTTAGATAGGATACAAGCAGCCTTAGACGGACAGTTGAGGAAAGAGCAAGCAGGTTTTAGGAAGGATAAGTCATGCACAGACCATATTGCTACTTTACAAATGATTATCGAGCAGTGTGTTGAGTGGCAAAACTCCCTGTGCATGAATTTTGTAGACTTTGAAAGAGCCTTTGACAGCCTAGATAGGGAAGTGCTTTGGAAACTCCTAGGTCACTATGGCCTACCCTCTAAGATCATCAACCTAATAAAGAACATGTACCAGGATTTCAATGGCCGGGTGATCTGCAAGGGCAAACTGTCAGACACCTTTGCCATCACAACAGGGGTGCGGCAGGGTTGTCTTCTTTCTCCTTTGATTTTCCTCATTGCCATTGACTGGATCATGAGAAGAACAACTGAAAATCAACGGACAGGAATCCAGTGGACCTTGTTTACCCAGCTCGAGGACCTGGATTTCGCAGACGACCTTGCGCTAGTCTCTGAAAACCACACACACATGCAACAGAAGACAGATAGGTTACAGACTAACAGTGACCAGCTTGGACTCAAGATCAACACCGGAAAAACCAAGACAAGTTCAAGTTTCTTTAATAGTTGTCATACAGAAGTACAGAATACTTTTATACAAAATGCTTCTTACTGTTACGCTCCAGAGACTGTGCTAGACAAGATAAGTATGAAATAAAATAGTATAGCATGTAAAATAGAAGTAAAAATAGAGGTCACAGTGTTCAGTATAGACATATGTACAATGTTCGATGCAGAATAGAAGTAACTGAGTTACCATACAATATACAATATACTATGCAATGTACTAATATACAATACTATATAGTGCAGAGAAGAAATGGGATGAGGTACAATTTAGGTACAATTTACAGTAAGGTGTATGAGTTGTAGTGCAAATCCTTTACCAATAAATATAAAGTGTAAAGTGTGTTTAGGTGAGAGAGTGGGTGCTGCAGTGTGTTGTTTGTTTAAGTGAGTGTGTGCGTGTGGGTGTGTGTGCTGTGTGCATTTGATGGTTGTTGCATAGTGTTTATTGTTCGTTGAGCAGCCTGATGGCCTGGAGATAGAAGCTTCTTCTGAGTCTTTCTGTGCTCGCCTTAAGACTCCGGTATCGCTTGCCTGACCGCAGCAGTTCAAAGAGGCAGCTGTTGGGGTGGCTGGAGTCCTTGATGATTCTCTTAGCCTTCCCCCTGCACCGCTTGTTGTAAATGTTCTGGAGGGTGGGAAGCCCCCCTCCAATTGTGCGTTCGGCTGAACGTGTCACTCTTTGTAGTCTGCTACGGTCTTGTGCAGTGCTATTCCCAAACCAGGAGGTGATGTTGCCAGTCAGGATGCTCTCTATTGTACATGAGTAGAAGTTCCTAAGGATCTTCTGACTGACTTGGAACTTCCTTAGGCGCCTGAGGAAGTAGAGGCGTTGTCGTGCCTTCTTCACAACACTGTCAATGTGTGTGGTCCATGTCAAGTCCTCGGATATGTGGGCTCCGAGGTACTTGAAACCATGAGGTTAAATCTAAAAACACATGATCCAATCACACTGAGGGGAGAGGCCATAGAGGACGTGGAGCACTTCACCTACCTCGGGAGTAACATCAGCAGGGATGGAGGAGCAGACAGGGACATAGAGGCACGCATCAGCAAAGCACAGGTACAGTAGCATTCAGGATACTCAGGCCAATCTGGTTGTCCAAGCAACTCTCGAACAACACCAAGCTACGGATCTTCAATACCAATGTGAAGACTGTCCTGCTCTACGGCTCTGAGACGTGGAAGACTACTGAGGGCCTCACAAGCAAGATCCAGGTGTTTGTCAACAAATGCCTGCGCTACATCCTCACGCTGTGGTGGCCCATCAAAACCACAAATGAAGAGCTGTGGAGGATAACCAACCAGGACAGCATAGCTACCACCATCAAAAGGAGAAAGTGGAACTGGATAGGGCATACCCTTAGGAAGGACTCCAACAACATCACTAGACAGGCCTTGGACTACAACCCACAGGGGAAGAGGAAAGCCGGTAGGCCGAGAAACACCTGGAGACGTTCCATACTCCAAGACCTAAAGAACATCGGAGTGAGCTGGAAAGAAGCAAAGGCCCTGGCCCAGAAGAGGGTGAGATGGAGAGCTCTGGTGGACGCCCTATGCCCCCCAACGGGGTAAAGAGGATTAAGTCAATACTGTGTTTAATATATATATATTTCTCTAAAAAATATTTTTCTAAAAAATGTCAAATGTAAAAGATAAATAGTTACTAAATCATGTCTAAAAGAAAATCATGCAAGTCTTGGTACCGGTAAAAAGATGCAATTTTCTGTTGTGTTCATACTTGCAAAAGACTGGAAGGGTCGAAACGTTGTATGTATCTGCTATTTTGTCACAATTAAAATACCTTGGAGCATCAAAAGTGAGTTCCGTGCCCCGCTTCGTTTCATACACTGTTATGTAGACATATAGGCCTACTATGTCTACACTGCTATCGACTATGTACTATAAAACTATATATACTGGCTCAGGCACAGGACAGTATACATCACAGACAAGGCATCAATAAAACAATAAAAAATATAATACAAAAATAAATAAACTTTGAAGCCCTCACTATGTGGCACTGCTACACTATGCTACTGTGAAAACATTCACAGTTGTAATGTGCAATTATAACCTTGATTGTGCAATATTTACAATAGTGTTCCAAATATGCCTGTTCAACGCCTCCTCACCCCCATCACCCCCTGCCTCCTCACCCCCCACCTTCTCACCCCCTGCCTCCTCACCCACTGCCTCCTCACCCTCCGCCTCCTCACCCCTTGTCTCCTCACCCCCCACCTCCTCACCCGCATCACCCCCTGCCTCCTCAGCCCCAGTTGTGTGTCGCACCACACAAATGAGAGGAACGTCCTGTGCTGTCCTGGGGTTCCTGGCTCTGTACAAAACCAAGGCGTTGAACAGGCATATTTGGAACAGATGCATTACAAACTTTTTTGACCATTACAATATACAGTACAATGCAGAAATGGGATGAGGTACAACTTAGGGTAAGGTGCAATGAGGTATGAGTTGTAGTGCAAATCTCTTTACCAATAAATATAAAGTGTTAAAGTGTCTAAAGTGGGTAAAGTGGGGGCTACATTGAGTTGTTTATTTAAAGTGAGTGTGTATTTGATGGTTTGTTACATAGTGTTATTGTAGTTGAGCATCCTGATGGCCTGGGGATAGAAGCTCCTTCTGAGTCTCTCTGTGCTTGCCATGAGACTCCGGTATCACTTGACTGACCGCAGCAGTTCAAAGAGGCAGTTGTTTGGGTGGCTAGAGTCTTATTATTCTCTTAGCCTTACCCCTGCAACGCTTGTTGTAAATGTCTTGGAAAGTGGGAAGCCCACCTCCAATTGTGCGTTCGGCTGAATGGGTCACTCTCTGTAGTCTGCTACAGTCTTGTGCGGTGCTATTCCCAAACCAGGAGGTGATAGGATGGTCAGGATGCTCTCTATTGTGCATGAGTAGAAGTTCTTAAGGATCTGCTGACTCACTTTGAACTTCCTTAGGCGCCTAGGGAAGTAGAGGCGTTGCCGTGCCTTCTTGACTACACTGTCAATGTGTGTGGTCCATGTCAAGTCCTCGGATATGTGGACTCCGAGCTACTTAAAACTGTTCACTCTCTCGTCCGGTGCCCCATCGATGCTGAGGGCGCTGTAGTCCCTGACCCCCGACCTCCTAAAGTCCACAATCATCTCTTTTGTTTTGCTGACGCTCAGGGAGAGGCAGTTCTCCTGACACCACCGCGCCAGATTATCTACCTCTTCCAGGAGGTAGATGGAACTATCATGGAACATGGAACTCTCTTCAGCTCTCGCTGAAGATGAAACTACCTATAACGCATGTAAGGGCTGCGTGTGTGTGTGGGTCACAAGCAGATAATAGGGACTCTTTAAGTTATCTGTGTAACGAATAACCACTAACTGCTTACGCAGACATTAAGGAGAAGGGGAAAAATAAACAACAAAAAACAACCTTTACAGGTGGAAGCCTCAAAGTGAGTATTTAAGAAAGTCCAAAAAACAGGACAACACTCAATAAAGAGGTATTGTAGAAAAAGAAATAAGCCACAAAGGCAACTCCTAAAAACAGAGTTAATTGAAAACATAAAACAATAAACCTCCAACAAGGGAGTTTATGTGCCGTAGTGGGCAAAAGACAGTTCCAAACGAAACAAGAGAAAACTGTCATGAAAAGAAACACTACCATAAAAGGCTCAGCCTCTATAAAACAAAGTGTAAAATAAAGCCAGTAGCCCAAAACAAGAATGGCTACAAAGAAAGGCTAGATGCTGCATAGGGCAGAGATCAGAACTACACTTCAATATAACAAGGATAGCCAACACAAAGGAAATGAAAAAGCAGTTATATTTCGTATTAGCTTACGCTCTGCGCTCTATGTGGAACACATCCCATAACAGTCTAGTTACTGAATCAATTTCTCCACATGTACATGTACACACCCATCCGCCTAGCCACACCCCCATCCGCTCCTCTACATAAGCAGTGGTGTGGCCATACTAACAGCTCCTTCCCTATTTTCACCACCGACAAGTGTCTGTATACACCACTTGAGTTTAGTGACCGAAATAGTTGTTGGAAAGGAGCTACGTGGACATTGTATCTTATTTTTTCTCTCTCTCACCAATTTTAGAGAAAAGCTAAGTCATAATGTCTGCACCTTCGGGGGGTTCGAACGCTCACAACGTCACCCTTCACCCAGCGTTTCTCCATTGCCGCGTCCGATGTGCGTCGTGGGGCTGCTCTGACTCCACGGTCGTGGCAGTCAGATACGCCCGAGCCGCGCCCGGTGGTGAGTCTGCCTCTCCGAGGGGCCATTGAACCGCCGGCTCCCGTGAGATGGCCCAGTTCCGGCCCTGTTACCCCCGCCAGTGGACGGTCGGCCGATAGGCCGACGGCTCCTCTGGTGGCTGGGGATTTGCGACGCAGGCTCTTCGCCTCTGCTCACTCCATGCCCCAATGGAGTCGTATCATTCTCCCCCTCGGGGTGTGGCAGGGAGTGTTGCGTCTCCTTGGGGTCCCTTGTTCTCCGGTGTTGGGTTAGAACCTCCGACCCTGACACAAAATGCCCAGCTATCTGCCGCGTCGGATGGTGGCGCCCGACATGGCAGCCTCCCGTAGGTGAGGGACGCGGGCGACATGGAGGGAGGTGCGCAAGGGGAGTTGCATGCCTTGTTCCCCGAGCTCATGGCGGCCACCGCAGCCGCTAATGGCGTGACGTTGCCGCAGCCTCTGCCTGCACCTGTTCCTGATGACATGATAGGTCATCTCTGGCAACGTCGTCCTGTGAGGGAGACAGGCGTTGTCTGCCCATTCTTCCCATCAATGGAGGCCTACGTGAAACAGGGACAGGTAATCTCCCGCATCACTGGCCTTACCTCCGCCTACGTGCCAGTCACGTGGGTGGCGGGTTTGGTCCAGGGACTAAGGGACGGGGTGCCTCGGCTTGATAGCCCTATGACATCCATTCTTTGTCCCAAAGTGGTGTGGGAGCCGTTGCGGAAGCCGGTTCCCCAAGGGAAATCAGCTAGGCAGATGGCTAACTGGAGTGACCAGGCGTACATCGCCGCGACTCAGAGCCTAGCTGCGACATCTAACATCGCGCAGCTAGCGCGCTACATGTCGGGGATGATGGCGGGCGGGTCGGTATTGGACGACCATCAACAATACCTTCACACCCAGGCGGCTGGAGCCATCCTGCACCTTACCCAGCTGCAGGCGATAGCCGCCGGGAAGGGGCGCGCCCTGGCCACTCTGTCCCAGCGCCACCTTTGGCTGGAGCAGGCGAGGGTGCCGGAACAGAAGAGGATTCCCCTGCTCACGGCCCCCCTCTCCGATGCGGGGCTCTTCGGGTCGGCCATGCAGCAGATGACGGCTGCCTGCAGAGAGATGGAGGAGGAGCGAGCTGTGCTCCAACCCCATTTCCCCCGACCCGATGCCACCGGTGATGGCCGACGAAAACAACGCCGGCAGAGGACCGCGACCGTTGCCTCTGCCACCACCGCAGCCGCTGCTGGGCCTTCGTCGAAGAAGGCTAGGAGTGGAGGGAGTGCCTCGTCCGCCGCAGCCAGCCGCCCCACGCCCGGAGGTGACGGTAGGGATCAACGTGACCAGACGCTCCAGACCCGTCCCTCCGGGCCGGCTCCCCGCGGGGGCAAGCACCGTGCTGCACGCGGCAGGCACCGCTAGTGACTTTCCCCTGTTTACCCCTGTTCCCTTCCCCGCCCCAACATATGATTTTGTTAACTAAATAAAATGTCCCTCCTGGTGAGGGACTGTTTTTTGTTACAAACTGTGTTTTTATTCACTGTTATATATTGGGGATACGATGTATAAACCCTCGCCTAGCTGTGGGGTTGTGTGTTGTTTAGGAGAGTAGGACAGTTTCTTGTAAATCGTTCTGGTCGCTATATATATGTGTGTTGGGCCTTCTGTCCTTCGGGCTTCCTGTCGCACTGTTTGGTCAGCGCGGCACGGGGTAGGGAGAGGGGGGGGGTAGGGAGTTCCCTGGTCCAATGCCTTTTTTGGCCAGGTGGGTCACGGAATTCCCCCCGCCATAGAGTACGTCACTGGGCGCGTTTCTATTGGTTGTGAGACTTCCGTGAGTTATTTTCAGGCTCCATGTTGTGAACCTCTGTTGTTGTCAAGATTTTTGCTGTGCATATGAACTTAAACTAAAGTGTTCTGCTCTGCGCTCTGTTGCATATGTCTTGAGCTTTTGGTCACGTAGCTCAATGTTACATATATCTTTTCAAATTATTACTCACGTGGGAAGTCTCTCTGTGGGTTCCCCGTCTCCTCTCTTTTATATAGAGCGGGTTTGACAGGGGTGTTTTTCCCTCGGACATGTCATATGGGACCCATATCCGTGTTTTTTGGCCGGCTTCCTGCCGCTCTCCCATGCGGCTTGGAGGGAACGTTATCTGGGTTTTTGTTAGAATTACCATTGATATGTTTTGGGTCTCGACGTGTACATAGTGCTGGCCCTGGGTGTTTCTGTGTGGAATCACGCGTGGGCTTGCGCGCCTTGGTTGCTCATTCATTGTAAACAGCGTTTTTCATGGGGCAACTGGGATGGAGTTTGTCTCTTCCGAGCGCCAGTGTACTAGGTTAGTCTCGATGAATTCTCGTTCATCTCTGGGGGGAGATAACGGAATAGATCAGAGCATTGGCAGAGGGGTCTCACACTTTTGGGGTGGGCCACCGGGCGCAGTGCTTTTATGTTCTGACCGTCTTGGTGGCGCTCTCTGTGATGTTCTAGATCGACATGCGTACCTACCCCCCTCTTAGGACTGGGGATGGTGGCGTGATTAGGACACGGGACTGGTTCTGGTCGCGCCGGACCAGGTCAGTTAACCCGTTGTCCGCCGGGGCGCAGATCTGCTGTTCTGGTACCCTGAAGGACTTGTGCTTTTTCGGGGGGGAAATGGCGGGTTGGCCCGGGCGTTGCATGGGTTGATGTTATGGAGGTGTTTGTGGTTATATCACTGTGTGTTATCCTTCACTATTGCTTGGTCCGTTTTGTGTTGTACCTTGCGCTGTGCTGAAGGAGCCTGGTTCTTCTCCATTTTTTCTCGCCCCTCTCTTCTCCTGCTTGGCGGGGCTGGGAGGGGGCTGTCGAGGTGGGTTTTGTACCCCTCTGGCATCCCTGTATACGTCCCGGTCTGCCGGGCCCAGGTCCGGACTCGTTCTCGTCGACCTGTTGGCCTGGGTTAACCCCTTCTTGAGAACTGAAACACTCATACTGCTGTATAACCGGTGTATACCCGCAGTTGTGTTTTGTTTTTTTCTTGGGGGAGTTATAGGAACAACCGCCTCCTGTTAGGTGGTGGTTGGTTTCCAGGTGTGTTGGTAGCGGAGTCGACTCTCGGGTTAGGCCGGGCTTGACCCCGTCTCCCTGCGAGTGTTCCCCGCACCTTTCATGATGTCTGCCAATCGTGTCTGCCTCTGCCCCTCTAGAGGGTCAGATTTTTTTTGTGGAGGCTGCGACATGGTGCACAGCATACCGTACGCCCCTTCCGCCGGGGTGCTGTTTTCAGCAGACCCCTTAGGCGCCTGTCTAGTCCGCAGTGCTCCAGGTCGAGTTTTTTTGACCTGTTGCCTGGATTGAGGGATCGACGTCTTTGGGGGTTGTCTCCCCGGCGTGCTGCCTGGTCCCCTTGGGGGGTCTGGCCTCTTGAGGTTTTTCGGGGCGGCGTGCTGTAGGGGGGAAGGGCCTGCTCTTGGATGGGCCCTGTCTGATACGCTGGCGATGTGGGGGGTGGTGTCACTAGTGCCCGCCTGGTGGGGTCCTGATGCTGCGGCATCGTTGGCCTCACCAGGCCCCCTTTTCCGGGGGGTCCAGTCCCTTCCTGGGGCTGGGTCCTCCTTCGCGCTCCGCTGCTACGGCCTTGCCACGGGGTTGGGTTCTTGACCTTGACCCCGTGATATTAGGGGTTGTAACGTTTTTTTTCTTCTTCCCGTTCGTTCCCTAGTGGCATGTGGGTTTGCGCGCCTGTGTAGTCGTGGGTTCTTCTGTGGGAAGGTAAGTCCCACGGTCTGCTCACCCTGTGCGTTGAGTTGCTAAACCCTCTTTGCACGGTCGGATCCGATTCCCTCCCGTCCTCCACTAGGGGGGTCCGGGGGCTCGGGTCCTCCCCGGTTCTGATGGTTGTGGGGTGCCTCAGCGAGTACATTTGTTGAGCTTCCGCTCTGCTCAGCTCCTGTGTTCCACATAGAGCGCAGAGCGTAAGCTAATACGAAATATAACATACGGTTCTCCAATAACCATAGTTATATGAGTATAGCGAGCGCTCTGCGCTGGACTCACTGAGGACCCTGTGGTCTTCGCCTTCGGTGGTTAAAGACTTGGGAAGGAGCTGTTAGTATGGCCACACCCCCGCCTCTAGCGGGCGGCTCCAGACGGACCCTCTGAGACACATCTCCGAAACTCCCGAACAAGCTCAAGGTCCAAGATGTATCTGGCCGGAACCCACATGCGCTCTTCTGGCCCATAACCCTGCCAGTCCACTAGGTACTGTATACCCCTACCAACCCGCCTACTGGACAGGATACGCCGTACAGTATACACAGGTTGGCCATCAACGAATCGAGGGGGAGGTGGAGGTCTTTCTGCAGGAACCAACCTGCTTTTCCGAACCGGCTTAAGACAGGGGATAGGTGAAATGTAGGGTGTACCCTCATTGATGAGGGTAACCGAAGACGCATCGTGACCGGGTTTATCTTGCGAACAATAGTGAAAGGGCCCACAAAACAGGGAGCGAGTTTGCACGACTCAACCCGTAATGGAAGGTCGCGTGTGGAAAGCCACACCTGTTGGCCCACACGGTAGGAAGGCACAGGGCGATGGTGTACATCCGCCAACCGCTTGTGCCGGGCCGCAGCACGAACAAGAGCCGTTGCCCGAGACCGACGGATAAATGCCTCAGCAGATGGCACCCCCACGTCCCTCTCCTGTTCAGGAAACAGTGGAGGCTGATAACCAAACTGAACCTCGAATGGGGAGAGACCAGTGGACGCATTGCACAATGAATTATGTGCATATTCTGCCCATGCCAGTTGGTGACTCCAAGTGGTCAGATTGGAGGAGGCCAAGCAGCGAAGCGTACTCTCCATAGACTGGTTGGTGCGCGCTGTTTGCCCATTAGTCTCCGGGTGGAACCCTGATGACAGGCTAACCGACGCACCCAGGATAGCACAGAATGCCTTCCAAAACCGTGCAGTAAACTGGGGTCCACGGTCCGACACCACGTCCTGGCAGATGCCATGAATTCGGAAGACATGTTCAACCACCAGTTGGGCGGTCTCCTGAGCAGATGGCAGCTTGACCAGCGGAATGAAGTGAGCTGCTTTGGAGAACCTATCCACCACTGCCATGATGACGCTGTGACCATCAGAAGGAGGCAGGCCAGTCACAAAATCCATGGCGATGTGGCTCCACGTATGACTAGGGATGGGCAAAGGACGAAGCAGCCCTGGTGGTGACTGTTGAGACACTTTGTTCCGTGCACAAACGGGATCGACGTCCAATATCAAACCTGGTAACGGTTTTCATTGGTTATAATGTGACTATACTCTTTTAATATTCATCGCCCCAAGAATCCCCTGTGGGGCTTTACAACTTCAAACAGTACCTCATGAAAAAGTCAGGAGGTGTCAGATATGTCGCCCCACACACACACACACCCCTAGCCCCCACCAACAGAATAGATTTTTTGTGAACCAGGACCAACACGCCACCTCCTTCGGGGATCACCTGCCTAACCCTATCCCTGTGGCTCTGGTATAGTGCCAACCATTAACCCATTCAGTGCCAACCACGAGATTAGTCGGGTTAACTCGCCATGCGTTAAGTGCCAAGACCCGAGAAAACCCGAGAAAACTCGGGTTTTAATCGTTATTTCTTTTATTAGCAATATCCATTCATTTTTCATCCGTCCAGCCTGACGTTATCATTGGGAATGGGTCTGAGCTCGAAAAAGGCAAATACCGCCCCCTATCGTCCCCCTGGATGGTATTGCACATCATTGGATTGGATTGGGTGGGACTGTGCATAAAAAAATAAGTCCGGTCCAGGTTTCACTTCTCAGGCATGCAGAATCGTTTTAACAGATGGACTGAGGACACTCAGAGCAGCGTGGATTATGTGTTTTGGTGCTATAACGTTGGATCAATAAACGCGATCAATATTTGGAATGGCGATCAGGAATTGGATTAATGTTTTTGCAGAACATCTGATGTGAGGTAAGGACTCTACCAGTCTTGGGGTAATCACATGTTTTTTTCTCCACCATCGCAGCGTGTGTGTGTCTGTGTGTGTGTGTGTGTGTGTGTGTGTGTGTGTGTGTGTGTGTGTGTGTGTGTGTGTGTGTGTGTGTGTGTGTGTGTGTGTGTGTAACGTTAGCCGTATCCACGGCATGGATAATCGATTTTTCAGCCCGCTTCTCTAGCATGCATAAGTACACATATACTATCGATAATCTAGCGTTTATTTGAAAACGATTCATGAATCAGCCGAAAAATGACAACGTGTTTTGTTTTGTGTATTCCAGTAAAGGGCTATTATTGCGGAATGTCTCTGGAATTCTCCAAAATCTCCAAAACTATACTCGTATTCAAAACGGTATAAAACGGAAATGTACCAATGAAAAAACAATCCGTTTCTTACATGTTGACTGCAAGCAAGTCATTGATAAGCGAGGAGTGTTTTAGACCCATAGCCATAATTTAAGATATAGTTTAGGCGTTCGCAAATTTCCCCGACCTCCCATTGACTTCTTTACTGGCACGCTAGCCCTAATATGGTCAAAGGGGTGTGGCTCTGAATGAGTTAATATAAGCCGTCAGAATGAAAGAGGGAGAGAGAAAAAGGGAAGGAAAGAGGAAGGAGGAGAGAGAGAAAGAGGAGATGAGAGGAGAGGTGAATGATATATAAATTACTGTATCATATAATATGATATATAACGAACACGCAAAGCGGATTCTAGATAGTATGTGATTTTAAATGTCTGAGTCTTTATTTTTTTTTGGTATTGTATTGCTTTATTGGATAGACAGAGAGGAAGGGTGGGAGAAGATATGGGGGGGAGACATTCGGCAATGGCCGTGTTGCACTGAAGTGTTTTACGCGGTGCTCCACCCTGGCGCCCATGTCTCAGAGTATTACGGTAATTGTCACGATTTGAGACCAACTCTGCAATCCAAATGTAAACCAAGTGTAGCCTCACCACTGAATACAAATGATGGTATGGGAGTAATGGGACCCTTCTTTTATTGATTGTATGAACCTTTGATAGAAGAAGTTACAGTTTGAGATACCTAAACATGGGTTTTACCTGACTTTTGAGGCTGTAAAGGGTTTATTTACCTTGATAATGTTACATTGGAGTAAAGCAGACGTGCACTTTGAATTACGAGGATTTATGCAAGTTAGAAGAAGAAGACTTTATTTTACGTGCAAAAGTCAAACTCGGCAGGAATTTATGGAAACATACAAATACATTCTGGATTGGGGCTTTAAACCTTGCTCTAATTCCACGCGGATGATCTTTACGTATGAGCTCATAAAGTGAGGTTTAGGGAAGTCTCCGAACTGCAACCGGCTTTAAAGTTAGTCCAGCTGTACATCGGCAAAATTGCAGTATGAGGGGTCATGACAGAGGGAACCGAGATAAAAGTCTAAGGTAGCCTTTTTTGTATCCTGATCCATTTACGATCCCCTTTAAATTAAAACATTCTTTCATGCATGCACTCATCCTGGCATGCAGTTATAACAGAGGCTAGTTTTTACCTTTCTTATTTTCACTTCCCATCAGCCGGATGAAGGTCTGTTAACCTGAAACATCGTGTTTTTAACCAATACATACATATAGTATAGTATACATAGTATTGTTCAATAAATAGATGCTGCGCCTTCGCCTCTCATCTCTGATACACAAGGCAGCACCTCTTATACTGATGCTGACGGTACGGATTACGGATTCAATCATCTTTTATTATTTATTTTTTTTATCCACTTTTTCTCCTTATTTTCTATTTTTCTCCCATCCCAATTTCGTGTTTCCAATTCTCCCCACCCCTGTCTTGAACGTTGCTTGCATATGCCCCCCACTGGTCGGTTGTAGGGAGGATAGAAGCCTTGCATCACGTGTCCCCTCCGGTACACGAGGAGGCAGCCTGTCACATCTTTTCACCTGCCAGCGCGGACTCTCATTGGCGAGGTGTAACGTGTGGGAGGCTCACACTACCCCCGCTATTTCCTGTCTCTGCTGTGCAGGCGTCCCCCAACCGACCTGTAGGAGTCGCTGTCCACAACGTCCAGATTACCACCCATCGACTTCCACCCGCTGACTCTGCCAATTGAGCCAGTATGATGGCCGGCCCAAGCCGGAGGCAATGCTGACACCCGGATTCGAGACCGGAGTCTCTTGCATTGGTGACGAGCGCAATCTCCGCTGTGCCACCCAGCCGCCCAATCATTTTTTTATTTATTTTTTTACTTCTGAAATATGAGATATGTTTTTTCTGAACAAGCTATTGGAAAAGTAGAGCATGCAGATCCACTCTGGTGAAAAAGATCAGCATAAAAAATACAATAGAATCCGCACACTGTTAAACTTGCTCCCACTGTATTTATGAGATTTTATTAATCAAAATACCGCAGCCATGCTCCTGACAGTTACATGGAAGAGGGACCATATTAGTCCTGCTCTAGCCTCTCTCCACTGGCTACTGTTACAGTATAGAATATACTAGATTAGATTATATTAAAATGTATTGTCATTATACAACACAAGTACAGTACAACGGAAATAAGTTTGGCATCCAACCAGAGTCCAAATGTAGCAATAAAGTGCAACAGCAATATACAATGTAGAGGTGGTTAAACTGGGTAAAAAATATACAAATTAGTACTACTGAGTGTAGTGCTAATCAGATGTATGTAAAGAGTTGTATTATATAAATAAACAGTATGACTACTGCTGGCCAGCAATGTAACTGATAAGAGTAGGATATGTACAGATATAGATATAGTAAAGGACTATGTGCAGGTAAATACAAACAGGTGACGATTCGTATATATATATATATATATATATATATATATATAGATGGTATATATAGCGTTATAGTACATGCCAGTGGCGTCGTTTCAGTAAAAGCCAAGGTATGGCAATTAGGGAGGGTGGGGGGGAGAAGGTGGATTTTTTTGGGTCAAATCAGTTGCGCAATAGTCACTTTTGGTGAGTTGTTTTGTTTCTATACAATTCACTTATGACATTTATGACACAGGACTACACAAGCATTTTTAGTATAGAAATGTGTCAACAGACTAAAGTAGGGAACCACAATATTTTGCATACAAATTATGCAGAACGTAATATCACTATTATTTTTCTTGCAATTGAGCCAATTTTCCTTAGGTACGGTTTTGAGATGTGTGTTCAACAGAATGTAGTATCAAAAACACGTTCACAAAAAGTATGGGTTACTGAATGCTGAACTGCACTGTTATAATCACTAAGCCATTGTAAGACCTTACCTGTGTCCCTGTATCACTGTGTATCTTTTTAATAAAGCATTACGCCCCGGGCAGACCAGACGGGTAGAGATCGCGCGCCTGGCCTGGCACACCTACTTCGACTTCAAAGCGCGCGGACAACAGACTGCAGCGCGAGCCCTCCATAGAACCAAAGGAATTCCCAGCAGCAGCACAAGCTCTCTCTCTCTCCCTCTCTCTCGCTCTCTCTCTCTATCTCTCCCGGTCTCCCCCCTCTCTCTCTCTCTTCACGTGTCAGGCCAGGCATGGGGGGGGGGGGTGTTGTGATTTTTGGTTAGGGCAAGGACCTATTTAACCTATCTATTAGCTGCTACAATAATACACTGATATCAATTGCCTACTGGTTGCTGTTCAATAATAATAATAATAATAATAATAATAATAATAATAATAATAATAATAATAATAATAATAATAATAATAATAATAATAATAGTAATAATAATAATAAATACCATAATTAGCTGTCAGGAAACAAATAAAATGTTTGTCATTATTAGTAGGATATAGGTGACAATGTGGATTGACTGCTATATCCTGCTATTATTATTATTATGCAACATTGTAGGTTATTATTTGATATCAGTATATAGATATAGTTCTTCAGACGGATTCCTACACCACTATAAAACTACATTATCAATGGTTTGGCTTGACCAAACAGACAGACAGACAGGCAAGCAGCTATACAGACAGATAGACAAACAGACAGACAGACAGACATGCAACCAGATATCTAGACAGATAGACAAACAAACAGACAGACAGGCAACCAGATATATAGACAGATAGACAAACAAACAAACAGACAGACAGACAGACAGACAGGGGGGGTTGGGCGGGGTACTACTAAGTATAGTTATATGGTTTATTTGCATTGGGAAAGATACAGACACATTAGCTGGTTGAACAACATCTATATGTGTGGTAATAATGCAGATATTGAGTATATTTCTGTGAAAATGCGGTGGCGCACGCCTCCCGCGCCGCCTCGAATCCAACCAAAGCGGAAATGATCGCTTGGCGCCCGCGAGGCGCGCGCCCGCTTGCGGCAAGTGTGCACAGCTACATCCGTTAACATGGGAGCGGAAGTGAAGCGGCAGTCGCCCGTCTGTCGGTCCGCCTTGAATCGCTGCCCGGGCCGCGTGTATGGTTTTACCAACGTGTTCGTGTTTCCGGGTTCCCGTTTTGCGCTCTGATTGGCCAGGTCATGTGACATGTGCGCCAATCGTGGGACGGCAAGTTCTGCGCCTATTTCCGGGTCAAACAGACTGCAAACGACCTAACGCCTAGTTTATCACTGGTTAAGCTTAGGCGACTCTTTCGCAGTTGGTTAAGGTTAGAGTTTGGAATCAGGGCAGGCGTTCTATCGCCATGCTCTAAGAAAAACTCTAACCTTAACCAACTTTGAAAGAGCGCCTAAGCTTAACCAGTGTAGAAACTTGCGGTCCCATGATTGGGCGTACATGTCACATGACCTGGCCAATCAGAGACGCGAAAACACAAACGCGCTGGTAAAAGCATACAGGCGCCCGGGCCGTTAGATGTCACAATCATGGCGAGAGCCGCCATTTCTCTACCTACTTCCACGCCTTTTTATGGGCAGCTTCCGACGCCATCTATCAGCCCAGCTGAGAGCCGTCAACAGTCTGGATATCAACCCTGCGGATCCTGTTCCTGATCGTCTCAGTGTTATCCTATCTACCCTAGGTACGAGGACGTACTTAGCCTTGCCTGCTCTGTCTGTACTGCCTGCCATGTCCTAACCTCTGTTCTCCCTGTGCCCAGGACCACCACTCCCGGCCGACGCTGTCTCCTGACGTACTACCTGCCTGGACATTCCTGAGGAACTCTAGCAAGAGTCACTACTTGTCCAAAGTCGCACATTCTTGTATATTCTCTACTGCCTTGTCCTCTTGGTACCCAAAGAAATTAAAACCTACTTAAAACACTCCATTCTCTCTCTCCCTGTGTTCTGCTATTGGGCTCCGCCACCGCTGCCCTAACAGAACACTGAGACCAACATGATGAGTCCAGCAACACAGGACGGCGGAGAATGGAGAGGGGTCCGGAACATCATCAACGGACATGCCGGGTTGGTAAACCAACACACACGCTCACTTGCTGAAACTACTGCCCAACTTCACGCTCTGACTATCAGCGGCGCTGAGCGAGACAAACGATGTAACCGGTTTGATGAATACATTGCAGCCCAGCCAGCCCAAACAGTCGCACCCCTGTGCAGAGAACCCCATGTGCTACGATGGAGACGTCTCAAAATGTTTCGCTTTTATTTTTCAATGTACGCTAGTATTCCAGCCATACACCTACCAAAGTGATAAATCTAAAATCGCTTACCTGTCGGGTCTGCTCAAGGGTCAAGGGTGCATGGGCAACAGCACTTTATTTCAGTCAGTCTCCCCTCTGCAATTCGTTTTCCGCATACGTCGCCGACATGCAAAAGGTCTTCGACCACCCTACCTGTGGCTCGGATAGCTCTGCTGGCTTGTTCATGCATTCCGTATCCTAGCAGCGGGCTCCGGGTGGAATGACATTCTGTTAAGAGAGGCATTCCGTCAATGTCCTTAAAGACTAAATGGCGTCCAAAGAGAAACCGGACTCCTTGGACGAGCTAATTGAGTTAGCCAGAGACCTAGACATGCATCTTCGTGAACGCCGCCGTGAAAGGACGAGCGGCACCCGCTCCTTGTTGTCCAAAACATCTCACTCTCCTCCCCCCAGGCGTGCTGCTCACGCCGAGCACTACTCCCCTGAGCCAATGGAACTTGACCGGTCCCGCCTTCACCCCGACGACCGCCTCCACAGGCTCAAAAACAGGGGCATGTATTTATTGCGGCCAGCTCGGTCACTTCCTCGATTCGTGTCCACTTCGCCCAAATGGCGGGGCTCGACTGTAATGCTGGGTGCATCTTCGAGCCTCAATTGTGTTCCCAGCTCCGGTCCCAATATGCAATTCAGTGCCACCCTGTGTTAAAACGGCCAGTCACTTCCCCTGTCCGCTTCCACATTACTACCGATGCGCTGCCTATTCCCCGCGATGCCCACGGCCTAAATGGGAGGTTGCTCTCATGGATAACCCATCACACCAAGCCACTCCGCCTGTTGCTCTCGGGAAATCACAACAAGGTTATTCGCTTCCACGTCACTAATTCCCCCCATAACCCTATTGTACTCTGCATGCCCTGGTTGAAATTACACAACCCAGTGATAAACTGGGCTACTGGCTCGGTCGTTAGCTGGAGCGCCCACTGCCACGCCACCTGCCTGCGGTCTACTCAGCCACCACTGGAGGTTGCTGATTCCCACGTTCCCAATGAACCCATTGACCTTTCCTCTATCCCTCCAATATATCATGATCTAGAGGCTGTTTTTAGCAAACAGCATGCTCTCTCCCTGCCACCCCATCGTCTGTACGACTGTGCCATTGACCTGCTCCCGGGGGCCCCGCTTCCCGCTAGTCGCCTGTTCAACCTCTCGCACCCAGAGAGGGAGTCCATGGAGAAATATATCCATGGGTCCCTGGCTTCAGGCATTATCACCCCCTCCTCCTCGCCTGTCGGCGCTGGTTTCTTTTTCGTCTCTAAGAAGGATGGTTCCCTTCGCCCCTGTATTGACTATCGTGGCCTCAACAACATCACGGTCAAGAACAAGTACCCTCTTCCGTTGATTAACTCTGCTTTTGAACCCCTGCAACGTGCCACCATTTTTACAAAGCTGGACCTCAGGAATGCCTATCCCCTCATCCGTATCCAGGAGGGGGACGAATGGAAGACAGCCTTTAAGACACCGCTCGGTCACTTCGAGTACAAGGTAATGCCCTTTGGGTTGACCAACGCCCCTGCTGTTTTCCAGGCCCTTGTCAATGACATTCTCCGTGATGTCCTGAACCACTCTGTTTTTGTGTATTTGGATGACATTCAGATTTTTCCCCGCTCTATGGAAGAGCACGTCCAGCATGTCCGCCGGGTCCTCCAACGCCTGCTGGAGAACAAGTTGTTCGTTAAGGCAGAGAAGTGCGAGTTCCACGTCTCCTCCATCGGGTTCCTCGGCTACATTATCGAGGGCGGCCAGATCCGGGTGGCCCCCGAGAAGATCAAGGCGGTGCTGGACTGGCCCAGGCCCACCAACGTCGAGCAGCTCCAACGCTTCCTGGGGTTTTCAAACTTCTATCGACGTTTCATCAGTGACTACAGCCGGGTCGCCGCACCCCTCACCCAACTCACTTCGCCTTCCGTGCCCTTCGTCTGGTCCGATAAGGTGGACTCCGCCTTCTCTGAGCTGCATAGGTGCTTCACCTCCGCGCCCATCCTCGTCCAGCCTGACATGTCCCGTCAGTTTGTGGTGGAGGTGGACGCCTCCAGTACCGGGGTAGGGACGGTCCTCTCTCAGCGCTCCGCTCTCGACCAGAAACTACACCCCTGCGCTTTCTTCTCTCGCCGCCTGACCCCGGCCGAGGTCAACTACGATATCGGGAACCTGGAGCTCCTAGCAGTCAAGCTGGCCTTGGAAGAATGGAGACACTGGCTGGAGGGTTCCGAGATCCCCTTCCTTGTCTGGACGGACCATAAGAACCTCGCCTACATCCAGATGGCCAAGCGTCTGAACTCCCGCCAGGCCTGCTGGGCACTGTTCTTCGATCGATTCAACTTCACCTTGACCTACAGGCCCGGTTCCAAGAATGCTAAACCAGACGCCCTCTCCCGGCAGTTTGTCCCCGAAGGGGTCCTCTCTCACTCAGACAACATCCTCCCCTCCTCCTGTTTGGTGGCTTCCGCCACCTGGGAGATCCAGTCCGTCGTCAGGGAGGCCCAGCTCACCTAGCCTGATCCAGGTAACGGCCCACCTAACCGGCTTTTCGTCCCCGACCTTGTCCGCTCCCAGGTGCTCCAGTGGATCCACACCTCCCGGTTCGCCTGTCATCCTGGGGTCGACCGTACCTTGTCCCTGCTGAAGCGGCACTTCTGGTGGCCCTCCATGAGGGAAGACACCCGCGCCTTCGTCCTTGCCTGCTCCGTCTGAGCTCGTGGGAAGGCCTCCCACCGACCGCCTGCCGGGCTCCTCCGTCCACTGCCTATTCCTGGCCGGCCCTGGTCATACGTCGCCCTGGACTTCGTCACCGGTCTGCCTCCTTCACACGGTAACACTGTCATTCTAACCATTGTCGATCGGTTCTCGAAGGCCGTTCACTTTGTCGCTCTCCCCAAGCTCCCCTCTGCTTCAGAGACCGCGGACCTGATGGTGCTCCACATCTTCCGCCTCCACGGGATTCCGGTGGACATCGTCTCCGACAGAGGGCCTCAGTTTATCTCCCAGGTTTGGAAGGCCTTCTGCCGGGCCCTGGGAGCCACGGTCAGCCTCTCCTCCGGGTACCATCCACAGACCAACGGACATTCGGAACGGGCCAACCAAGACCTAGGGTCCGCCCTCTGCTGCGTTACTACCCGGGATCCCTCTGGTTGGAGCGCCTTCCTACCGTGGATCGAATACGCTCACAACTCCCTGTCCTCCGCTGCCACAGGTCAGTCCCCTTTCGAATCCTCTTTGGGCTACCAGCCTCCACTGTTTCCTACTCAGGAAGAAGTGATCTCAGTCCCCTGGGTGCAGGCGCACCTTCGTTGCTGCAGGAGGTTATGGAAGGACACCAGGGCCGCGCTGCTCCACTCCACTGACCGGAATCGCCGCTTCGCTGACCGCCACCGGACCCCGGCTCCCAACTATCAACCAGGTCAGATGGTTTGGCTCTCGTCCCGAGACCTTCCCCTAAAGTCAGTTTCCCGGAAGCTCACCCCCCGTTTCGTTGGTCCCTACGAGATTCTGTCTATTATCAATCCCTCAGTCGTCAGGCTCAAGCTTCCTTCCCATATGCGCGTTCACCCCTCTTTTCATGTCTCACAGTTGAAGCCGGTGGTCTCCAGTCCTTTATCCCCTCCAGCTCCGGAACCTCCTCCTCCGCTGATCATTGATGACCACCCCGCTTACACCATCCGGCAGCTGCTGGTGGTGCGCCGCCGCGGCCGCGGTTTCCAATACTTGGTGGACTGGGAGGGTTACGGTCCGGAGGAGCGCAGTTGGATCTCCCGCCAGCTGATCCTGGATCCTGCCCTCATCCAGGACTTCCATCGGGCCAATCCGGACAAGCCTGGAGGGTCGCCAGGAGGCGCCCGTAGAGGGGGGGGGGGGGGGTGTCCTGTCACAATCATGGCGGGAGCCGCCATTTCTCTACCTACTTCCACGCCCTTATATGGGCAGCTTCCGACGCCATCTATCAGCCCAGCTGAGAGTCGTCAGCCCATCAGCCCAGCTGAGAGCCGTCAGCTCATCAACGGTCTGGATATCAACCCTGCAGATCCTGATCATCTCAATGTTATCCTATCTACCCTAGGTACGAGGACATACTTAGCCTTGCCTGCTCTGTCTGTACTGCCTGCCATGTCCTAACCTCTGTTCTCCCTGTGCCCAGGACTACCACTCCCGGCCGACGCTGTCTCCTGACGTACTATCTGCCTGGACATTCCTGAGGAACTCTAGCAAGAGTCACTACTCGTCCAAAGTCGCACATTCTTGTATATTCTCAACTGCCTTGTCTGCTTGGTACCCAAAGGAATTAAAACCTACTTAAAACGCTCCATTCTCTCTCTCCCTGTGTTCTGCTATTGGGCTCCGCCACCGCTGCCCTAACATTAGAGGCTGAACCACTAAGCCTTGCTTATATTTCCCTTCACTAGTACCTTGTCCTCTTCCTTTGTAATGTGTATTGCGCACTCATGCTGATCTTTTCAGAGGCATCCTACAATTGGTTCGCTTTCCCCATGAATGTTTCAAGATAATGGATCCATCAAGTGATTGAAACAAAACATACAACCCATGTTTGACACCAGATCTCACCAATCACACTGTAGTAGCAGATAATTTACAGTAGAAACACAGGTAGGTTATGGTTTTGTTTTGGGCCCTCAGTGATTTCAGGATTAACTTAAATCTGTTATGTTCCACCTACGCCCACATATCCCTCTTTATGCCCACATATCCCTCTTTATGCCCACATGTCCCTCTTTATGCCCACATATCCCTCTTTATGCCCACATGTCCCTCTTCACGCCCACATGTCCCTCTTTACACCCACATGTCCCTCTTTATGCCCACATGTCCCTCTTTATGCCCACATGTCCCTCTGTATGCCCACATGTCCCTCTTTATGCCCACATGTCCCTCTTCACGCCCACATGTCCCTCTTTACACCCACATGTCCCTCTTGACTTAAAGGCCAATTTGTCTGGAGGCATTCAACGGTTCCGCCCTCATCTATCACATATTGACTGTGGTGTCTGTTAAGCAGGGAGTCGGAAGGGCCTCAGTAGAGGAGGATTTCAAACAGCCTTAAAACAACTCTGATAAACTCAACACTTGGTTATATTAATGATAAGAGAGCAGTATGAAGATCAAACAGAATTACTAACAACCCTTTCAGTCAAAGAGGATTTCAAACAGCGACCCCGGCCATAAAACAACTCGGAAGAACTCAACACTGATCATATCAGCGGTTGAATATTAATGATAAGAGAGCAGTGAGAGGATCAAACAGAATTAGTCCTGCTTCTACTGATTTGTGAATAATTTCTATTCCATCCGAAAAGCACTTGCAGCTGTGTGTGTTTTTTTCTCTCAGATACTTGAAGTAGAAATAGTTTTTTGCACTGCATTTGTTAGCAATGCAAATGATTTGTAGGAATGGTAACTCTAGTTTCACTCTAATCCACTAGTGAGGGTGTTTTTGTAAAGTCCTCTATTACAACTTTGCCAAAAGATATATGTTCTTCAACTTGGACCAAGTTATTTTATTTGTCAAATACACAACAATACAGGGGAATTGCAGGTAATGAAATGTTTCGAGCTCAGACTCAACAGTGCACAATTAAGAAACATCAAAACCTGTGCGTGTGTGTGTGTGTGTGTGCCATGTCTTTTTTTTATTCTCTTTGTTCAGGAAGAGCTAATTGAGTCCTTTGAGGCTACATGCCAATTGTCATACATATGCAGAAAGAGGCCCCGCTGTAGTCATGGAAACAGACCTTGCACCTACAGTATACCCACGTTTTATTTGAGCAAACATATCTTTCTCACCTCCTCTTTCCCTCTCTCACAGTCCTCTTTTCCTCTCCATCTTCCCATATCCCTCTCATTTAATCTCTTATCACTTTCTCACCTCCTCTTTCACCCTCTCTCTGTCTTCTCTCCCTCCTTCCTTCCCTCATACTTCTCTCCCTCCTTCCTTTCCTCATATTCTCTCTTTATCTTCCTATATCTCTGTCTCCCTATCTCCCTCTCATTTAATCTCTTTCTCCCTCTCTTTCTGTCTCGTCCTCTGTGGGGTTATTCATCATACTTGTAGCTTGCACCGCTGTGTGTGCCTTTGTGAGAAGCATTGATGTACGTTATGTAGTTTCCTCCCACAGGTACATGGACCAGACAAGATGGGTTGTGTTTGAGACTAATAGTGGTGCATGTATTGGATTTGAACTACCACTAAACGACAGGTCAGAGGCATCCGTTTCCCCATAGATCAGCAGAAATTACAGGAAAATTAACAATATGGTTATGTATTTTTGTTCTTTTGTTTAATTAACTCTTTATGACTGTGTTAATAAATAAATACAAAAATACTGAACCTACAGTAGACCATATTTAAAGTATTTTTAAGATGTTTTCTTGTAAATATCTGTATCTATTTTGTATTGTATTGTCCCAGTAACAGCAGGGATCATGATGAAAATAAGTCCTGGACTGTATCATGTTATCCTTGACACTGAATGGAATGCTTTTGTCAAATAAACTAAAACCATGCCAAAAAGAAATCCCACTTTTAATCCCACCTCAGTAGTTCTGTATCGTTAGTGGCTTAGCTTGGCATCACACTGCACTATCTCACGTACGTGCACGCGCACTGAATAAACCACAAATATACCTCTAATACCAATATTAGTCTGACCACACCCCTCATCAGCTTACCTTCATAAGCAGGTGTGTGGTCACCTGCTCTCCTCCTTCTCGCTTTCACCACAAGGAAGTGCCTCGGTAGTACCCCACTTGACGTGTCGTTGATAGTTGAAAAGAGTTGTGACTAGGTTTACATTGTGCCTAACCTTTTTCTTCTCTCACTTGTTTGTATAAGAAAAAGGTTTGGGTCATAATGTATTCCGCGGAGAGTAGACCCGCTAGACCTACTCTTCACCACCGATTCTCCATTCCCGCCTCCGTCGTGCGTTCCGGTGCTGGGCTGTTGCCACTCTCGTGGTTGCTGACCCAGCCCGGGAGACTGCCGGTGGATAGTTTTCCTCACCGACGAGCCGAGGGTTCGGTGCCGTCGCTCCGGCGATGGCCTGATCTCGACTCTGGTTCCTCTGTTTCTGGGGAATCGCCCGTTGATGAACGGGGGATTGTCTTAGAGCCAGAGGATTTGCGACGAAAACTTTTTGCGTCTGCTCGCTCACGTCGTAACATGGTGGCGTGCAGACGCGAACGGCCTGGGTTTGGGGAATTGCTGGAGACCAGCGAGGCCACGTCCGACTCTGGATTTCTGATGGAAACTGAAGACTTCATGGAGGAGGCGGACGGGTTCTTGTATGATGGTCCCGTGGAGGGGAGTATCCCTCCTCCGGAGACCCCGGAGGGGGGAGAAATGGCTCCACGGGGCGCCTTGTTCGAGGATGTCGGGGAACCACCTTGGCCTCATCGACAGGATGCCCTACTGTCAGCCGCATCGGATTGTGGCTCCTTGACCAGTCGCAGCCTGCTGTATGCGAGGGATGCGGGGTCGGTGGAGGAGGGTCCGCAGGGGGAACTGCGGGCCTTGTTCCCCGAGCTCATGGCGGTAGCCGCCGCTGCAAACGGTGTGCCGCTGCCGCAGCCATTGCCTGCACCTGTCCCTGATGACCTCA
Source organism: Notolepis coatsorum (assembly GCF_963971535.1). Classification (NCBI taxonomy): domain Eukaryota; kingdom Metazoa; phylum Chordata; class Actinopteri; order Aulopiformes; family Paralepididae; genus Notolepis; species Notolepis coatsorum. Next base: position 49,232,500 of record NC_140167.1, read on the forward strand.
TAGGCCATCCCTGGCAGCGTCCCCCGGTGAGAGGGGTGGACGTTGTCTACCCATTTTTCCCATCGATGGGGGCCTATGTTCGTCGGGGTCAGGCGGTCTCCAACATTATGGGACTAACTCCCGCCTACGTACCAGTTACGCGGGTGTCGGGGTTGGTCAAAGGTATGGGGGAGGGCGTACCTCGGCTTGACAATCCGATGGCCGCGCTCCTCTGTCCGGATATGGTGTGGGAGCCCCTATGCAAGCCGGTCCTCCAGGGGAGGTCGGCTAGGCGATTGGCTTATTGGGGTGACCAGTCATTCATCGCCGGTACACAGTCGCTGGCTGCGGCCTCTAACATCGCCCACCTGGCTAGATTTGTATCGGGGATAATGACGGGCGGCGCGGATCTGAACGAGGTGAGGTGCGATCAGATCACCCAGGCTGCGGGAGCTGTGCTGCACCTCTCCCAGGTGCTAGCCATAGCCATGGGGAAAGTGCGCGCCCTGGCCACCCTGGGCCAGCGTCAACTTTGGCTGGAGCAGGCCCGTGTGCCGGAACGGAAGAGAACCCCTCTTCTGACGGCCGCCCTCTCCGACGCTGGCCTGTTCGGGAAGGCCCTGCTATTGATGACCTCAACATGCAGAGAAATGGCAGAGGAGAGGTCCGTTCTCCAACCCCATTTTCCGCCTCCCGTCCTTGCCGGTGGAGGCAGAAGGATTCCGCGACGTCGAGCTGTCTCCGTCGCCGCTACCACTGCCTCCGCCGCCGCCGCTGGCCCTGCCAAGAGGGCCAGGGGAAGAAGCGGCGCTTCGGCCACCGCCGGCCCATCCCAGACCGGAGGAGACGGTAGGGATCGTCGTGTCCAGCAGACTGTTACCTATCGTCCCTCCGGGGCTCCCCGGGGTGGCAAGACTCGAGCGGCGCGAGGTGGCAGGCGCCGTTGAGAGTGACTTTTCCCCCTCTGTGTCCCCTCCTCTACACCCTCCCCGGCCCCTCTATGATTTTGTGCTTTGAACACGTATTATTTATTAATAAAAAGTTCCCTGACATAAGGGGGACTGTGTTTGGCCGAACAAACTGTGTGTTTCTTCAATACAAATCATGTGGTGGGGTTGTGTTTTATGAATCTACCCTGTTACGTTGGGGGAATGAGTTGTGTTGTGTTACGAGTTTTTAAGCAAGGTCTGCAACTTACACTCGGTAATAGGTTCTATTAGCTTGATGCTCCACATGCAATTAGAACTGGTGGTATTCCATTGCTTTAACTAAGTATATGTGTTCACAACGCTGTGTTGTTAGTTGCAGTAATGCTCGTACACACTTTTCATGGCCTAGCCATTACTCTCGTTCAACGTCTTCCTATGTGTAGCATAGGCTGCGGGTATGGGATTCACGCACAGGCGACTTGTGTTTTGTGGGTAGCTAACATTGTATTAGCTTATGCTATATATTTTGTTCTACCGGAGGTTTTCAAAATGGCTACGGTTGTTTTCTGTGTGTAGGGATAGAAGGTGTGTTTTTCGGGAGGGGGTATCGGATAAACCCCTCCTTTTTCCCCACTTGATTGGTTTAGAGGGTTTGTTGACTTTTTCTGCTGAGCCAGTCAGGGCCAAGCCAGTGCTTGACGGGGGAGGGGGGGGGGGGGGGGAGGGGTATTCTACCGACTCCTGTTATGACAGGATCCGGTGGGTTTCCCCGCCCGTTATAGCGTTGTTGCTATGGCGACGCCTTCCATGAGCTGGTGTCGTAAAGATGTCGAGGTTAGAGCGCAGGACTTAACCTGCTGCGCTCGTTTTTGTGTCAAACTTGAGTCTGTTGGTCACGTGTCTCACAGTTTACATATCTTTTTCTTGACCGTGGTCTCATGTGGGAAGGTGTTTCTGGGGGAATCTGGTCTTACACTCTGATTAAAAAGAGTGACTGGATTAAAATCATGTGAAAAACAGGGTTTTTTACTCCCAGCTGTGCAGTTAGGTCATACATGTGATGCCTTTTTTCTTTATTTTATAAAGAGTTGAATGTGTCTTGATGGATATGAAATGAGGGTCCCTGATGGAACAAGACTAAACGTCTTCTCAGGTCTGCCTCCCCTTATCTTTTTGTATGTATTCCTGTACTGCAGTCTGTTGGGTATATTTTTTCATTCATTCATTCATTCATGGAGTTGATTGCATCTCGCCCCTCTTGTCGTTTCCCTGGGCGTCTTGGGGATTCAATATGGTGGTCTAAACCAGGGGTTCCCAAACTTTTCAGGCCGCGGCCCAAAAAATAAGGCGTCAGAGAGCCGCGGCCCAATGCACATCGTCAGGCTTTTTTTTTTTTTTTTTTTTGCCAGGTGACCGATTTTTTAAGCCAAATATCACTTCAATCCTATTAAGTTAGTTCAAGTTAGTTATTCATTTATATGTGCAATTTATGAGAGGGCTAACTTGTTGCAAAATAATAATGATAATAATAATAATAGCCTCATTAAAATACTATTTTGCTTCGGTTGTTTTCAGCGTTTTATGTGCATAGTTATTTAGTTTGAAATATTTCGTTGAAATAAGTAGATTTTTCGTTTTTGTTTATTTATTAAGTTAATATAAAACCATATAGTCACATTTTAGAATGTGTAAATGCATGCTTTTAATGTTTTTTAAGTGGCGAGTGACTTTTTTTGTTATTGCAGTCGCTCCCCTTCCGTCTGCTTTGGGATAGGACTCAGGAGCAGAGGTGGTTGAAACGCGCAAACTTCACACGCACTAATAAGCATTGGAGGCTATTAACAGTTTCACTATTAACAAGTTTCACCTGAAGAAGGCAAACGCGAAACATTGGTGACAATAAACAGCAAAGAGACAATTGAGTGTGCAACTTTCTTTATCGTTTTCAGTACGTTCTGTCAGTCTGCACCTCTTAAACGTTTTTGGGTGTGCTCCACCTTGTGCTATTAACATGCACAATAACTACACACAATAACAAAAACAACACAATAACCAAACAACCATGAAATGAATATAGGCCCTACATATAGATTCTATGATTATGAAAAACGTGTAGGCCTATGTACTTCAGAAAATGAACTATTTAAAAGCATCACAGTAGTTTGCTATATATAAAGAGATTATTATCACTTGCAGACTGATTGTCACAGATTCAACTAATATTATTTTATCATTCATCATGCTGCATATTTATTGCGTGGACTTGGGCTGTCTCTAACAAAGTGTGATGCCATGCTGTCACGCAGTCTGTCAATCCTCTCTCCTGTGGTGCGTTTATGGACGCCTGCATCACACCTGAATGAGAGTATAACAACGATGTTATGGTTCTGACCGTTTCCCCCCTGCTCACAGACATAGGAGGTGGTTGTGAAACATGCAAACGTTACGCAGTAATAAGCATTGGATGCTTTTAACACGCACAATAACTATACACAAAATAACACAATAATCAAACTATAAAATTAATACATATAGCGCGTTTAATTTAGTATAGGCGCCGCTAATGTTCAACTCACCTAATGAGATGGATGGGCACTATGCTTGGAGCACAACAAGTCCAGTCTGGGCTTGATTTTGGAGACAGCGACTCGGAGATCATCCTCCACATTCAGACGTGATCTGTACTTGTTTTTTATATAGGTCAGGGCAGAGAATGTTTTTTCGCATAGGTATGTCGATCCAAATGGCAACAATACATCCATTGCGGCATTGGATAGCTGTGCGTATTCCCCCTCAGCGGATATCCAGAACTCAGCCAGCGGCTTGGACTGAAACTCCGTCTTTAAGGTTCGGTCGCTTGACAGTTCAACAAGCGCGTCCTCCAGGTCGGATGGCAGGTGTGATGCTGTTACTGTGAATGGGGATCTTATCCAGTCATGCTGTTCTGGTGCTGTTTCCTCGGGGAAATACTTTTTAAATCGTTCAAGAAGGGCTTTGAGGTGACTGGTTATGGACATCTTCACTGTGTTCACACTGAGTTCATTTTCCTCCATAAACTCATCCAGCTCTGGAAACATATCAATCCTGCCCATTGCTACCCGTGCAATCCAACGCTCGAGTTTCCTCATGAACGCCAGTATTTTGTCATTGAGCGACAGGATGCTTGTATTTTCACCCTGTAGTGAGAGATTAAGTCCATTCATTTTATCAAATATGCCAGACAGATAGGCTAGCCTTGTTATCCAGCCAGGATCGGAGAGGTGGGCAGCGAGCTGGGGCGCATTCTCCGCCAGAAACAAGCGCACCTCATCCCGCAGCTCAAACAGGCGCGTGAGGACATTTCCTCGTGAAAGCCACCGCACCTCAGTATGGAACAGCAGGCCTTCATGCTCAGAGCCCATTTCGTTGCAGAGAGATGCAAACAGCCTGGTGTTGAGTGGACGAGATTTTATATAGTTGACTATTTTTATGGCTGTGTCAAGAACACCTTTAAGCTCTGCATCGAGCGTTTTGCCCGCAAGAGCTTCTCTGTGAATGATACAGTGTGTGAACTTCACGTGAGGTGCCACTTGCAAGACTCTGGCTTTCAGTCCTTTATTTTTCCCCACCATCGCCCCAGCGCCGTCGGTACACACACCAACACACTCGTTCCAAGACAGTCCCTCCTCTTTCAGTTTCTCATCCAGTTTTAGGAAAACATCCTCACCTGTGCATGTTCCCTCCAGTGCAGTGCACACAAGCATGTCCTCCTCCAGCTTCCCATCAAATGTGTACCTCACAAATACAAGCAACTGGGCACAGTTCGAGATATCTGTCGATTCGTCTAGTTGCAAAGCATATTTGCCTTGCTTCACTCTGTCAATAAGCTGACACTTGATGTCCTGGGCCATATCTGTGATGCGCCGGGCAATTGTGCCGTTCGAGAGCGGCACGGATTCAATTTCACGAGCCAGTTTATCCCCATGCATATTCCGACTCAAAACTATAGCAGCGGGTTTGATGAGAGTTTCCCCGATTGTGTGTGGCTTTTTTGCCCGAGCAATTAAATATGCCACCTCATATGAGGCCTTTTGCGCTTTCGCAGGGACTGATGTTTGTGTATATATCACCTTGTTTTGGCCTAGCAACTCTCGCTCTTTTCGGCGAAAAAAATCAACGTGTTTCTCAGCGAGAGAGGGGTGCTTTGTTTTTAAATGCCGTATCATTTTGGAAGGCTTTAAGCTTTCATTTGAAAGGACGTCGGCACACACGACACATTGAGGAAGTTGCACCTCGTTCACAACTTTACATATGAATCCATGTTGGATATATTCCTCACGATATTTTCGATATCTATAGGTAGGCTGTCGCTGGTCCAACTTTGGGTCGGTGCTTCTTTGTGTCGCACTTGGCCCTGGTCCCACATCATCCACATGGCTACTTTGACTATCACCTCCTCCCAATCCCGTGTCAGTTGATGGCCTTTCTGGCGGTGGAACTGCTTCTCGACTCTCCTCCGCTGGCTTCTCTGCTTCTCTGCTTTTTGCCGCAATTAACCAACGTTTCATTTTGAATTTGAGCTAGCTAGCAACAAGTATACATTTGCAACCGAAATTCAAATAACCACAGTGTGTGTCGCTAGTGTCTCGCCGTACCTCAAGTCAATCAAGAGTTTTATTTGTCACGCATACGAGTATACAAGGTGGTCTTGCCCGCAACGATTGTGCATAATAATATATAATAGAATCCAATAATACCTGTCACGTGCATTATGTATACGGACCATGGAAATTCATAGGCTGAATATTATTTATTATAATTTATTAGCATTTCTTTTTACCAGTAATGTAATTTTTTTTTTTTTTTATTATTATTATGGAACATTCTGGAAATCATCTCGCGGCCCTCCCGTGGCTGCTCGCGGCCCACTTTTGGGTCGCGACCCCAACTTTGGGAACCACTGGTCTAAACGGCCTATTGTTGATGTGGGTATGTCCAAACGCACACATAGTGCTAGCTCAGGATGTGCTTTGGCCGTTGCTGACTGGCGCGCCTCGTTTGCTTTGGTAAAACAGCGTTTTTATGGAGCAATTGGGATGGGGGTTTTTCCTCTTCCGACATCCTGTGTGTTGTCGATGGGTTCCCGTTCATGTCAGGGGATGATGACGGAATGGGTCTGGGCATATGGGAAGGGTCTCACGCCCTAGGGGTGGGCCGCCGGATGCGGTTCATACCGACACGTCTGGGTGGCGCCTTCTTTTTATGTTGGGATCAGACGCGCATATCTGCCCCTTCTCCTGGGGTTGGCAGGTCGGCGTGATTAGGGCACGGGACTGGTTCTGGTCGCGCTGGTCCAGATCAGTGCACCCGTTGTCCGCTGGGGATGCAGATCTGCTGTTCTGGTACCCTGAGGGACTTAGGGTTTTTTCAGGGGGGAAAAATGCTAGGTCGATCCGGGTGTCACAGGGTTGTGCGTTATGGGACCCCTTGTTTGATGTATTCTGCACTGTCATAGTGGCTTATGGCCGTGCCGACCTGTACGCATCCGATCTCGTCGGATCTCGGCTGCTGTGCGGGTTGGTCTTGGTTGGTACTTGGTTGGGTGACCTCCTGGGAATACCGAGTGCGGGGTGCTGGGGGCTGGTCTTCCATATTACGCTCTTCTCTTGCGTTTTGGCGCTGAGGAGCCTGTTGGGTGGGGTTAACCTCCTTTGGGATCCTGTGCTCCCCGTATCGCCGGGCCCGGTCCGGGGTGATGCCCGTTGACCTGTAGGCCCGGGATAGCCCTGTTGGGAACCGGAACGCGGGCTGCCAACCATTACATGGGGTAATGCCTGGGTGGTTGGTTCTCTGGTGTGTTGCTGCAGTGTCAACTCCCGGTTCTCCGGTTGAGGGTGCCCCTGCACGTTCATGACGTCTGCCGATCGTATGGGCTTTTCTGTGGGCAGCTGTCAGGGGCAGTGTGGTCTACGGATCCCGCTTCTGACGTGCTGTTGAAAGCTTGGTTATGCGACAACGCCAGCATACGCCCCTTCCGCCGGGGCGGCTGTTTCAGCTGTCCTTTCTGGCGCCTGCCTCGTCCGCAGTTTTTTCCAGGCTTGGGTTGACGACCTGTTGCCTGGTCTTCCCCGGTGCACTGCCTGTTCCGTTGGTTAACTCTTGTATGTTATGACCATGCTGTCTGCCTGTTGCAGGGCTTGTGTTCCAGGCGGTGTGCTGTTGGGGGGGACAGGGCCCGCTTGGCTGAGGGGCCTTTGTCCGAATACGCTGGCGATGTGAGGGGCGGGGTCACTAGGTGCCCCCCTGGTGGGGTCTTGATGCTGGCATCATGGACTTCTCCGGGCCCCCATTTCAGGGAGCCCAGTCCTTGGTGGGTCTGGGCCTTCCTTCGCGCTCCGCTGCTACGGCCTTGCCACGGGGTTGGGTTGGCCCTTGACCCCGTGATTCTGGGGGCAGTAACGAGGTGGTTTTTCTCCGTTCGTTCCCGGGTGGCATGCGGGTTGTGCGTGTGTGTAGTCGTGGGGTCAAGCCACGGCTGCTCACCCTGTGCGTTGAGTGCTTGAGTGCCTCTTCGCACGGTCGGGTCCGTCGCCTTCCCGTGACGTCCCTAATAGGGGGGCTACCCGCCATTAGGGGGGGTCGGGGGGGCTCGGCCCTCCCTGTTCTGATGGTTGTGGGGGGGCTGTCAGCGGGGTGTATTTGTCAGCCAGTGGCTCCGCTTGGCCTCCCTTGTGCAGTGTGATGCCAAGCTAAGCCACTAACGATACAGAACGATAGGTTATGACTATAACCAAGTTCTGTTAGTTAGGGGCGATGCTTGGCATCAGACGGCCGCTGCAGCCCTTGTCCTCACCTTGTGGTGAAAGCTTGGGAAGGAGGAGAGCAGGTGACCACACACCTGCTTATGAAGGTAAGCTGATGAGGGGTGTGGTCAGACTAATATTGGTATTAGAGGTATATTTGTGGTTTATTCAGTGCGCGTGCACGTACGTGAGATAGTGCAGTGTGATGCCAAGCATCGCCCCTAACTAACAGAACTTGGTTATAGTCATAACCTATCGTTAAAGCCCCAACCAGGCCTACTTTCCACAAATATGTTTGTGGAAAGTAACAAATTAAACAGGAGATAAGAGACTAGAAGAGCATGACATTTGGTCCCGTGGGAGGGAGTCCATTTCTGTGATGGATCACGGTTTATGTGCGTTTTATTTTAGTTTATTCGGCTTTGGCTTTATTTCATTTTTCTGTGAGGGACAGCTGTCAATCACTGGCCTCTGCAGTTATTGCCATGAGGCATGGCAGGTGTGTGGGCTTGATTGTCACCTGATTGGTGTCAGGTGTGCAGTGCCTTTAAGTAGGTTTGTTTGACTCTGTTCGGATGCTTGTCCATTTCATGTTTTTCCCCTCAATAGTAGAGGCGTGTCCCAAGCTCATGCTTCTAGGGTTTTCTCTGTCTCTTGTGCTATTGTTTTTCTTGTTGTCTTCAACTGCTAGGCAGTGGTGGTTATTTTTGGATTGAAACTTGTATTATAATTATATAATATAATAATAATTATTATTCAATTATTTTGTTGGCAAGTCTTTTGCATTACTTTTCACAGTACAGTACACACAGTACATTTTTGATTGCCAGCAGGGGGTGCGCTATTTATCGCTTGAGTGCCAGCGCTCAATATTTGCGAAAGCATAAACTATATCTTAAATTATGGCGTGTCTAATGTGTCTAATACAACCGTCGCTTATCAATGACTTGCTTGCAGTCAACATGTACGAAACGGATTGTTTTTTCATCAGTACATTTCCGTTTTATACCGTTTTGAATACGAGTATAGTTTTAAAGATTTCTAGTGATTCCAGAAAAATCTGCGATAATAGCTCTTTAGTGGAATACACAAAACACGTTGTCATTTTTCGGCCTATTTATGAATTGTTTTCAAATAAACGCTAGATTATTGATATTATATGTGTACTTATGCACGCTAGAGAAGCGGGCTGAAAAATCGATTATCCATGACCTGGTCAGCGCTAACGTCATATACACACCTACACGCATAGGGGACACGTTGTGAACGCTGTGAAAAAAAACTCTGATTACCCAATACTGGTAAAATAGATTCCTTACCTCAGATTAGATGTTCTGCAAAAAGATTATTCCAATTCCTGATCGCCATTCCAAATATCGATCGTGTTTATTGATCCAACGTTAGACCTCGAAACAGATAATCCATGCTGCTTTCGGTTGCCTCAATGAATGCAATAGTCTCAGGCTACATGGCTCAGAAGTAAAATGTGGAATCCTGAGTTTTTTTTCTCTCATGCATTTCCATTGACTCCAATCCAATGGGTGCAATACCATCCGGGAGACGGTAGGGGGCGGTATTTGTCCTTTTCGCGGTCAGAGCCAGTCCCAATGATAACGTGAGGTTGGATGGATGAAAAATGAATGGATATCGCTAATAAAAGAAATAACGATTAAATAACACGATTTCTCGTCATTGGCACTCAACGCATTGGCAGCCAACAACGAGATTTCTCGTTGCTGGCACCCAATGTGTTTGAACAGATTGCAGAATGGGTACAATACAGCAGGAGTTCCCAAACTTTTCAGGCCGCGACCCCCAAATAACGGTGTCAGAGAGCCGCAACCCCCACTATTATAGGAGGGGGACACCTTTTTTTTTAATTCTTTTTATACATGGAAATGTATGGTTAAAACATGCAAACGTTCAAACGCACACACACTAATAAGCATTGGAGGCTTTTAACCAGGGCCGGACTGGGGAAATCATTCAGGCCAGGAAATATAGTGGAAAATATAGCCCCAGTCAGGCCACTTTTTAAGCAGGGGGTCTGGGGGTCCCCCACCAAGAAATGTTTTGTTACAAATACTTAATTTCCTGCATTCTGGTGCAGGCATTTTTTTTATTTGTACCCTTTAAATGCCAGTGTTTGTGATGGCATCACAAATTATTGTTAAAAAACAGGCTAGCATATGTATGATTAGCAACAACACAGATTTTTATGGATTTTCAGTTTTGTTGTAATTGATAAAAAATACAATATTTTATTCAACTTCAGCCCTGATCATAACACCACATATTCATTTTATAATTCTAACCCTTTAAATGCCAGTGTGTGTGATGGCATATATTTGCAATATATCAAATGCAAAGGACTTTAGAGGGGCAGGTGCTCAAAGGCTGAAAAGGGCACTATACCTGTTAGTCTATTTGCCAACACAATGAACCCAGAAATTTTGGAACTACCAAACTTTTATGATAGATATGGACAGTATGGGTCACCAGCACTTAGAAACTGCCGGATGCTAAGTTGTACATGTTGGGCAACTTTTTTTATTTGCACAATTAGCTACATTTGCATAATCACCTAAATGGACAAATCTCGGAAACTACTTGATCAATTTCAACAATGTTTGGAGTGGTTTTGGGGGTTATTCGGGATGCTGAAGAGTTTCGGAATTGCAATATTTACTGGAATTTACCAAATTTCAATTTCAAGAGAAATTCTGCTGAATAATATTATGGGGAAACTTACTCATTGCTTACAAGTCTTGGTTATCGTAGACTCAGGTCTACTGTAAGCTTTAAGTCCCACATTAACAAGGTGACAAAAACATAATTCTTCCACCTTAGAAACAAAGCTAAAGTACAACCATTTATAAATCAAAATGATGCTGAAAAACGGATCCATGCCTTTATTCCAAGCCGACTGAAGAAAATACTTCAGCTTATTCAACTCTCAGCTAGGCTATTACACTGGCTTCCGGTAACATTTCAAATTGATTTGAAGGTCCTCCTCCTTATGTACAAAGCCCTAAATGGAACCAGACCAAGCTATATTGGCAATTTTCTTGTCAACTACATGCCCCCAAGAACACTACGACCATCTACTTCTATCATCTTGTATTTTTATTTTCTGCATTGCATTTATTCTGTCTATTTTATGCTCATTTGATGTATTCTAGTGTATTTTCTGATGTGAAGCACTTTGGGCTGCAATTCTTGTATGGAATTTGTACAAATAACGTTTATTATTGCCATCCTTAGAGTTGTTTGCTACAGTACCTCTATCTAGCAGGGCTAAAATTATTTGAAATGGTTTTGTTAACCCTCCTGTTATCCTCAAATTGAGTTTACTCTTTATCCTTGGGGACATTTTGACCCCAGCAGTTTAAACCTCCAGAAAATGATCATAATCAAAACTGTTACCCAAATGTATGTTTCAGGTGCTTCATGTTACTTTGTTGATTACCTAAATAACCATTTAAATAAAACATTACCCCTACTCCCCCCACCCACCTAATTATACATACATAATATATATTATGTTGTTCAAGTGGGGAGTGGGCCCATGATAACTTTCCGTTTTTGGAAGCATCTGCACTAAGGGTCTCATTCTCATCAGAGGAGGATGCCTCATAATCAGGTTCTCAGACACATTCTCTCCTATGTCACTTTCACCGTCAAATATTTGTGACAAAACTTCACTGGCAGAAAACTTTTTCTTCAAGGTAATTTTCAAATTAGAGTTTAGAAGGCTGCTATGCAAGCTATGTTTGCTCCTCCCCTATGTTGCGTAAAGTTTAGGTAGTCAAAAATCACAAATAACAATAAAAATACAGTCCGGGATATACATTCTAAAATATATACATTCTAAAATATACAGCCAAAAATATACAGTAAAATGTACAGTAATAAATGTAGAATTTTTTTAATAAAAATGTTTAAGTGTATATGTAAAAATAAGAAGTCAAAAGTCCAGGAAGATTACCAGTTTGTACTGTCACTCTGTGGTGAGGCAGTGAGGCACAGTGATGCGTTGTATACTCTGAAGGACTTCCTGTGCCGTTCAGTGTTGCATCTAGGGAGTCTGAGTCTAACACTGAACATGCTCCTTCTATCAGCCAAGTCTGTGTGTAGCGTGTGGGAGGGGTTGTCCATGATGGCGTGGAGCTTAGCAAGGCTCTTCCTCTCTGACAAAGGAAGAGTCTAGCTCCACCCCCACCATGTTTACTGGCTTCAGACAGTAAAAAAAAATTAAAATAAAGACCAAACACTATACAAAATATACAAACTAGTACAAGTACACAATGCAAACAAATGCAAAGATGAGTTAGAGAGGTAGTGCAAATATTTTACTAATAAATAGATACAACATGGTGTAGTGTTAAAACATGTTTAAAGTGAAGAGTGAGTTAAAGGTGAGTATTATTCCATACACATGGAATATGTATCTCGATACGATAGAGGGCACACATTGTGAAAACAAAGAACAATTTACCGCCTAATAGAGGCCTTGCACAGAGTGTTTAGAATGCCCATTTCTCCTTGTTAGGGACCAAGCAGTGAGACAATGAGGAAACAGGAGTTGTAGATGAAACCTGGGTTTTTATTTACCCACAAGGTGCAAAACCATTGCAAACCAAGAATTTGATAACTAGGCCTATAGATGGGTTTCTCGTCCACGTCAGCAAGGAGGCCAAAAGGAACGTAATAATCCTGGTCAGAACAATGGGGCAGACTGTATAGAGGATACTTTGTAGGACATGACCTCGAGAACATTTGAAACTGTTTGGGGAGAGATTTCACACAGACACAACCAGGAATGAGGAAGATATGGATAGTGGTTTACCATTGTATCTCTTTGTTCCTGGATTGTAGCCAGCTCTTCATAACAACTCATCAACAAGTCTTCCGGGATTCTGAAATCGGGGAGGAGATAGCGGGGGGAGCAAATGAATGAATGTGGATGAGAGCCGTGATGTAAGTGGTTGCAGCTATGGCTGTGGGGGTGCTGGAGACATGATCGAATAGACTTGTATGCGCCTGAATCTCCTGAACACGGCGCGACCCATTCCTAATCGATCAGAACTAAATCGGCAGAGAAAAAGCCCATTTTTAAGCACCTATTCCCCATGCACAGATTGCCCACGGATTGTGACGCCACGCACACCCGCCCTGGACTGTTCCATCAGAGGGGGGAGCTTCGGTGGTAGTGTGAGTGGCTACAGACCACTGCACTTAAATATAAACATTAGTCTACCTGGAGACTCAATGAGGTAATTGTAGATGTCGCCATAAGACGCGTCTAGCCATTTAGTGGGATCATTGTTTCATTATCCTGTTCGGCTGAAAGGACACTGGCCACCGAAGCTCGCCCCTCTGATGGAACAGTCCAGGGCGGGTGTTCGTGGCGTCACAATCCGTGGGCAATCTGCGCATGTGCATGGGGAATAGGTGCTTAAAAATGGGCTTTTTCTCTGCCGATTTAGTTCTGATCGATTAGGAATGCAACCACTTACATGACGGCTCTCATCCACATTCATTCATTTGCTCCCCCCGCAATCTCCTCCCCAATTTCAATGTAACGCGGAAGTGTAATGGTCTATTAGGCGCTCTACAAATGAAAGTTATTATTATTATTATTATCATTCTGTTTACAATTGAACATTCCATGAAAATTATCTATAAATTCTGCATCTTCTGAAACATTTATAAACAGAAAATTCATAAAAAATGGCACCAAAATTTGGTAAATTCCA